>NC_137001.1:10336955-10733558 GCF_032717465.1 Coenobita brevimanus
TGCCTGAGCATAAGGACTAGAATATAAGAATCTACAATTGTGCAGAGAACATTTCCTTTTTAAATAATCAACCAATAAAGGTGGTCACACCCTTATAAGTACTGCTTCAGAAAGCATGGACTGACGGGTTTAGTGCAGTCAACTTGTTTTCATGTTATGTAGAAAGATACTGCCGTAAACAGTGTTGGTTAAACTTACAGGTGTTTAATATGGATATTACAGTGGAGGTTAATTTTAGAAATTCAAGTGAACAGGACTACTTATTTTCTTAGTAATATCCTAACCATATCATTCTCTATTTATCCTCATATTATCAAGCATTGTCTATTATAAAAAATGTAGAGTATCATAAAACAAAATATATACATTCCCCCAAAGGCCTAAACTCAGTAAAAAGTAAGAAGGAAATGAAAAGGAAACAAAAAATTAGGTGGAAATAAAAACAGGGAACAGTTCAGAACAGTTGAGTGAGCGTTGAGTGCGGGTGGGGGGCAACATGGAGCCTGAGTCACCAGGATTTGCAATTACTTCTCCATAAAGAAGTGTAGTCTGTACCGTCTTTCCATGTGCTCATTTATCGTGCAACAGTTACTACTACTACTACTACTCTTCTACTACTACTACTAGTCAGTAGTCTATCTATCAACATACCTAGGCTGCTTCCCCCAGTAATGAAAGGGAGGTAGCTGAGACAGGACGACACACTCCCCATTTACCTCATCCATTCAAACACATTCATTCGCATCTTAGCCCCAAGGGGAGGAAACGGACAGATCCTCACCGCACCACACCGCTACAAGGGTCAACCAAACTGCGCCAATGCAATCAGTGACATCCGCCAGCAGGGCCCCGAAACAGCAGAGCTGGTTTTACCCCTGTACCACATCATAATAGACCCACATTCCCTCACCCGCACCTGACCTGACTGGCTGATCAGACCAAATGCGGAGAATATCCCCCTCAGGGCTGCGCCATCACTCATTCATTCATAATTTCTCTCCATTTCCCAGCTTTACTGTCACGCACAGCCATTCTTCCTTGCTCAACAGACATCCCTTTCGGGCATCCAGTGCTCTCTTCACACTATCCATCCATCCCTGTTCGTGGTCTTCCTCTCAGCCTTACACCTCTCACATCAGATCTAGTTATCTTTTTCACCAATCACTCATTATCCATTTCTACTCCTTATGCCCAAACCACTAGCAACACCCTCTGCTCAACCCTACCAGCACATCTTCCGAACTAACTCCAGTTCTCCTTCGGCACTTCACATCATTTCTGCACTCGATCCATACGCTGTCCCCTCACACATACTCCTCAGACACCTCATCTCCATTACATTCAATCTTTTCCTCTCTGCTACACCCATATTACATGTTTCAGCCCCATATAACGCAGTCGGTACCACAACACCTTCATACAACCTTCTCTTTACATCCCATTCTAAGCGAACGACACCTAAACATTTTTTTCATTCCTTCCAGCACCTTTCCTACTTCATTTATTCTAAACTTCACTTCTGCATCAATTCTTCCATCCACAGCAACATGTGATCCTAAATATTTAAAACACTCTACCCCTCAAGCAACTCGCCATTCAAAGCTATATTCATCCCCCTACCATCAACCAACCTCGTACACTTCATCACTTTACTCTTATTCTCATTTACTTTCAATTTCCTCCTTTCACACACCCTTCCAAACTAGTAGTAGTAGTAGTTATATTTATTATTTATTATTATGCCCCTGAACACCCATGGTAGAGGAGGCGTTAGGTGATTGGTCTGTCCATCCATGTTCCTGTGGGGTGTATGTGAGTGCATCCATCCATACCACTTTTCTGGGCACGACATGAACATAAACCCGTTGGCAGATTTCCACCAAACTTTGTCAGAAATGTGGTATGAGGGAATGATGAACTGATTAGCTCATCTAGGTCAAAGGTCAACAATCAAGGGCATATGGCATCAGTATTGTTTATCCTTGACGATGTGTGTTCATAACTTTGTTGTGGGTGCGATACCTCTTGAAGCCATTGATGAATTTCCATCGAACTTTGTCAGTGATACAGCATGAGGAGATGACAAAATACTCAGGTCAGGTACGTCAAAGCATCAAAGGTCAAAGTCACAAGGGGTTAACTTAATTTGACCTTTGAGAGTGTAGTATCTTCTGAACCCCTAAACTGATTTCGGCCAAACTTATGTCAGTGATAAAGCATGAAGGGACAATGAACTGATTAGGTCAGCAAGCTAATGGGATCAAGGGTCACATGGGTGTCGGCGAGATATCTGAACCACTACACGGATTTCGACCAAATTTTGTCAGTGATACAATATAAAGGGACAACGAGGTGTTAGGTCACCAAGGTCAAGGGGTCAAAGATCAAGATCATATGGGTGTGGGCATGATACCCCCTTGACCCCTCACGAATTCTGACCAAATTTTTGTCAATGATACGGGATGAAGGGACGATGAACTGATTAGGTCAACTAGGTCAAAGTGTCAAAGATCAAGCCCATAATTATGTGTGTGGGTGCGATGTCTCCTGAATCCCTCACGGATTTCAACTAAACTTTTAGCAGTGATACAGAATGAAAGGACGATGAACTGATTAGGTCAGCAAGTCAAGGGGTCAAAGATCAAGGTCATACTTCATCTTTAATTCGTTTCAGTCCACAATGAACCCTGCCATGGAGGTTGTACAGCGAGTCCGCACACAAGGCTTGGCAGAGGTATGCTGTGGAACACTTTGCATCAACAGATTGGGGCCCGAGTTCTCGGTGTTTAATTCTTTAAATGTATTGATTATTTTATTGTATTATTTTGTATTATATATATATATATATATATATATATATAAGTATTAATATTAGTATTAAATGAGTTATTTAACAGGAGCCTGTGGAGTCACATGGAGAGACAGGCTGACGAATGAGGATATAAAGGAGCGTTGTGGTGTTGATGTGGATGTGATAGGAAGCGTTATGAGGAACACACTGAGGTGGTTTGGCCATGTGGAGAGGATGGAGGGTCAAAGACTGACGAAGAGAGTGTATGTGAGTGAGGTGGAGGGGAAAAGAGGGAGGGAGGCCGAGGATGAGATGGAGAGATGGGGTGGAGAGGTATATGAGAGAGGGGGTGTAAGTTGGGAGCAGAGGTAGTGAAATGGTGGGGGACAGGGCGACTTGGAGGCGATTTGTTTGTGGCCACCCCAAACGGGATTGAGGCGTCTGGCAATAGATAGATAGATAGATTAATATTAGTATTAGTATTTGTATTATTGTTGTTGTTAATAATATAATAAAAAAATATTAATCATAACAACAACAATAATAATAATAATAATAATAATAATAATAATAATAACAATAATAACAATAATAATAATAAATTACTATTATTATTATTATTATTATTGTTATTTCCATAGAGCAAAAAGAAAAGAGGAGGGCAAAAACTTCCCAAGTAGCTTGTCCTTCTTCCTCCAAAAAATCAAAGTTGAAGAGAGAGAGAGAGAGAGAGAGAGAGAGAGAGAGAGAGAGAGAGAGAGAGAGAGAGAGAGAGAAAGAGATTTGGTCGTAAATATATTCGTGAATTCCAGCCAAAATCCACAGTTACCCAGAGGCTGGTGAGTGAGTATGATGTGGAAGGAAGACAGACAAAGGACAGGATGACGTGGTGGAGGTATGTTAGTACGCACCCCTTACGGGATTAGGGCAACTGGTATTTGATATGAGTACAGGTAGAGAGATAGGCAGCACTTGACAAAACTGCACACAGTCTTATAATTACCCAGAGGTTGGTGAGTAATAGGACAGTAGTGACGGTGATAACCATGGATGGATTGACACAGGCGGTGGTGTTGGCCAGGGAGTACTTCATCCACTTCTCATATAAACCCGACTCCATCAACGCAAAGGCACTGTGATGAGAAAGGATATCAATAAATCGTATGAGAGAGAGAGACAGACCGACAGACAGAGACAGAAAGAGATAGACAGACAGTCAGACAGACAGAGACAGGCAGACAGACAGAGACAGACAGACAGACAGTCAGACAGAGACAGACAGACAGACAGAAAGACAGACAGAGACAGAGACAGACAGACATGCAGAAAGAGAGAGAGAGAGAGAGAGAGAGAGAGAGAGAGAGAGAGAGACAGACAGACAGAGACAGAGACAGACAGACAGACAGACAGACAGAGACAGACAGACAGACAGACAGACAGAGACAGACAGACAGAATGGGACAGAAAGACAGAGCCATGACCCACAGGTAACTTATCACCTGTAACTTGAAGATTCGTGTTGTATCAGATCAGCTAGCTTAACACACACACACACACACACACACACACACACACACACACGCCTTGAGTCAAGGTAAACTACCTGATATTTGGAAGAAAGCAAATATTGTTCCTTTATTCAAGAAAGGGAATGACAAAATCCACTCAGCTACCGACCAGTATCACTAACCAGCGTTGTAAGCAAGGTATTAGAAAAGCTTATAAGAAAAGCTTGGGTAAATCATCTAGAAGAACACAGTATGATAACAGAAAGACAGTTTGGTTTCAGAAAAGGAAAATCATGTGTTACTAATCTGTTGAGCTACTATAACAGAGTAACAGAAACATTACAGGAAAGAGAAGGATGGGTGGACACTATCCATTTAGATTTCAAGAAAGCATTTGACAAAGTACCACACCAAACACTTTTATGGAAACTGTACCATCAAGGAGGAATTCGAGGCAAACTGTATTGTTGGATACATGATTTCTCATAAGAAGAGAAATGAGAACAATACTAAAGGGAAATTACTCATCATAGAAAGAAGTGACTAGTGGAGTACCACAGGGTTCAGTGCTGGCACCAATCATGTTTTTAGTGTATATAAATGATATAGACAGTAACACTGGAAATGAAAGCTATCTAAATATGTTTGCAGATGATGCAAAAATACAAAGTAGAATTACTAACACAGACTCTTGTAAAGAGCTACAAGAAGAATTAAATAAACTTCATGAATGGAGTAGTACATGGCAAATGGAATTCAATGTGGACAAGTGTCATTTAATCAAGTTTGGTAAAAGTGGAAAAAGACCTGATTGGGATTATAAGTTAGGAAATAAAACCCTACACACAGAAAGAGAGAAGGACCTAGGTGTGATTATCAATAACAGACTATCTCCGGCTGACCACATCAGTGGGAAGGTACGGAACATGTATACACTGCTTGTAAATATGAGAATAGCATTCACATACATAAATGAAGACATGCTAAGAAAGATAATAACATCATTCATCAGAACAACCCTGGAGTATGCATCAGTAGTCTGGAGTCCTCATCTCAAAAAACACATAGACAAGATTGAAAAAGTTCAAAGGGCCGCTACAAGATGGGTACCAAGCTTAGCGGATCTAAGCTACGAAGAAAGACTAAATAAACTGAGTCTACCAACACTACAGGAGAGAAGAAAAAGACGTGTCATGATTATGCTATATAAATGCATATCAGGGAAGGAGAAAATAGACATAAATGATTACTTAACCTATGGGGAACCATCAGCAAGAGGACACCGCAAAAAACTGCATAAGAAGAGGGGTGATAAAGACGTAAGGAAATTTAGTTTCCCAAATAGAGCAATTGATCAGTGGAATGCACTACCGAATGAAATAGTGTGCCAGAACAATTCACAATTTTAAGGATATGTACGATAAATACAGTTTAAGACACGGGAGAGTACGAGCTTGACTCATTCCTGTAAAGATACAATTAGGTAAGAACAATTAGGTAAGAACACACACACACACACACACACACACACACACACACACACACACAGATAGACAGAGACAGGCAGACAGACAGAGACAGAGAGATATGTTTTTGCTGTAAGTTCCATTCCCATAAACGTTTTAACGAACAACGTAGCTTTGCCTGCTGTATGATGGTATGGTAGAAACAAGAATAATACACCTCCACATCCAGATGAACCTCAGGTCACAACACCATCAACAGCAACAACAAATATGAAGAATAAACATAAAATATTGCTGCTGCTGACGCTGCTACAGCTACAGCTACGACTACTTCTATTGCTGCTGCTGCTGCTGGTGCTGCTGCTGCTGCTGCTACTACTACTACTACTACTACTACTACTACTACTGCTACTACTAATACTACTACTACTACTGCTACTACTACTACTACTACTTATTTTTTTCGATATCACCTCCATCCATTTGGGAATTATATTGTGAAGATCAAAACCAACCTTCATAATACAATTCACCATTTGGAGTTGAAATGTGAAGGTCAACAATAACCCTCATATTACAATACGTTGGCCCTAAGTACGCCAACAGCTGTGGTTACCAGCCATCTACTACTACTTCTATTACTTTATTTTTTTTGCATTTAACATTACAGTGTTAATAAAGACAGAATTGCTGGTCTATGCAACTCTCGACCACAGTAGCTTTGTAATTCATACCCGTCACAGACAGGCCTAAAGGCTGATGATCATGTGCCCCTCAGGCATCAGAGTGCAGATCTCACGAGGGAGAATATCGCCATCTCATCCAGGCCATAACAGAGCTCTGGAGTTGACGCTTCTTCTCAGGAAGAACCTCTGCCAGTCTCGAGTAGAATCTCACCGCCTAGGACCCGTCCCGCTTGATGCTGTAAACACACGGGGAGTGAATGAACTGTGGTCCACGTGTTGGATCCTTTCTTGATAGTTTTTTTTTTTTTTCTTGTTCATTCTTTTTGTGTGTGCAGCCTCGAGACACAGTTCACGATGACGCGCTGCCATAGGATAATGTATCCTAATGACAAAGAAAGCCCTCTGCTCACGTGTCCAGAAACCTCGAGCACTGACAACCACACTTTCATCATTTGATGTGTTTACTGGTCTGCTGATGAAGTACTCTTCATCTAGAGGTAGTAGGGCTGGCTGTATGGTGACTTCGTCTTGCATCTCACTCTTTGTTTATCTGTGTCCTTATATCTTTCTGCCTTTGGCCTTCACTCGTCTCAGCTTGGGCACAAATCTTTTGTGACAGGGATTCAGTGAGTCGAAGTGAATTTATCTGTTAGTGGCTGCTGGATTTATAATGCTAATTCCTCCCATCCTGGGTGCCAGTGCTAGAATATTCCTTTCTTCTGGTGTGGGGATGTGGCTATTGGTCAGTGATGGGAGGAAAGATTCCCTGATAACATCTTCCAGTGCTTGTAGCAGCAGCTTGGTGTCAGGGATGGTCTGCACCACGAAGGTCAATTCGTGCTTTACACCATACGTAATTACGCTGTATGCTGTGTAGAGTTCTGTTCTTGCGTGGCTGGATAGTACATGTATTTCTTCAACCCATGTCTTTGCTTCATCACTCACACATTGTCTTTGAATTCCTTAGTTCTAATCACTTCACCTAGATGCCTCTGACCATCTCTAGCCACTATCACGTTTGTGTCTAAAGGCCTCCTGTGCATCATGATGGTAGGCTGGTTTCACGATCAAGTTAGACTTACTTGCATAATGGTAGTAAACTACTTCAGGGCCATGAGATGTTACAAGGTCCCACCATTACCTCACATCTTCCACCTTTTCTGCCCCTGTGAGATTATGTGGATATGCAACTTCCTTTACATTAGTGGCCTCATATTTGATCTGTTTTTGCAGCACTGTCATAGCCAGGGCGTACATAGCCGTGGCAACAGGGTCTCCCTGGGTAGTTCCTTCTGTGGTTTTGATTACACCGACATCATGAGCAGCTGTCTTACCCACAGTGTAGAGGTCTGCTGGTTCTTTGTGTTTTCCACATATTGGACAAATGCTGGGATTTTAACCTTGATGTTGTGCAGCATTGCCTCTTGGTTGATAGAATTAACTGTATTTGAGGCATGAACTAGTAATACTGCCTGAAAGTCCTATTCCTCATATATTTTCCTCATAGACTGAACTGCCGCCTCACCAGCTGCCCACTGGCCTGCACACTCTTGGGGATTGCCAAATGCCTGCTTAACATTATCTTTCACCACCTCCAGGATGCATTTTCCTATAATCCATAGTAAGACTTCACCCACCCCAATGGGCCTACATCCAGGATTCTTATCAAGGGGGATTAGTCTGCAAGCCGTCAGTGTTTCAATGTTGTTTCACTGACTTGAAGCCAGCTTCCTTGCCATTGAGGCAATGGTGTTACACAGGTCTGTTGTTGCCTCCCCAAACTTGGTGTTACTAAGGAGTACTTGTCAAGATTTTGCATCCAGACCTGACGGTCATGCCCCATCCTGTGTGTGAATTGCCGTCATCAAGACCTTCCCCTGTCTCATCTTGCTGCCAAAAATCCTTGCCACATCTTTGGTGTTGTGGTTTCTTCTGCCTGGGTTGCTTATTAACATCTGCAAGGTCCTTGTTTCTTCAAGTAGGTTGTCGTTTCACCTCTTTTCCATGTTTCAACCTGCTTTTGGATGGTCTTAATATTTTCTTCAATGGGTCTTGGGCGGGTCTTGTTAAGGAAGAGATGCGGTATCAGTGAAAGGACCTTTAGAGAGAATGAGAGAATGGGTGAGTTATTATTACCCGTCCCAGCCCCGGAGAGGCTCAGGGGATGGGGACTGGTTTCACTTGGTTTGTCTCTTTGTCTGCTTGTCCGCTAACAACTTTACGCAAAAACTGCTGGTACAACTTTGACTAATGTTACAGGGATGATGGGATATGACCTTCTTATCACTTGATTAAATTTGGTGCCAAATTGATCCAAAGCCCAAGCCGTAAACCCCAAAAACATAAAAAAAAAAAAAAAAAAAAAAATTGCCATACCTTCTTTAAAATTAGTCATATCGACATGAAACCAAAACCTAAAGGTGCATCTTTCAAATCTGCATCCTATAACATGCCTCATTATATCAGGGGGGTCAATCCCCAGTTAGCAGTGGGGGGTGCGCCAATGTCGGGTGGGTTGGGCCTAAAATTTCAAATGGGCATAAATTCGTAAATTTTTACCCGTTTTACGCCAAATTTGTTATGCGATATCTTAAAGTACATATCCTGTTGTGATTATATTAGTAATGAAATGACTGCCAGGGAAGGGTTGGTGTTGCCTTGGCACCGCTTCTTGTTGTAATTTGCTTAGGCGAGTGATTTCTTTGATAATTTCAATAGTAGCATTGCATTTGGGAGGTTTGAAAAGGTTACTTGATGACCATCCAACAATTTCATTACGTTTTGATCAACCATTTTCTCTTTATTTCCCCATCCAGTATATGGGATGGCCTTCCTGCCAAGGCCTGTGAGGCTGTTCTGCTTCCTCATCGTTTGTGTCATAATCGTTCTGGGGACGTAAAATACCAGGATTATTCCCTCTCTCATGCACTCCTCCATGGTGGTCTTCATCCCGAGCTTCATTTCAGTCATCAACTGCATGATGTTCTTCATCACCAACTTGACTGCTATTCACTTTCCCATGGTGATTTAACCCGCCCCACACGTCCGGATCTCTCGCACCTTAGAGTCTATCCACACTCTTCACATCACCATGAGGTCTTTCAAAATCATGCATGTCGGATTGATGATTTATGTTGTCAGTGGCTGCTTCATCAATTTCCATGTCACTATTCTGCTGCCTACCACGTTGGAAGCGGTCAAGTGCCGCTTCTGGTGGGCTGTGATTCCCCAACGAATTTCTGCAGCATGGACAGTTGGCAACATATGAACCTGGTACAGCATCAGTGTGTAGCAGAGGTCATGCATTTGGTACACCTGCCAACCATGGCAGAATCACGTGTTTGTTCATGACACTGGCATAAATGAACTGAGGTGTTAAATTTTAGTTGAAATGACCAAGTAACCGTGATGCATGAACGTCAAGAAATGTAGCTAGACCTCCACTTTACACAGCCACAGTCCCAGGTTAATGTGTGGCCAACTGTAAATTGCGACAAGTATCTTGCAAATGAGAACCTGACACACTTATGCTGCCTACTGGAGCACTGACAACAATACTGTGTCATGGTCATGGTATTCATAAAGTTTATATACTGCAGTACAGTGCTAATATTATTATGACCAGGCAGTAATTCTTTTTATAACAGTTTTAAAAGGATAGTAAATCTAATGTTACTTGAAGTATTGTATTACTATTTTATTTTTAAGTTCAAATTTGATACAAATATAAAAATGTGCTTGTTTTACTTCTGTTTCTTCATATTATATAACGATATAAGGGAGCATGTTGCTAGTTTTTCTTCTAGTTTTGCATATCATCTAATATCAAATTACTCTGCTTATACAACTGATTAATTTGACTGATACTGCTATGTATTTAAAGTTTGAAATGAAGAAAAACGACACTACTTTTTTCAAGAGTTGAATAGGTGGCCAGTGGGTGTCGTGCAATACTGTAGAGCCATGTTTAAGGATACTGGGTCTTCAGTTATTTTGGTGTAGGGGTGAGAGTGGTGTGTGTGTGTGTGTGTGTGTGTGTGTGTGTGTGTGTGTGTGTTCTTACCTACCTAATTGTTCTTACCTAATTGTATCTTTACAGGAATGAGTCAAGCTCGTACTGTCCCGTGTCTTAAACCATATTCATCGTACATATACTTAAATTTGTGAATTGTTTTGGCACACACTATTTCATTCGGTAGTGCATTCCATTGATCAATTGCTCTGTTTGGGAAACTGAATTTCCTTACGTCTTTATCACCTCTCTTCTTATGCAGTTTTTTGCAGTGTCTTCTTGCTGATGCTTCTCCATATGTTAAGTAATCATTTACGTCTATTTTCTCCTTCCCTGATATGCACTTATATAGCATTATCATGTCACCTCTTTTCCTTCTCTCCTGTAGTGTTGGTAGACTCAGTTTATTTAGTCTTTCTTCGTAGCTTAGGTCCCTTAAGCTTGTTATCCATCTTGCAGCGGCCCTATGAACTTTTTCAATCTTGTCTATGTGTTTTTTGAGATGAGAACTCCGGACTACTGATGCATATTCCAGGGTTGGTCTAATGAATGATGTTATTATCCTTCTTAGTATGTCTTCATTTATGTATGTGAATGCTATTCTCATATTTGCAAGCAGTGTATACATGTTCCGTACCATCTCGCAGATGTGGTCAGCCGAAGATAGTCTGTTATTGATAATCACACCTAGGTCCTTCTCTCTTTCTGATGTGTATAGGGTTTTATTTCCTAACTTATAATCCCAATCAGGTCTTCTTCCACTTTTACCAAACTTGATTACATGATACTTGTCCACATTGAATTCCATTTGCCATGTATTACTCGATTCATGAAGTTTATTTAACTCTTCTTGTAGCTCTTTACAAGAGTCTGTGTTAGTAATTCTCCTTTGTATTTTTGCATCATCTACAAACATATTCAGATAGCTCTCATTTCCAGTGTTACTGTTTATATCATTTATATACACTAAAAACATGATTGGTGCCAGCACCGAACCCTGTGGTACTCCACTAGTTACTTCTTTCCATGATGAGTAGTTTCCTCTTAGTACTGTTCTCATTTCTCTTTTTATGAGAAAATCTTGCATCCAACAAAACAGTTTGCCTCGAATTCCTCCTTGATGGTACAGTTTCCATAAAAGTCTTTGGTGTGGTACTGTGTCAAAAGCTTTCTTGAAATCTAAATAGATACTGTCCACCCATCCTTCTCTTTCCTGTATTGTGTTTGTTACTCTGTCATAGTAGCTCAACAGATTAGTAACACATGACTTTCCTTTTCTGAAACCAAACTGTCTTTCTGTTATCATACTGTGTTCTTCTAGATGATTTACCCAAGCTTTTCTTATAAGCTTTTCTAATACCTTGCATACAACACTGGTCAGTGATACTGGTCGGTGGTTGAGTAGATTTTGTCTATTTCCTTTCTTGAGAAAAGGGAAAATATTTACTTTTTTCCAAATATCAGGTAGTTTACCCTGACTCAAGGATTTCTTGAAAATTAAGAATAATGGTTTACTTAACTCTATTGCACATTCTCGTAGTACCCAACATGAAATTTCATCAGGACCACTTGCTTTTCCTCTGTCAAATTTATTTAACTCCTCCTGTATTACTTTTTCTGCTATTTGTATATCTGGTAGTATGTGTGGACATGCATGTTCCACATACCCTTTCAAATTTTTTTTCTTCTGTAAAAACTAATTGGAAATTCTTATTTAGTGCTTCACAAATATCTTTGTTTTGTGTTTAAGTGATTCCTTTGTCCGTAATGGATTGTATTATATCTTTCTCTTTGGTTTTGCTTCTGATATAGCTGTAAAACAAGCTTGGTAGATCACTACTTTTATTTATTATATCCTCCTCAAACTGTTTTTGGGCTTTCCTCCTTATTCTTGTATAATCGTTTCTTGCCTGTTTGTAATTATTATACGCCCTTTCACTATTGTGTCTTCTGTATCTATTCCACAACAAATCTCTTCCTTCTTTTGATTTTTTACATTCTGTATTGAACCATTTCTGTATTTTCTTATCTGCTTCTTTGTGCTGTGGGATGTACTTCTGGACTCCTATTTCATAAAATTCACAGATTTTTTATATACAGCATTTAAAGCTTGTCCTCTAAGCTCATTTTCCCAATCAACTTCTAAGAAATACTTCTTTAGGTCTTGATAATTTCCCTTTTTATAGTTTAGGCTCTTTTTGTAACTTTCATTGCTGTTAACTATGTCATATGCTATCCTGATGTTGTAATTTAGTACTGCATTATCGCTTTTGCCGAGTGGAGGGTGATAAATTAAACTGTCAATATCATTTTCTTGCCTAGTAAATATTAGATCTAGCACTGAAGGTACACTGAGTCCTCTTTTTCTGGTGGCTTCCCTCACATGTTGCGTTAGGAAAAACTCTTGCACGAGATCCAGGAGCTTTTGGTCCCAACAGCTTTCTTGGCTAATTATATCTAGAGTATTCCAATTTATATTAGTATTAAAATCTCCAGTTAGTATAATTCTTTCTGATTTCTCTTCCATTTTATGTAGCAATGATCTAATGTGTGTGTGTGTGTGTGTGTGTGTGTGTGTGTGTGTGTGTGTGTGTGTGTGTTCTTACCTAATTGCTCTTACATAATTGTATCTTAACACGAATGAGTCAAGCTCGTACTGTCCCGTGTATTAAACCAATTTTATCACACATATCCTTAAATTTATGAATTGGTTTGGCACACACTATATCATTCGATAGTGCATTCCATTGATCAATTGCCCTATTAGGGAAACTGAATTTCCTTACGTATTTATCACCTGTCTTTTTATGCAGCTTTCTGCAGAGTCCTCTTGCTGATGTTTCCCCATAGGTTATATACTCATACTCATTTATGTCTATTTTCTCTTTCCCTGAGACATTTATATAGCATAATCATGTCTCCTCTTTTCCTTCTTTCCTGTAGTGTTGGCAGATTAAATTTTTCCAACCTTTCTTCGCAGCTTATATCCCTTAAGTTAGGTACCCATCTTGTAGTGGCCCTTTGAACTTTTTCAATCTTATCTGTTTCTTGAGATAAGGATTCCAGACCACTGATGAATACTTCAAGGTTGGTCTGATGAATGATGTTATTATCTTTCTCAGCATGTCTTCATTTATGTATGTGAATGCTATTCTCATATTAGCAAGCGGTGTATACATGTTCCGTACCTTCTCACTGATGTGGTCTGCCGGAGATAATTCTGTTATTGATAACCACTCCTAGGTCATTCTCTCTTTCTGACATGTGAAGGGTTTTACTTCCTAACTTATAATCCCAATCAGGTCTTTTTCCACTTTTACCGAACTTATTACATAACACTTGTCCACACTGAATTCCATTTGCCATTTATCGCTCCATTCATGAAGTTTACTAAATTCTTCTTGTGGCTCTCTACAAGATTCTGTTAGTAATTCTTCTTCGAATTTTTGCATCATCAGCAAACATATTTAGATAGCTTTCATTTCCAATGTTACTATCTGTGTCATTTATACAGCATACATTAAAAACATAATTGGTGAAAGCACTGAGCCATGTGGAACTCTGCTGGTCACTTCCCTCCTTGGTGAGTGATTTCTCCTTAGTACTGTTTTCATTTCCCTTTTTCTGAGAAAATGTAGCATCCAACAGTACAGTTTGCCTTGGATTCTTCCTTGATGGTAGAGTTTCTATATAAGACTTTGGTGCAGTACTCTGTCAAATGCTTTCTTGAAATCTAGATAGAAACTGTCCACCCATCCTTCTCTTTTCTGTAATGTTTCTGCAACTCTACCATAGTAGCTTAATAGCTTAGTAACACAAGATTTTCCCTTTCCGTTACCATATTGTATTCTTCCAGATGATTTACCCAAACTTTTCTTATCAACTTTTCTAATATCTTACAACACTGATTAATGATACTGGTCGGTAGTTGAGTGGATTATGTCTATTAGCATTCTTGAATAGGGGAACAAAGTTTGCTTTCTTCCAAATATCTGGTAGTTTACCTTGACCCAAGGATTCCTTGAATATTAAATATATTGGTCTACTTGACTCTTTTGCACATTCTTGTAGCACCCAACATGAAAATTCGTCAGGAACATTTGCTTTTTCTTTGTCTAATTTACTTAACTCCTCCTGTATTTATTTTTCTGATATTTGTATATCGGGTACTACGTGTGGGCATGCTTGTTCCATATCAACTCTCTCAAAATTATTTTCTTCTGTAAAAACGGTTTGGAAATTTTCATTTAGTGCTTCACAAAAGTCTTTCTCTTGTGTACAGATGATTCCTTCGTCTGTAATAGACTGTATTTTCTCTTTAACTTTGGTTTTGCTTCGGATGTAGCTGTAAAATAGCTTCGGTTGATCACTACTTATGTTTATAATGTCCAAAGCTGGGAATAGCGCCGCTACTATTTTAATAGCGATGGTGGTAACACCATTACTTTTTTTTAGCCAGTAGCGGAACTGAGAGCGCCGCTACTTTTTGGCCTTACGCGTTACCGCGCTCCCCACTACTCACGCGACGAATACAGGTCCGGAGTCGAGTACATAAAGATATGCTGACGGTTTGGTTGTATTTATTAATGACGAAAAATAATACTTTCATCAATTCTGTCAAATATTGATGTTTGTTCTACATTACATCAGTAATTTATTATTATTTATTAATAATGTGCAATAATTAGACAGGAATTTGCTAGTTAATTATCGATCATTTAAATTAAGTAGACAAATAAGGATGTCAGCTAGATGTAGGCAATGCTAACACACACACACACACACACACACACTTCTAACTATCCCCGTCTCTAACTTCAGCTCTCTCCCCCACTCTCTTTTTCAGACTAATTCTTACAACGTTATTATGTTACTTTCAGTTTAAAGTAATGAAAAAAAAAAAATTCCTGTTGTATAAATAGACTTTAAAAGAAAGCCCAAGTTCATTTTTACTTTAGTTTTCGTACATATCCTGAATAGGTATCATTGAAAATATAATAAATCTGTATAAAATGTATCTATGGTAGGCCACATTTTTTTGCCTTTTATTTACGTATGTTTCTTTCAGTAGGTATACTAGTTAACAATGTAAAAGAACATTTGTCACATTATACAGTAAATAGCTTTTTCCTGTACCATCGGCTCTAAGCTTCATTAAAGTGACACCGACATGTATATGATTTTCGTTTATTTTCCATATAAGTATATACTGACATTACTGGTACACAACAGAACCACTCAGACTGACTAATATTATCAAAAACAGTATATAGTGTACTGCTATATCACAGATATTTGTTAACATTTCCCTTCGTCTACCTTTTTCTTATCCAAAGTAACGGAGGCGGGAGCGACGCTACATTTCGTATGAAGTAGCGAAACCAGTAACGCCACTACTTTTTCGAGCTAGTAACAGGAATGGGAGCGCCGCTACTTTTTATTAGTAGCGTTCTCAGCATTGATAATGTCTTCCTCAAACTGTGTTTGGGCTTCTCTCCTTATCCTTGTATTATCGTTTCTTGTCTGTTTATAGTTATTGTATGTCCTCTCACCATTGTGTCTTCAGTATCTATTCCACAACATCCCTTTTTTTTTTTCTTTTGATTTTTTACATTCTGTATTAAACCATTTCTTTATTTTCTTTTCTGCTTCTTTGTGCTGTGGGATGTAATTTTGGACTCTCATTTCATATAGTTTGCAGAATTTTCTGTATATAACATTTAAAACTTGTCCTCTAAGCTCTTTTTCCCAATTTATTTCTAAAAAGCATTTCTTTAGGTCATGGTAGTTTCCCTTTTAATAGTTTATGCTCGTTTTGTACCTCTCATTACTGTTAACTATGTCATATGCAATCCTGAAGATGCATTTAATACTGCATGATCGCTTTTGATGAATGGAGTGTGATACATTTGTTAATATCATTCTCATGTCTAGTAACTATAAGATCTAGTACTGATGGATCATCAAGTCCTCTTTTTTCTGGTGTTTTCCTTTACATGTTGTGTTAAGGAAAACTCCTGCACAAGGTCCAGGAGCTTTTGGTCCCAACAGCTTTCGTGGCTTCTTATATCTAGAATATTCCAATTTATATTTATATTGAAATCGCCAGTTAATATAATTCTCTCATATTTCTCTTCCATTCTATGTAGTAATGCTCTTAAACTTTGAATTGTACTCTCTGCCAGGTCTTCATATTAGCCTCTTTCCTAAGTGTTTGTTCTGGGTGGCTTATATAAATTTGCCACAATTAATTTCCCTTCAGATGTAGTAATCTCTACTGCAATCAGTACTACTTGTGAAGGTATATCTACTTCTGTTTCTTTAAATTATAGATTTTTCTTTGTTAATATGTGTGTGTGTGTGTGTGTGTGTGTGTGTGTGTGTGTGTGTGTGTTACAGCAGATAATGTTTGTTGAGTGGTTGTGGTGTGGCGCGATGCTCTGGAGCCTTGTTTAGTGATAATGGGTCTTCAGTCATTATGGTTTAGGGGTGAGAATGGTGTGGTGTGTGGTGTAGTGGCAGTGTGTGTGTTAGTGTTGCAGCAGATGATGTGTGATATGTGTTTGTTGTGGTGGTTAAGGTAAGGTAAAGGCACCTTGGTATAGTAAGACACATTGGTTTAACAGGGTTAAATTAGTACTGATTATAATTATAAGATAGTGATAGAAATTTGGAGGGCTTTAAGTAGTTCTAGTTTCCAGTATTACAGAGATCACATTTCGCTCATTGTATTCTAATTATATTGAAATTACTCTCATCACTATTGTATATAATAATATTATTGTATTTATAAATAGAGTTCTATGTCTTCATTTGTTAATTTCGTTATTACAGTATAATTACATTTATTAATAATGTATTACATTTAACATTTTAATTGTTACTATGTTGTTAATTTTACATTTAATTATTGATTTATTTAATGTGATTAGCTGTATATATATGATGAGATTTTATATTAATTGTTTTATATTAAAGAATAATCAGTGAGTGTGTCCAAATGATAAGTTTACATTGCATTGACATCTCGGGTGTGTGTATGATTCGCTACCTAAATGTTATCATATGCCACACTTCTGTACCATTTGGCCTTGCTGGCGGTGTGTATGTGGCTGTTGAATTGCTAGCGGCAGTTCTTGTCATATTTACTGCTTGAGATGGAGTTCATATAGCGAGTGATTCGGTATGTATGCAAATGATTAGTATGTGTATGATTAGTGTGTGTATGATCAATGTGTGTATGATATTTGTGATATACAGTGTGTGGTGAACAGCTAATGTGTTAGCAAGATGAAGTTAGTGCTCCAAGGATAATGGAGTGAGCAAGAGGTGTTTGACAGGCTTCCCACGTCTTATTGTTATTTAGAGCAACAACAACAATGACAACAACAACAACTACTACTACTACCAACACCACCACTACTACTATACTATTACTACCGTACTACTGCTACTACCATCACCAACATCAATACCACTACTAGTACTACCAGCACCATCACTATTACTAGTACTACCAGCATCAATACTGTTACTACTACTACCACCACCAATACTACTACTTCTGCTACTACCACCATCATTGTTACTACTGCTACTACTACCACCACCACTGTTACTACTGCTACTACTACTACTACTACTGCTATTACTACCACCACCACTGTTACTACTGCTACTACTACTACTACTACTACTGCTACTACTACCACCACCACATTTACTACTACTACTACTTCCATTAACCATAATCCTTCTTCTTAGTCCTCCACGTCTCCTATCTTCACACTCCTAAATTAACAGTGTCAAACTATTCACATAAATATTTCTCTTTAAAAACTAAACTAACTGAACCGGCGTAAGTGTGGCCTATTTGGCCATTCTTGTCAGGGTGTAATGAGTGTTTTTCATCTTGTTTTGATTACTGTCTTCAGTACACTTACCCTCTATCCACAGCAGGCGAAACAGGACTGTTTTTCTGCGCCATTATCGACTGTGGTAGTGGGAAGTAGGTGCTCCGGCCAATGTAGAAATCACACTGACCTGCCCACATAGAGTTCTGTGAGTATTATGACACATTATACAGAGGTACAGAAATATACAAGGGTCCGTATTCTCGTCGGTTAAGGAAGCTCCCTAACATTTGTTCCTTAGTGATTTATTTTTTAATATGGGTAGTTAAAATCCTTTGTAAGATATTTGTGCAGATTATGGCAATATTATATGTACTTATATAACAGACGAGGACAGTGAGGTGTAAAAGGTAAAAATAAATCGTTGAGGAAAGGGGGTTAGGGGCTTTCCTTAACCGATGAGAATATGGGTCTTGGTGTTTCAGGAGAACGTTTTCCCTTCTTTGTCCCATTATTGCACTTTTTCTTAAGCAGGAAAGTCATGGTTAGGATCTGTTTGCACTCTGAGTATCAGGTTAGGTTGGTCTTTTCATCAGAAAGGTAGGAAAAAATGGAAGGATGATCATTCTGGGAAAATCGAACTTAGCACACAGAGTAAAAATGGTATATGAAACGGAAATCAGGATCCAAGGATGAAAGGAAATAACTTTGGAGAATTATAGGCGAGGGAAACCTAAAATAATTGTTGTATTAACATGGGTCCAAATTTAAACCATAGCCGAGCTAGAGTTACTGATGATCTTATGGGCCATTATTCATAGATTTAAGTCAAGTGATTTTTTTCATAGATTTACACAATAGGGTCATTCATAGATTGAGATATTCATTATTTTTCATAGATTTGGATTTGAAGTAATTTTTCATATATTTAATTATTTTTTAACCCCTCCTTGGCCGTGGGTCCGGTATTTGACGTGCAACCCAGGCCGAGGCCAGGATTATTTTCTGAAGTTTCGAAAATTGATTTTTTTTTCCTGCCAATTGAAGAGAAAGTTCAGACACACCTAACAGTGCAAATTCCAGCTTCCTAGACGCATTCTGTCACTTGCAGTTGAGCATAAAATTTGCAGAAATATCGGCAACCGATAATCACTGCCCGGAGGCGCAGCCGCAATGAAACCTTGCAGGTGTTGTTATTTTTTTTACCCCCCAAAACAAAGTGAATTTTTTTTTTCATGTGAGGAAAAAGGAACAAAAGGCTGCGAGCCGGCAATTACTGTTCCTTCCAAGAGAAAAACAAAATACAAGAGAGAGCCAAATTCAAGATCCGATCATTTCAAGATGCCTGGACACACTGTGTTTGAAAGACTGGAGATCATAGGAAGCAGGAAATACAGACAGGGAAACCGTTCCAGAGTTGACCTGTTGCATAAATGAAGGACTGGGAGTAACGGTTAACTCTTGCATTAGATAGTTAGACAGAAAAGGGATGTTTGCTGCTAGACGGGTGCTACACACCCGTCGTATAGGTGGAGGAATGCATGCAGACAGTTCAGAGGAGCAGTGACCATTGAAGTTGCGATAGAAAAGGGACAAAGATGCAACAGTGCGGAGAAGAGGTAGAGGTTGAAGGGAGTCAGTAAGAGGAGAGTTAATGTGATGAAGAGCCTTTGACTCCACCCTATTGAGAAGAGCTGTATGTGGGGAGCCTCCCCACACATGAGAGTTGTACTCCACACAGGAGCAGATAAAACCCCTGTATAGAGTCAACAATTGTGCAGGGGTAAAGAAAGAACGGAGTCAGCTTAGCACACCTAATCTCTTGGAAACAGATTTTACAAGAGATGTAATATGATGTTTCTGAGATAAATCTCGAGTAAATGAAACCCCAAGCATGTTCAAGGATGATGCAGGATTAAGCTGAATATTATTAAACATTAGTGGGTATACCTGTGGAAGATTTTGTTAGGTTGATAGGTGTAAAAATTGAGTCTTTGATGCATTAGAAACAACAAGATTATTTTTACCCCAGTCAGAGATATGAGCCAAGTCAGACATTAGGTGTGCCATAGCCTCATCCCTTGTTTGCTTAAGTAACTGCTGAGATGGACGTTGCGGGAACCGAATGGAAAGGTGAAGGGTGGAGTCATCAGCATATGAGTGGATAGGATTAGATGTACACCCTCTAAAAAAATTTTCGGCACCCCCTTCTCTGATACCTTTCGCAATTATCACTGTTACAGACGGCGAGAATACGTGGTGTGGTTGATACCCCTGTACCTCTCTCACTCTCCCACTGGATTTCATCATTAGCGGACGAAGTAACACACCAGCAAAACAGGGCCATGGATACCAAGCACTCGCCGAAATTCAGGAGATGATTCAGAATGCTTCGTGTGGTGTATCATTATGTATCGTGTCGTAAGGGTGCCGAAACTTTTTTTATAGGCTGTACAGCTTAGGTCATTGATTAATAAAAGGAAGAGAGTTGGTGATAGGACAGAGCCCTGAGGAACACCATTGTCAATAGATCTATGAGAAGAACGATGGCCGTCTACAAAAGCGTCTATAGAACGACCAGAAAGGAAGCTAGAGATGAAGGCACTGATAGAAGGATTGAAACTGTAAGAGGGCAGTTTAGAAATTAAAGATTTATGCCAGACTCGATCGAAAGCCTTTGAGATGTCAAGTGCAATGGCAAAGCTTTTGCCAAAGTCCCGAAAGGAGGATGACCAGGAATCTGAAAGGTAGGTGAGAAGTTCGCCAGTGGAGCGTCCCTGACGGAACCCATACTGATGATCAGAAAAAAAGATTGTGATAGGAAATATGCTTTAATTTTTTTCTATTAAGAATTGACTCGAAAACTTTTGAGATACAGGATGTTAAAGCAATTGGACGATAGTTAGAGGGTTGGGAATGGTTACCCTTTTTTGGGACTGGCTTAATGAGGGCAAACTTCCAGCAAGAACGAGAGGTACAAGTTGATGGACAAAGGCAAAAGACTTTGCCTAGGCAGGGTGTAAGCACAAAAGCACAGTTCTTGAGAACAAAAGGAGGGACTCCATCAGGCCCATATGCCTAATTAGTATTGATACCCGTGATGGCAGAAAATACATCAGCTGAAGAAATTTTAATGTCAGCCATGAGGAAGTCAGAGGGGAGAAGTGATGGAGGAACAGCACCGGAATTGTCTAATGTGGAATTGGAGGAGAAAGTCTGAGCGAAGAGATCTGCTTTATCAACAGAAGAAATTGCTACAGAGCCATCACAGTAGAAAAGAGGAGGGAATGATGATGAGGTAAAGTTGTTAAAAAGGTTTTTGGCAAGATGCCAAAAGGAATGGGAAGAATTCGAGTTGGAGAGTTGAGAGCATTTAGTATGGATGAAATTATTTTTAGCAGAGCAAAGAACAGACTGAGCACGATTCCGGGCAGAAACATATAAAAGATGTGATTCAGGGGTGGGTTGGCTCTGGTGCCTTTTATATGCCCTGTCATTGTTGCGCACAGCATTAGAACAAGCGTGAGTAAATCAAGGCTTTCTTGCATTAGTCAAAGGATATAAAAAAGGAATGTATGCTTCCATGCCCGAGAGAATAACCTCCGTAATGCAGAAGGCACACTCAGATAGCTCCTGGCCATGGAAGCAATAATTATTCCAGGGAAAATCAAAGAAGTACTGCCTGAGGGCCTCTCAATCCGCAGCTCTAAAGTGCCACAGACGACGTTTCTTTGGAGGGTCCACAGGCCGTACCAGAGCGATAGGACAGGTTAAGGTGATAAGGTTGTGATTGGAGGAGCCCAACGGAGAGAAAATATTAACAGTGTAAGCAGAACGATTAGTTGTAAGGAAAAGGTTAAGTATGTTGGAGTTCTGTCCAAGGCGGTCAGGGATACGGGTAGGGTGCTGTACAAGCTGCTCTAGGTCATTAAGGATAGAAAGGTGTAGGCTTGTTCACCAGATGGATCAAGGAGAGGAGAGCCAAAGGTGGTGGTGGACACTGAAATCTCCTAGAATCGAGATTTCAGAGAAAGGAGAAATAGATAGAATGCATTCCATCGTAGAAGTAAGATAGTCAAAGAATTTTTGATAGTCAGTAGAATCAGGAGATAAATAAACAGTGCAGATATATTTAGTCAGAGAATGACAGGAAAGCCAAGGCCAGAGTGTAGAAAATTCAGAAGAATCGTGTTCTACACGAGAGCAAGATAAGTCGTTGTATATATACACACAACAGCCACTTTTGGCTTTGAAATAAATATATAGAAAGTAGGAGGATACAGAAAAGGGTTTGCTGTCAGTAACTTCAGACAGCTGAGTCTCAGTTAGAAAAAGAAAGTGAGGTTAAAAGAAGGAGAGATGGTGCTCAACAGAGCGAAAGTTAGAGGAAAGACCGCGAATGTTGCAGAAATGAAGAAGAGAGTCAGTGGTTCCAGGCACCTCGAGTCGTCGCCAGGAGAGAGGCGGAAGGTGTGGGCATTGATGGTCCCCCCCCCCCCTGGGGACTCCGAGGCCACGTGTTGATTTGCTTTTTTTTTTTTTTTTTTTTGGAAAAGGAAGTGTAGTGTGTACTGTGTATGTAGTTTGGTGTTGATAGAGATACTTGTATTGGAGAGCATGCTGGCCTACTGTCTGTGTTACTGAGACACTGAAAAAGTTCAGCAAAGGAGGATGGTAGGGACCTAGTCCCGAGGGCTGATGAAACGGGAGCTCCAACTCTCCGTGTCATCAGCTTTCCATCCACCTTGGGAGTACTGCCCTGCTCGACTGGTGCCACAGTCTACTGTACCTTAAATGTTGCTCATATATGAGATATGATGATATCGAATGATTTCAGTACATAATATGTTAGGAATAGCTGGAAAAAATAATTATGAATATTTTTTCACCTTTCTGATATGTTTATGGTAGTTTCGAGTTATTTTTTCGTCATCATTGTGCCCATGCTTGGAAAAGGGAGTGAAAGGGTTGAATGTTCAGTCCTAAATGAGAAAATTGCACGTCCTCCGAGGCTAGACTCTCCCACGGGGGATGAAAGTGGAGGGTCAGATCTGATCAGTAATTTGGAAGACGAGTTGCAATTTATAGCTCCCACACCATGAGAATGGCTAAAAATAGAATAGTAATGCAGTTTCAGAACTAATAATAAGTCTAAGTATTACGAATACATTGACAATGCAGAAATAAATGTGTTTACAGACGGGGGGAAACGTATTTTTTCCCATAGAAATTTTTGAAAGCAGGAAATCATTTATGATACAGCCGAAGTGAGAGCCATTTGGACTCAGATATCATATACGATACAGCCGCAGTCAATGGGTTAATGAACGGCATTTCATGAACATTGTGATATACTATGATTTCTGTTTTTTTTAATACCTGTGGGGGGAGGTCCTAGTCAGTTAACGGTAGCCGTATATATATATATATATATATATATATATATATATAGATAGATAGATATAGATATAATACAGATATATAGATTGATAGGTAGATAGATAGATGGGTTGAATATGTTCATCCTCCATAATATGCTGCGCTAGCCAAGTAAAGAAAGGCCTGCTTCGGACCAACAGCACCCCTGAACATCCACAAACAAATATCCAACTCCCTGATTGGTCCCAGCACCATCACATTAAATTAACCGTGAATTACAGGCACATGTTTGATTATATGTTTTATGTAATATAAGCACTACACAGATCATAGCAACGTAGTTGTCAATACCTGACCACTTTGCCAGGGTTCCTCCAACTCATTCGTGTCTTAATACGATGATGTAAACAAACACAGTGGTGCCACATCTACCAAGACGCCACAAGTCGGTGTAGAACTTAGAAGTGAAATCGACTGTACCTGCCCCTAGCAACAACAGTTAACAAATCGGAGATATCCAAAACATGCCAGCGTTTTCTTATGTTACATAACACTCTAAATGCTTTAGCACAGAAACGGATATAAAATTAAATAATTTAACAATCACATTAATAAAAACATTATAGAGAAAAAAGGCATAAAATTTAATGTCTAACTTTACAAAATACCTCCACTCACAAATATCAGGCTGACTGGCAACTCTGACATATAATTGAACTACGAGAATTACTGAGAACCTTCCATTACTACCTAACTAGCAAATCCCGCTTCAGAACACTACCTCCTCCCTAGTCCTTTGTCATCCCGACAAAACTACACAATGTATATGAACATAATCCTTAATCCAAACTAAACAATTAATTATACACAAAATAATCCTTCAACTTGTCAGGTCAAATCCTATGCCACTTCCAACAACGTCCCTGCTCCTCCATACAGTCCACTAGTCCTGGAATTATTTGGTCCTCTTCCTGTTCCCTCTTCCACTTGTAGCAGTCCTCTTTCCTACATCCTGGCATTTCTCAGGACCAGCAACTTCCTTCAAATTTCTCTGCTTCGCATATCTGTCCCTTTCTTGCCTTGAATCCTGCACTATGACGTGCCTGAAAAGTGGACATACTGGACCTGATGCAGGACTCAAATTCTAGAAACCCTGCTAGTGCTTCTTGCACGCTTCTGGGTTGTTCCTGCTTAAGTTCCACTATCAGCTCTACAGTATCAAGAGCACCGATGAACTGGTCCCTCAAGAGAATAGTCAACAGGTTAAGTGCTGCTCCAGGGTATGCCTTGTGTGTCATACTCTCCAGGTCATGAGGAAGCTGCTAGAGGGATTAGCCTCGAACCCATGCACTGGTCCTGCCTCTTGCCTTGCAAACCGCATTTTGGTACATGGTCCCATATCTGTGCTCCAGCACTTCTGCTAGGGACTGAAAACAGTTCCTCTCCTCCACTGACACCTGCCCAAGAATCTCCATTGCAGCACATTTGAGGTTAGTAGCCAGCTGCATTGCCCTCTGTCTATCATTGCTACCATTCTGATCAGCAAGTAACTCAGACTGCGTGCGGTAAGCTTCCAAAGATACTCTACCATTGATTTCCTGAGGTTTCTTTAATAATTTTACCCACATTATAGCCACACACTTCACTGGTTTGGGGCCTAAAAACTGGGGCATTATAATTAAGTCCAGGACTCAAAAATCTTACCTTCTGAGTATTCAACCCCCCAATCAGTGGCGTACCGAGGGGGGAAGGGCATGCGGCCATGGTCCCCCCCTTTTGTAATATATATATATATATATATATATATATATATATATATATGTGTGTGTGTGTGTGTGTGTGTGTGTGTGTGTGTGTGTAGTGTATATTTTGTCATACTATCCAGTATTCCTGTCTATTGTGCTGAAGTTTTATAAAAATAAATGTGAGCATATGAATGTTCATATATATATATATATATATATATATATAGTGTATATTTTGTCATACTATCCAGTATTCCTGTCTATTGTGCTGAAGTTTTATAAAAATAAATGTGAGCATTTGAATGTTCATAGTATAATGTTACTGTAGAGATTGAATCATAACTCATTGGCACAGAGTACTTAAAAATGAATTTAGAATATGCTATATTTATGACTTATACCCATTTCATATGGCCTCAGAATGATTATAAAATTGGCCAAAATGCAAAATTTTCCCACAGGGGGGGGCTTACAGCACCCCTCAACCCCCCCCCCCAGCTGTACGGGTTCACTGCACTCGCCAGAGTCATCAGCTGCACGGTTAAAAGATAAAAAAAAAGAACCCCCCCCCTTTTCAACTTTCTGGGTACACCACTGCCTGTAATGCTACCTTTAGATGCTTTGGATTCGTCAAGATTCACCATACGCTGTCCATTTTTATCATATGCTCCCTGTTCACTAATCTCAGGCACAGTGGTGTAAGATTCCTCTACAGTTTCAATTCTCTCACTAATTATCTTTAATTGGTAATCTGGATGATGTCTGCACTCCTTCACGTTAGTGCTTACGTCACATTTCTGCTGCTGTAGCTTAGTGTGTACTTCCTCCTTCAACTGTTATTGTTCTTCCTTCATTTGCCCCATGAATGCATCAAGCTGTCCTTGCACCTTCAGTTGTAACTCCCTCTGTTCCTCATGTAATGCCTCTACAGTAGCTGTTCACTTTGTGCTTGTAATAACTGCACTTTGATTTCGTTCCTGAGCTCTTTCTGTTCTTCGCTTTGGCCCTGTAATTGTTCTTTGAGTTCTTTCTGTACTTCACTTTGGACCTGTAATGAGTTCTTTTTGTCCTGCACTTTTGGCCTGTAATTGTTCTTTGAGTTCTTTCTGCCCTTTACTTTGTGCCTGTAGTTGTACACTATCTGCTTATAGTTGTACACTTTGTGCTTGTAATAGCTTCATAATTGCATCCAGCGATGCCTCCTCTTTGTCGAATGTTTAACTCAATGCAGCACTTTTCTAATGATTCAAACTCCTGACACAATGTTACATCCACGTCCCACACTACTATATGCTCCAACAGCAGTAGTTCAGTATAGGAACGACAATGCCCTGTTGGTTGTTCATCCTATGGTCAGCCTTTTGGTATGCAACAACGTGATCAACTCAGACTTTGTAAAAAAAAAACCACTGGCTTCTTAAGTTGACAGTCTTCATTTTCCAAATAAATACACTTAATGTTTGCCAAATACACTTCCCTGTTTTCACAAGTACCAGAGCTATACAATCCTCACCAACTGACACTGAACTAAACTCAAGCTGAACTGCAACGAAACCGACCGCCCTGGGATCTTCCTTTTTCTTAACCCCTATCAGGTGGGCGACGTTACATAACGTCCGTGCATGAGGGGGTGACGTTACCTAACGTCCAGTCATTTTCAGTCCTAAATTATTGGTGAAATTGGGTGATAAGGCATCTTTGTCACTTACTGTCCTGCCCTCTACTCTCTCAAGCCTTGAAACAAGTAAAATAGAATGCATATATATTCATATATAAGTTGCAGTGTTATAACAATAACACTAATAACTATAAAACGTACATACGTAGGTTTTATTGTTATGAGTGTTCAAGTATAATAGAAACACATACATAAAATACTGAAGACAATAAACAGTGTAAAGAACGCATAAATGATAAATATAATGTTCAGTTGAAGAAAAAGCAAATAAGTGAATAGTTTGCTAGCCTCTCCCCAGGCACGCCTGGTGATAAGCTGCCTGCTCGTACTCCACCCTCACTCCTCCCCTCCTCCTCCCACAGCCAGCAGAGATGTATTACCACGCACGTAACACCTCTTGCCTTCGTTTTTCATCCATTTTCTTCCATTTATGCATGTTTAGGCTTATTCCTTTATACATTATTTTTCCTAAACTATGACGCCCCACACGGTCGTACAATTCATAACTTGCCCGCCCATAAGGGGTAATAGCCTTTCCCTTTTCTCCAGCATTCTAGGACGTGCTGGTACCTGCCCCTAGCAAAAACAGTTACCAAATTGGAGACATCCAAAACATGCCAGGGTTTTCTTATATTACATAACACTCCCAATGTTTAGCACAGAAACTGAAATCATATTATATATTTTAACAACCATATTATTAATATCATTTTCGAGATAAAGAACATAAAATTTAATGTATAACTTTACAAAATACTTCTGCTCACAAATAGCAGGCTAACTGGTAACTCTGACACGTAACTGAACTACAAGACTTGCTGAGAACCTTTCAGTACTACCTAACTAGGAAATCTTGCTTCTCAATAGTATTTCTAAATGCTAACAAACTCATGAAAAAAAAAAAAAGAGGAATTAAAAAAAAGTATGGATAAACTCAGGAGGCAAGGGGGTTACTTAAGAGGAAGAGTGATGATGCAAAACCAAAAAAAATGAAGAAATATCAGAGGAAGAGAGGAGTAAATTTTTTTTTATAAAGTAGTTGGGTTACAAGTAAAAAAGTGGTATATAAACTATCTATCTATCTATTGCCAGACGCCTCAATCCCGTTTGGGGTGGCCACAAACAAATCGCCTCCACGTCGCCCTGTCCCAAGCCATTTCACTGCCCTGCTCCCAACTCACACCCCTCTCTCTCATATACCTCTCCACCCAATCCTTCCATCACATCCTCGGCCTCCCCCTCCCTCTTTTTCCCTTCACCTCACTCACATACACTCTCTTCGTCAGTCTCTCACCCTCCATCCTCTCCACATGGCCAAACCACCTCAGTGTGTTCCTCATAACGCTTCCTATCACATCCACATCCACACCACAACGCTCCTTTATATCCTCATTCGTCAGCCTGTCTCTCCATGTGACTCCACAGGCTCCTCTTAAATAACTCATTTCCACTGCTCTCACGCTTGACTTGTGTCCTTCCAACAACGTCCAAGCTTCACTTCCATACGTTAGAGTTGGTATCACAATACTGTTATGTACTCGTAGTAACTTTTTCACTTCCATGCTCACTTCCCTGTTTCTTATCACTGCTTTCAAAGAACCAGCAACCTTTCTTCCCTGCTGTACCCTTTCAAGCACTTCACCCTCCAAACCTCCATCTTTACTCATTACGCTACCCAAGTACTTAAACGTACTCACATTTTCCAATTCCTCACCATTCAACCTCGCTGTACATTCACTGACTTCACCTCTCTCAAAGACAATCACTTTACTCTTCCCTAAATTCACCTTCAGATTCCGTTTCTTACATACTCTCCCAAAGTCATCCACCAAGCCTTGCAGCTCCCCTTCGTCTTCACTCAACAATACAGTATCATCTGCAAACAACAGTACAGGGAGTTTCCAAACACTATCCTCTCTCACCAGAGCCACTCCAATATCCACTTCCCTACCTTGTACCTCTTTTTATTACCCCATCCACGTACAGATTGAACAACCATGGAGACATGACGCATTCCTGTTTCAACCCAAGATTCAAAGAGAAATATTCACTTAGTTCGCCATCCACACGCACTGCAGCCTTTGCACCATCATACATACTCTTCACAGCATTCAACAACTTCCCATCTACTCGATATATTCTTAATACTATCCACAATCCTTGTCTATCCACCCTGTCATTTGCCTTCTCCAAATCCATGAAAGCCACATACAACTTCTTTCCCTTCTCTAGAAACTTTTCCACTAAAGATCTAAGAATGAATATCTGCTCTACATAACCTCTTCCCTTCCTAAAGCCTCCCTGTTCTTCTCCAACTAATTCCTCTGTTCTTTCTCTAACTCTGTCAGTAAGTATCCTACCATACACTTTTCCTATTATACTAAGAAGACAAATGCCCCTATGATTACCACACACTTCTTTTTCCTCTTTTCCCTTGTACAAGGGAATAATTATACATGACTTCCAATCCTTCGGGACTCTACCTTCCTCCCAGGCCAATCTGCACATCTTCCACATCCATTCTACTACTATCTCTCCCCCATGCTTCAGCATTTCACCACATACTCCATCAATTCCTGGGGCTTTCCCCAGTTTAACTTTCTTCATTGCTTCCACAACTTCTATCCTACTTATTTCTTCCTGTCTTCTCATCTCCCTCCTTCTCCCAGCCATTCCCCAGCCACTTATACTCGCATTACTTCCATCCTGTATGTTCAACAATTCCTTAAAGTGTTCTCTCCATCTGCTCACTTTTTCTCCCTTCTCCACTAGTAATCTACCATTTTTATCTTTCACTCCCCTGCTAACCTCACTTCCACCCTGTCTTACTCTCTTCACCTCTTTCGAGAAAATTTTCTTACAGTCCCTCCATTTTACACTCAAATTCCTTCCAAATTCCTCATCCACTCTCTTCTTACTCTCTCTTACTAATCTTTTCACCTCTCTCTTTCTTTCTACATATAACTCTCTCTTCCGTCTCTCAACTTCTTCCACGCCCCTATTTCTCATCCATTCATTGTATGCTTTCTTCTTTTGTGCCACAGCCTGTCTCACCTCTTCAGTCCACCACGCTGTTCCTTGCAACCCCCTCCGTCTTCTCTTCCTCCCACACACACCACATCACATGCTGCACATATTTCTTCTGTATATATCCTGCACACACCTTCCACGTCCCCAATCTCCTCCAATTCATATTTGCCCAATCGTTCCTCCACTTCTCTCTTTTACTCTGCCTTCTTCTCATCCTCTTGTAACCTTTCCACTCTCCTGGCAACTACTTCTTCCTCTCGTCTTTCCCTTCTTCTATTCCACCATCTTTCTTGGATCCTAACTCTGGCCACCACCAAGTAGTGGTCAGAAAGACCACTCCCACAACCTCTATAAGCTCTTGCATCTATTACACATCTTCGCATCATGTCATCCACACACACATAATCAATCAATGCCTTCCTTTCATTCAGTTCACCACCCACCCTTCTCATCACTCGCCATGTATACCTGTGGATCATTTTATGCCTGAAGAGGGTATTGGCTATTACCAACCCCCTCCCAGCACAAATGTCCACTAACGCACTGCCATTCTCATCTATCTCAGCAGGCACACCCCACTCACCAACTATTCCATCCACCTTCACATTCCCTACATTACCATTCATATCACGGATCAAAAACACTCTCTCAATCCTTCCAAACTTTTCCATGCACACTTCCACATTTGTCCAGAACTGTTCTCTCACTCTGCTAGAACGATCTTGCATTGGCGCATACACACACACAATCGCCCACATTTGTATTCCAACTTTCAACTTTACCCACACAATCCTTGACCCAACTGATCCATACTGTCTTATGCTCTTCTTCCATCTTTTACTCACAACTATACATACTCCTTCCTTTGCCCTCTCATTCTCACTTACTCCTGCACATATACCCCATCCAAACTCCCATTCTTTCACACTTTCTCCTCTCCATTTTGTTTGTTATTTCACATACATCCACTTTCGCACCCTCAAGCACCTGGACAATCTCTCTCTCTTTCACCTCATCATTCGCTCCTCTTACATTCCATGTAGCCATTACCAAGTCCTTTGATATCCCAAGGGTATCAAATGACACCCTAAACTTTGAAAAAAAAAAAATATACGGAGAAAAGATAAAAGTTGAAAAAAAGGAGTTATATTTAAAAAAAAAAAAATCTTTAAGTCAAAGAGATAGAACCAGATATACCCACACAAGTAGAATTAATTGCAGTAGAGATTATCACATCTGAAGGGCAAATAATGTTGGCAAATTGATACAAGCCACCCCAAACAAATACCTGGGAAAAAAGTGAATATGAAGAACTGACGGAAAGTACAATTCAGAATTTAAAAGCCCTCCTGCATAGAATGGAAGAGAAATCTGAAAGAATTATATCAACCGGGGATTTCAATATAAATATAAATTGGAATATTCAAGATGTAAGAAGCAATGAAAGCTGTTGGGATCAAAGGCTCCTGGATCTTGTACAGGAGTTGTTTGTAACACAAAATAAAGGAAGACAGCAGGAAAACAGGACTAGAAGATTCATCATTATTAGCTCTTATAATTACTAGGAAAGTAATGATTATCAACAACATAATGTATCACCCTTCATTTGGCTGAAGTGACCATGTGGTATTAAACTGTGACTTCAGGTGATATAGTTAGCATTAATGAATACTACAAAAAGAGCCTAAACAACAAAAAAGGCAACTATCATGACCTAAAAAAGTACTTCACAAAAACAGATTGGGGCAAAGGAGCTTAAAGGAAAGGATATAAATGTTATATATAGAAAATTCTGCGAATTTTATGAAACATGTGTCCAAAATTATATCCCTCAGCACAAGGAAACAGAAATAAGGATAAAGAAATGGTTTCATACAGAATGTAAAAAATCAAAAGAGAAAAGATATTTGCTGTTGAATTGACACAGAAGACACAATATAACAACCATAAACAGGAAAGTAATGATACAAGGATAAGGGGAGAAGCTCAAAGACAGTTTGAGGAAGACATTATAAATAAAGGTAGTGATTAACCGAAGGTGTTTTACAGCTACATCCGATACAAAACCAATGTTAAAGATAAATTACAGTCCATCATGGATAAAGGGATAACCTATATCCATGAAGAAGATATTTGTGAAGTATTAACCCCCTCGTGCACTGCAAGTTTTCTGTAAGTGTATGTGATATGATCGGAGAGAATGCCATAAGAGCAGGCTGGACTCGCGCACAAAGGAAAACATTCCCACGTATTTTATTTGCCCCAGAAATTGGCTATAATGGTATAAACTGTAAGCTATCATTTTCCCTGATGTTTATACTATACCATAAGCTAATAAAAACATACAAAATTGATGAGTAAAAGTACTGTGGAATGAGGTGTGAATACTGTTGTTCAACAATGAAAATAACTGCCCTACACTGTAGGAGAAAACTTTGCCTATATGATCCAAGAGCTAAGCATATGTCTAGATGCAGAAATTCATGAGCTTTCACGTGGTATTGGTGGGATTCTGATACGACCAATAATTTTCAAGTAAACCACCAAGAATTGCACCCCCCCCCCGAACTAAAAACCGAGAGTGCCGTCTATTTGAGAGTGTTGGCCTGGAAATAGACACCTTCCCCTATGACGCAACAAATATTGACACATTTCATGCTAAAAAATAAGTTTGGGTGAATATTTTTTTCCAAAATTGCCTAATCAGCATCTCTTCAGACTGCCACAGTAAGTGCATCATAGTGCATCACTGGTTCCTCTTCAGATGAAAACCGTTTTGACTCGTATTGATTAACGTTGTGCGATGGGGTTAAAAAAAATCCAAATCAGTTTATACAGAACAAAGTAATTTTGAGAGGAAGATGCATGCCCACACATATTACAAGATATACAAATACTGGAAAAAGAGCCACAGGAAGAGCTGAGTTAATTAGTCAAAGGGAAAGCAAATGGTCCAGATGAAATTCCAGGTTGGGTGCTACATAAATGTACAGAAGAGTTAAGCAGACCAATATATTTAATATTCAAGGAATTCTTATGACAAGGTAAACTACCTGATAATTGGAAGAAAGCAAACATTGTTCCCCTATTCAAGAAGGGAAATAGACAGAATCCACTCATCTATTGACCAGTATAACCGAGCAATGTCGTAAGATACTAGAGTAGTTGATAATTATTGGTAAACCATCTGGAGAAATACAATATGATGCAGAAAGACAGTTCAGTTTTAGAAAGGGAAAAGCATGTTTTACAAATCTATTACTATGATAGAGTTGCAGAAACACTACAGAAAAGAGAAGGATGGGTAACGGTATCTATTTTGATTTTAAGAAAGCATTTGACAGAGTACTGAGCCAAAGACGTTTTTGGAAACTGCATGGTGTCTGACGTTTGGTGATGTGGTCCTTCAGCACACCAAAATTCAGAAACATGGCCTGCTACTTGTGCACCACTTTGTACCCCTGTGACACAGACTGTGTAATGTGGTACACATAGTCGTCTGGTGCATAAAGATTTGGCACATGTCTAAGATGCCTCTCAATATTACCAAACACTCAATCACAGGCCATGTAGCTATGGCCTGGCACCAAGTAAACATGGTCGATGGAAAGCTGGCACCTGGAATGGAGTTCTCAGAGGTAATACATCACCAAGCTGATGTTCTTAATCTGGCCAACACAGTTATCTGAGATGACCATCAGCTGTGAGAGGTCATCAATACTGCTTTCGTGGTCGATCCAGAGTTTAACCCGCCCCGTCCTGGAGACGTGAATTCACGTCCTCACATGATGTGCACTCATATCCCGGAGACGTAAATTAATGCGGCAACATTGCAAGGTCCCTAATTTGCACAATTTTCAATTTTTGCGAGTGAATTTTGGCACGTATACACGGGACACCTTCCTCTAGAAGATGCCAGGCAGGGACAATGCCTTACCCAGCATGACCTCCTCCCTCCCCCTGCATGACCTTTTCTCAGCAATTCACCTGTTATCAGTGACCTGGCCAGTAATGCCATGTCATGCCACGGTACGAAATTCAGGGCCAGAGTGATTCCCCAATCGATGACAATGTGGAGGACAAACATTAGAGGAAGAAACAGTCAGAAATGATGATCAGGTAATGTGGCAAAAAAAGGTCAGGAATGGTGATGAGTTAGTGATTGAAACAATGCTTATAATGCCTATATTACCGTTTGAAAACCAATATACTCTCGTGCTACATATAAATTCGTACCAAATAAATAAATAAATACCGTTTATGAGTGGTGTAGAATAGTTATCCTCCCATAGAACTCGTTTTCTTTGCAGGCAGCCTGATAGGAAACCCTGTAAGGTAAGGAGGTACTCCTACATGGATCGAGTATTTTAAACCTCAGGTGAGCGATTTCTCTATGAACTTTCGATGTTTCTCACCAAAAGCGGATGTTTGAGCCCCAAAAAAAAAAGGTCCAAAAATTTCGAGACTGGGGCGTACCACTGCCCAGAAAATGTCGGGATGGGGCGGGCTAATGCAGCTGGCCCCTTCACACGACCCCCACATGGCTTGAGTCTCATCCCACATATACATAGTGGTAGTGTTGCTTTGCAAGTTGTGGATACATAAGTTGTAGGTCCACATCTTGCACTTGCAGTAAGCAGCACTAGCGATGATCTTGGGTGTGGGTAGAGTCTGCTGCAGGTCAACACAGATTCCACGAGTCTCGGGGTCATTGTCAGATGCCATCTTCTTCAGGAAGTCCTGTACCTGCTGTGATAACTGCTGGTGTTCCTCTTTTTGCCTGGTGAGGTTGTCAATAGAAGCCTGATCGCCGGTTGAATTAACAATGGAGGCATCAAAGGTGTCACAGGTGGTGCAGGTGTTTGTGCATGGTGGCTCAAAGGAGATGTTAAAATCCTTTGTGAATACATCTGAATAATAATGCAGGCTGACTTTCTCCTCATCAGGACAGACATCACGGAGCCACGCCATGTACAACACGTACAGCTTCTCGATCGTAAGGTGAGATTCCAGGTACTTCCAGTGGGGAGCATTAGCCCTGCTATAGTGGCATGACATAGCAGGAAGCAGCTTAATGTGCTCCCTCACATGCAGAGCCTTGCTCCTGGTCACCTTGTCAGCAGGTTCATGCAGTCCTCATCGGTCAGGAATTAGCATACCTGTGCTGTTCACCTTACGCAATGCTGTTGTTAGGCGTGTTGTACCAATGGTGTGCATTGCCATGAAACCTTCCTTGCACACCCTGGTCTGCACATTATTATACATCACACTGTAATGACGGGTATTGTTACACTTACTATGCTCATTCTTTGTATGCTTTTGTTTTACTGGTGCCAGGCTCACCATTTTTTGAATGTTAGCATTCTGGGCATCGTATGACCCCAGAGCCCAAAATGCATTAAATATATTTTTCACACTTTCATTTGTTACTTTGTCAAAGCACCCATCACAGCAAGGATTACCAATTGCACGTGCAACAACTTCTTTCTTTGTTTTATAACTTACGTATGTTTGGCCTAAGTTATGCTTCACCTTAACTACCACACTGCCCCACTCCTCCACCTTTCGAGGCCTTTTTCTCCCTCATCCTTGCTCCACTGCACTCTCACTATCACTCGCATCATGAGGAACAGCAATAGCTTGCGGGCTATCAGCATCACTGCTAGAATCACGTGCAGCCATTGTTATACAATCCAGAAAAACACAGATAATCCAAGTGCAGGTCATAATGGTGGCAGAGGGAGAGAGAGACTGTGTGTACAGCATCCCCATGACAGCCGCAGCAAGCTGATCGGCTGCGTGCCGGCATCAGGCTCAGTGCCATTGGCCAGCTGGCTAAGATGTCACAATCACTTGGCACTCTGATAGGCTGGCTGCCACCACGCCACCACCCTTGTCGCTTAGGCTTCTCTCTCACAGCGGTGTTGCACATCATATGACAATGTGTCATAGGGCCAGATACACATTGTCGTTCTATAGCATTTTCGACCCTAGCAACACAGAGGGAGAAACATCCAACTCCCATCACGTGGTAAGCGAAGCCTTGGTCTGCCATTTGAGCGGGAAATCAGGATTTGGCGAGCGGTGGCGCTTGCAATTTTCTCCCACGGAGCTACTCAAATAGCCTTTCCTTTTTCTCCAGCATTCTAGGACGTGCTGGTACCTGCCCCTAGCAAAAACAGTTACCAAATTGGAGACATCTAAAACATGCCAGGGTTTTCTTACATTCCATAACACTCCCAATGCTTTAGCACAGAAACTGAAATTATATTATATAATTTAACAACCATAATATTAATATCATTTTCGAGATAAAGAACATAAAATTTGATGTATAACTTTACAAAATACTTCTGCTCACAAATAGCAGGCTAACTGGTAACTCTGACACGTAACTGAACTACAAGACTTGCTGAGAACCTTTCAGTACTACCTAACTAGGATATCCTGCTTCTCAATAGTATTTCTAAATGCTAACAAACTCATGAAAAAAAGAGGAATTAAAAAAAAGTATGGATAAACTCAGGAGGCAAGGGGGTTACTTAAGAGGAAGAGGGATGATGCAAAACCAAAAAAATGAAGAAATATCAGAGGAAGAGAGGAGTAAATATTTTTTTTATAAAGTAGTTGGGTTACAAGTAAAAAAGTGGTATATAAACTATCTATCTATCTATTGCCAGACGCCTCAATCCCGTTTGGGGAGACCACAAACAAATCGCCTCCACGTCGCCCTGTCCCTCGCCATTTGACTGCCCTGCTCCCAACTCACACCCCCCCTCTCTCATATACCTCTTCACCCCATCCCTCCATCGTATCCTCGGCCTCCCTCTCCCTCTTCCTCCATCCATTTCACTCACATACACTCTCTTCGTCAGTCTCTCACCCTCCATCCTCTCCACATGGCCAAACCACCTCAGTGTGTTCCTCATAACGCTTCCTATCACATCCACATCCACACCACAACGTTCCTTTACATCCTCATTCGTCAGCCTGTCTCTCCACGTGACTCCACAGGCTCCTCTTAAATAACTCATTTCCACTGCTCTCACTCTTGACTTGTGTCCTTCCAACAACGTCCAAGCTTCACTTCCATACGTTAGAGTTGGTATCACAATACTGTCATGTAGTAACTTTTTCACTTCCATGATCACTTCCCTGTTTCTTACCACTGCTTTCAAAGAACCAGCAACCTTTCTTCCCTGCTGTACCCTTTCAAGCACTTCACCCTCCAAACCTTCATCTTTACTCATCACACTACCCAAGTACTTAAACGTACTCACATTTTCCAATTCCTCACCATCCAACCTCGCTGTACATTCACTGACTTCACCTCTCTCAAAGACCATCACTTTACTCTTCCCTACATTCACCTTTAGATTCCGTTTCTTACACACTCTCCCAAACTCATCCACCAAGCCTTGCAGTTCCCCTTCAACTTCATTCAACAATACAGTATCATCTGCAAACAACAGTACAGGGAGTTTCCAAACACTATCCTCTCTCACCAGGGCCACTCCAACATCCACTACCCTACCTTGTACCTCTTTTATTACCCCATCCATGTACAGATTGAACAACCATGGAGACATGACACATTCCTGTTTCAACCCAAGATTCAGAGAGAAAAATTCACTTACTGTAGTTCACCATCCTGTCACACGCACTGCAGCCTTAGCTCCATCATACATACTCTTCACAGCATTCAACAACTTTTCATATATTCTTAACACTTTCCACAATCCTTGTCTATCCACCCTGTCATATGCCTTCTCCAAATCCATGAAAGCCACATGCAACTTCTTTCCCTTCTCTAGAAACTTTTCCACTAAAAATCTAAGAATGAATATCTGATCTACACAACCTCTCCCCTTCCTAAAGCCTCCCTGTTCTTCTCCAACTAATTCCTCTGTTCTTTCTCTAACTCTGTATATAAGTATCCTATCATACACTTTTCCTATTATACTACGAAGACAAATGCCCCTATGATTACCACACACTTCTTTTTCCCCTTTTCCTTTGTACAAGGGAATAATTATACCTGACTTCCAATCCTCTGGGACTCTACCTTCCTCCCAGGCCAATCTGCGCATCTTCCACATCCATTCTACTACTATCTCTCCCCCATGCTTCAGCATTTCACCACATACTCCATCAATTCCTGGGGCTTTCCCCAGTTTAACTTTCTTCATTGCTTCCACAACCTCTATCCTACTGATTTCTTCCTGTCTTCTCACCTCCCTCCTTCACCCAGCCATTCCCCAGCCACTTATACTCGCATTACTTCCATCCTGTATGTTCAACAATTCCTTAAAGTGTTCTCTCCATCTGCTCACTTTTTCTCCCTTCTCCACTAGTAATCTACAATTTTTATCTTTTACTCCCCTGCTAACCTCTTTTCCACTCTCTTCTTACTCTCTCTTACTAATCTTTTCACCTGTCTCTTTCTTTCTACATATAACTCTCTCTTCCGTCTCTCAACTTCTTCCACGCCCCTATGTCTCATCCATTCATTGTATGCTTTCTTCTTTTGTGCCACAGCCTGTCTCACCTCTTCAGTCCACCACGCTGTTCCTTGCACCCCCCTCCGTCTTCTCTTCCTCCTACACACACCACATCACATGCTGCACATATTTCTTCTGTAAATATCCTGCACACACCTTCCACGTCCCCAATCTGCTCCAATTCATTTTTGCCCAATCGTTCCTCCACTTCTCTTTTATACTCTACCTTTTTCTCATCCTCTTGTAACCTTTCCACTCTCCTTGCAACTACTCCTTCCTCTCGTCTTTCCCTTCTTCTATTCCACCATCTTTCTTGGATCCTAATTCTGGCCACCACCAAGCAGTGGTCAGAAAGTCCACTCCCACAACCTCTATAAGCTCTTGCATCCATTGCACATCTTCGCATCCTGTCATCCACACACACATAATCAATCAATGCCTTCCTTTCATTCAGTTCACCACCCACCCTTCTCATCACTCGCCATGTATACCTGTGGATCATTTTATGCCTGAAGAGGGTATTGGCTATCGCCAACCCCCTCCCAGCACAAATGTCCACTAACGCACTGCCATTCTCATCTATCTCAGCAGGCACACCCCACTCACCAACTCTTCCATCCACCTTCACATTCCCTACTTTACCATTCATATCACCGATCATAAACACTCTCTCAATCCTTCCAAACTTTTCCATGCACACTTCCACATTTGTCCAGAACTCTTCTCTCACTCTGCTAGAACGATCTTGCATTGGCACATACACACACACAATCGCCCACATTTGTATTCCAACTTTCAACTTTACCCACACAATCCTTGACCCAACTGATCCATACTGTCTTATGCTCTTCTTCCATCTTTTACTCACAACTATACATACTCCTTCCTTTGCCCTCTCATTCTCACTTACTCCTGCACATATACCGCATCCACACTCTCATTCTCTCACACTTTCTCCTCTCCCTTTTGTTTGTTATTTCACATACACCTACTTTCGCACCCTCAAGCACCTGGACAATCTCTCTCTCTTTCACCTCATCATTCGCTCCCTAAACTTTGAAAAATACAATATACGGAGAAAAGATAGAAGTTGAAAAAAAGGAGTTACATTTAAAAAAAAAAAAATCTTCAAGTCAAAGAGTTAGAACCAGATATACCCACACAAGTAGAATTAATTGCAGTAGAGATTATCACATCTGAAGGGCAAATAATGTTGGCAAATTGATACATGCCACCCCAAACAAATACCTGGGAAAAAAGAGAATATGAAGACCTGACGGAAAGTACAATTCAGAATTTAAAAGCCCTCCTGCATAGAATGGAAGAGAAATCTGAAAGAATTATATCAACCAGGGATTTCAATATAAATATAAATTGGAATACTCATGATGTAAGAAGCAATGAAAGCTATTGGGATCAAAGGCTCCTGGAAAGTACAGGAGTTGTTTGTAACACAAAATAAAGGAAGACAGCAGGAAAACAGGACTAGAAGATTTATCATTATTAGCTCTTATAATTACTAGGAAAGTAATGATTATCAACAACATAACGTATCACCCTCCATTTGGCTGAAGTGACCATGTGGTATTAAACTGTGACTTCAGGATTGCAAATGATATAGTTAGCAGTAATGAATACTACAAAAAGAGCCTAAACAACAAAAAAGGCAACTATCATGACCAAAAAAAGTACTTCACAGAAACAGATTGGGGCAAAGGAGCTTAAAGGAAAGGATATAAATGTTATATATAGAAAATTCTGCGAATTTTATGAAACATGTGTCCAAAATTATATCCCTCAGCACAAGGAAACAGAAATAAGGATAAAGAAATGGTTTCATACAGAATGTAAAAAATCAAAAGAGAAAAGATATTTGCTGTTGAATTGACACAGAAGACACAATATAACAACCATAAACAGGAAAGTAATGATACAAGGATAAGGGGAGAAGCTCAAAGACAGTTTGAGGAAGACATTATAAATAAAGGTAGTGATTAACCGAAGCTGTTTTACAGCTACATCCGACACAAAACCAATGTTAAAGATAAATTACAGTCCATCATGGATAAAGGGATAACCTATATCCATAAAGAAGATATTTGTGAAGTATTAACCCACCATGCACTGCAAGTTTTCTGTAAGAGTGTGTGACATGATCAGAGAAAATGCCGTACAAGCAGGCTGGACTCGCGCACAAAGGAAAACATTCCCACGTATTTTATTTACCCCAGAAATTGGCTATAATGGTATAAAATGTAAACTATCATTTTCCCTGATGTTTATACTATACCATAAGCTAATAAAAACATACAAAATTGATGAGTACAAGTACTGTGAAATGAAGTGTGAATACTGTTGTTCAATAATGAAAATAACTGCCCTACACTGTAGGAGAAAACTTTGCCTACATGATCCAAGAGCTAAGTATATGTCTACATGCAGAATTTCATGAGCTTTCACGTGGTATTGGTGGGATTCTGATAAGACAAATAGTTTTCAAGTAAACCACCAAAAATTGCACCCCTCCTGAACTAAAAACCGAGAGTGCCGTCTATTTGAGAGTCTTGGCCTGGGAATAGACACCTTCCCCTATGGCACACCAAATATTAACACATTTCATGCTAAAACATAAGTTTGGGTGAATATTTTTTTTCCAAAATTGCCTAATCAGCATCTCTTCAGACTGCCTCAGTAAGTGCATCATAGTGCGTCATTGGTTCCTCTTCAGATGAAAACTGTTTTGACTCGTACTGATTAACGTTGTGCGATGGGGTTAAAAAAAAATCCAAATCAGCTTATACAGAACAAAGTAATTTTGAGAGGAACATGCATGCCCACACATATTACAAGATACCGGTATACAAATACTGGAAAAAGAGCCACAGGAAGAGCTGAGTTAATTAGTCACAAGGAAAGCAAATGGTCCAGATGAAATTCCAGGTTGGGTACTACATGAATGTGCAGAAGAGTTAAGCAGACCAATATATTTAATATTCAAGGAATTCTTATGACAAGGTAAACTACCTGATATTTGGAAGAAAGCAAAAATTGTTCCCCTATTCAAGAAAGGAAATAGACAGAATCCACTCATCTATTGACCAGTATTACCGAGCAATGTCGTAAGATACTAGAGTAGTTGATAGGATAATTATTGGTAAACCATCTAGAGAAATACAATATGATGCAGAAAGACAGTTCAGTTTTAGAAAGGGAAAATCATGTGTTACAAATCTATTACTCTCATAGAGTTGCAAACACTACAGAAAACAGAAGGATGGGTAGACGGTATCTATTTAGATTTCAAGAAAGCATTTGACAGAGTACTGAGCCAAAGACGTTTTTGGAAACTTTATCATCATGGAGGAATTCAAGGTAATCTGTACTGTTGGATGCAAGAGAAAAAGAAAAATTGAAATGAGAACAGTACTATGGGAAAAATACTCATTATGGAGAGAAGTACAGTATCTAGCTGAGTTCCACAGGGCTCACTGCTGGCGCATAAGTATATATAAATGACACAGGCAGCAACATTGGAATTGGAAGCTATCTAAATGTGTCTGCTGAAGATGCAAAAAGACAAAGGAGAACGGACTCTTGCAGAGAGCTACAAGAAGAATTGAATAAGCCTCATGAATGGAACAACTGATGGCAAATGGAAGTCATTGAAGACAAATGCCATGAAATTAAGTTTTGTAAAAGTACAGACAGACGAGACTGAGATTATAAGCTTAGAAGCTCAACCCCACACATATTAGAAAAGGAGAAAGACCTAAGAGTGATTATCAATAACAATTTCTAGCTAACCACATCAATGAAAAGATACAGAGCATGTATACACTGCTTGCTAATATGAGAATAGTTGTCTCAGGGAAACTACCAGGATTCTTTCTTGACATTTTATTTCTTGTATTCTGTTCAATCCCAGTCATTCCCGTAAAACTGAAAAGTAATAATTTCTTTGTCTAAGAAACAAGCTCAAACATTTAACTTCTTATAATTACATAAATCACTAATCAAACAGATTAGGTCTTATTCAACAACGTCTTAATATCATGATACATCATTCACTTACTGTACTACAAGCATACATGAAACATAATATTACAGATATACTGAAATATGATACACTACCTCGGCCACCTGTCATCATGGAATTGAGTCCGTGGTTGTGAGTCTGTGACGAAGTGGTCGTTCGCAAGACAAATCAAAACAAATCCGGAATTGTAAACAAACTGCACACGATTGAAGTGAACCTTTTGCACGGTGTCACTAAACTACAAATGAAGATACAGTTCTTAATATATAATGAGTAACACATAATGGCATGCATATAATGAATATGACATTTACATAGCTCCCCTAAATTGTGAGAGCAATTTACCTTATACTCTAATGAGTATAAAAGTAACAAATTAATACTAATATAAAAGAAGAAAATTAATACTAATACTATGAGGAAGAAAACACTTTGGCACAGTTTTGGCACTTAGGTAGGCTCTTTGGTGGGGATACCCGGTCTCACTCCGCTTTCAATGAAGGTGATGGCTTGAGTGAGTTTATCTTGCATATCTAACTTTGAGTCTGACATCATTACCTTGACCTTTCTTACATGACCATCTTCATCAGGAAGAGCTTCTACTATTTTTCCCAACTTCCAATTATTTCTTGCCAAAGTCTCTTCTTTTACAATCACTATGTCATCTGCTTGCAAATTTCTATGTGGCTCTACCCATTTATATCTCAATTGGAGAGACTGCAAGAACTCCCTTTTCCATTTAGACCAAAACTCATTTGCTAAGTACTGCACCCTATGCCAGTGCTTCCTTGAATACACATTTATCCTGCCATAGCAGCCTGGAGGAGGTAGTACAACTTTAGATTTAATGGTCAATAACATATTGGGTGTCAGTGGTTCTATGTGCTCAGGAGAGTTCAGTGTGTCAACAGTTAAAGGACGACCATTTACTATAGACTCAGCTTCTATCATGAAAGTTCTTAAAGATTCATCATCTACCTGAGACCCATGCTGATCGAGCAATATTGAAAGTACATTTCTCACTGTATGTATTTGTCTCTCCCATATGCCACCCATATGAATTGCATGTGGTACATTCATTTTAAATTCTATCCAGTCACAATGACCTTTCAATAGTTCTGTTCTTATTTTCTCTTGATCCATTTCTTTTAAACATGTCAACAACTCATTCCTAGCACCAACAAAGTTTGTTCCCTGATCATATCTCAACTGAAGTACATGTCTCCTCCGTCCTATGAAGCGACGGTAGGCAGTGATGAATGAGTCTGTGTTCACAGCGTTGGCTGTTTCCAAGTGAATTGCACACGAAGTCATGCAAGTAAACAATACACCATACCTTTTCAGTTCCTTACGTCCCTCCTTAATAAAAAAGGGTCCAGCAGAATAAGTAAATGGAGCAGTAGGTTCTAACCTATCTGTAGGAAGATCTGCCATCTTTTGTTCCTGTGTACTTCCTCTAACTTTTCTACAAATGGTACACCTGGAAATGTGCTTAGTTACTAGAGAAGATTCTCCTATAATCCAATATCCAGATCCTCTAATCTTATTTAGTGTGATGCCTCTAGCTTGATGTTGTACTTTTTTTATGGTAGTAACAAATCAACAAATCGGTTATGTGAGATTTCTTTGGTAATATGGCTGGGTGCTTTCTGTCTTTGTGCATATTTGCTCTTCTGATCCTTCCACCTACACTAATGATCCGATCTTCATCCATGAATGGATCAAGATTATACATCTGACTTGATTTCTTTATGACATTTCTTTTTTCTTCCAACACAACAAATTAACTCTTCCTTGTTAACTTTGTTCATCAATGCTCTTTTTTCTTCTCGGAATGCTTGTGCCTGAAGTTGTTTTAGTATCTCATTTTCAGCTTCTTTCAGTTCTGTTGCTGTCACAGGAACATACTCAGACTTGACGAAGTTTTGTTTAGCGGTTTTTACATTTGGTTTACTTTGCTCTTTGCCTTTGAATGTTTTCTAAAGTCTGAGGCATACTGCAGTAGCTCTGGTTGCACGATGCCAATCTGAGAAATACTTCAGTCTGTCTAGGAATGATGATGGCTCTTGAGGTTCTGTGAGACGTGATACAACTTTCTTCACTTCAGGATCATCTTCTGCAACGATGAAGTCTTCTACTGATGCTTGAGGTGTGTCAAGCGATTGCCGAAGAGTCTGGTCCATTCCACCACTTAGAACTGTGAATCATGGCTTGTACTGGCATGCCTCGTGATGTGTAGTCAGCTGGGTTATTTTCTGTTTCAACATACTTCCAATGTGCTGGTGATGTTTCATCTCGTATCTGTTGAACTCTGTTTGCAACATACACATGGAATTTCTTAGCATCATTACAGATATAGCCTAGTACTACTTTGCTATCAGTCCAAAATACTTCTTTGACATCTTGGTAATTCAGCTGTTTTCTCAGAACTGTGTGAACTCTTACTGACACAACTGCTGCTGCAAGCTCAAACCTTAGTATAGCGATGGCTTTAAGTGGTGCTACTCTTGATTTTGCCATTACAAGTGCACAATGCATCTGACCTTTGTCATTAATCAGTCTAATGTAAGAGCACTGTCCATAGCCTTCCTGACTAGTACATGAGAAATGATGAAACTCAACTGCTTTAATTTCTCCAAATGCTTCAGGTTTGTAACATCTTGGTATTTTCACTTGCTGCAACAAGTGCAGTTCATTTCTCCACTGTTCCCACCTAGATTTCATGTTTTCCGGTACAGCATCATGCCAACTAAACCCATCTTTACATAGATCCTGGAGTATTCTTTTTCCATTTAGAATGAAGGGAGATACTAAACCTAAGGAATCAAATATGGAGCTTACAGTTGATAAAATACCTCTTCTTGTTACAGGCTTACTACTTAAATTGATTCTAAACTGAAATGAGTCAGATGCAACACACCACTCTACTTCAAGTGTTCTCTCAGTAGGCGGTGAGTCCTTGCTGAGATTTAAGTTCTTTATGCTTCCTGCCATTTCTTCTGGACTGATGGCTGCCAGTACCTCCTTGCTGTTGGACAAGAACTTATGAAGCTTAAGTCTCCTTTCATGCGCATTGCCTTACTGCTATTAATCAGTTGGATAGCTTCAGCTGCAGCAGGTACAGATTTTAACCCATCATCAACATAAAAATCATTTTTGACAAACTTAGCTGCATCAGATCCAAACTCAAGCTCATTATCATCATCTGTTTTCATTAGTGAAAATAGCAACACTTGGTGATGAAGTAGCTCCAAACAAGTGCACAGTCATTCTACTGTATATTCAGTCACTTCTTTGTCCAGATCTCCATTTTTCCACCACAAAAAGCGTAGCAAGTCCTTGTGTTTAGGAGACACATGCACCTGATGATACACTGCAGAAATGTTACATACAAATACTACCTCTTCTTGGTGAAATCTGCAAAACACTCTAATGAGACTGTTTGTGAGGCCTGATCCTTGTATTAAGTGGATATTTAGCGATTGTTTCTTGTAGCTAGCACTGCAGTCAAATACTACTCTTAACTTGCCTGATTTCTTTGGGTGATACACTCTATGATGAGGTACGTACCACACAAACCAAATCCGCTCTTGCTAACTCCTTGGCTGGAACTGCTTCTGTGTACTGGTACCCATGTGTTATCATGTCTTGCACAGACTTCACATAATCTTGATAATATTTCTTGTCATGTTTGAGCTTTCTTTTCAGTCTGTCTAGTCTGTGAACAGCTAAGTCTTTGTTGTTTTCGAACTTGACATTTTCATTCTTGAGAGGAAGTGGCATCTCATAATCTTCTTGTGGCTTGCATAATCCCTCTTCCATTTTTGTCATGAAAAGTATGTCTTCATATGAGATGGGAACGTCATCTGTCTATCATTAAAGTCCAGCTCAAACATTTTCTTGATTTGCTGTGGGTTGACAACCTCCTTTACTTGAGTTGGAACAACTAGGAAGCTAACTTTCCTTTCATTATTGATGACGACTTCTTGGGCCATAGTTCTGTGTACCTGTACAATGCTATCTTCTGTGCTTCTGTCACTACAGACCTTTCCTATTATACCCCATCCTAACTCTGTCCTTCTAGCAAAAGGATCGTTTTCATTTCCTGGGATAATTTCCTTTGGCTTCAGTGCTTTAGTACAGCTAAGTCCTATGATGAGACCAATTTCTACGTTAGAGTCATATGGCATAAGTTTGTCTGCTATTCCTTTCAAATGTGGCCAATTGTTTGCAGTCTCGGGTCTTGGTATTTGATCTCGTCTGGCTGGTATATGTTCTCTAGTTTATGTATGGGGATGGAACACTTCTTTCTGTTCACAGACTCCCTTTACCACTAGCCCTTGTACTCTGGTACAAAGCACAGTATCTTCTCCCATCACAGTAGCCAACTGCAAGTGTATCTGTGGTCCAGTTGCTTTAACATTATCTAAAGTAGTCCATTTAACAAAGCAAACATCAGACTGATCATCTACAGTAATAAAGCATAAACCAAGACTCTGATGCATCACTGCTGTGGTACAGCCACACTGGAACAATCATGCTGTGTGTATCTGCTACGAATGACCTGTTGATTTTAATTCTATTTGAGACAGCACTGTCCTCTGTTGTCTTGGACTGTTGTGATTTCTCAGTTTCCTTCTCTTTAATTCTTTCAAGTATGGCTTCATGAAGAGATGTCGGATGCCGTCTCTTACATACTGTACATACTTTCCTTCTTTTGCAGTTTTTCATGATATGTCCATACTTTAGACAACCCCTGCAGGTAAATGACTTCTGTACATATTCTACCTTGTCCTTATTGTTAAACTCACTGAACCTTTTACATGTGTCCAGTTCATGTTCTTCTTTACAGTAGATACACTGTGGCCTTTTGATGTTTTGATTATTGTCATCCTTGGCCTTTTGAGTCCTTTGTTTCTTGTCACCCTTGTTCCTTTGATCCTTTTGTGCCTCTGTTTCTTTCACTCCAGTTGTGTTGGCTACAAGACCTCTTGCCCCAGATCTGTTTGTTTCTGCTTTACCTTCCTTCTTTCCCTTTGAAGCAGCTGTGTTATGCCTTTGACTCATTGCCATTACAGCACTATAGGATGAGATTGGATGACAAGCTTTCTTTGCCTCATCTGCTATGAATTGACAAAAGGCATAAAATGGAGGGTATTCTATGTGTGTGGAGAACCAGATGTGGACTACGAATTTTATCTATCAATTAAAGGATGGGGTAACTTCTGTAAGATTTTGCTGTTTTCTTGAGGATCATTTAGAACATTAAGGAAATTAGTTGTGTTCATTATTGTCAAACAGTTCTGCAAGAAGTCAAATAATTTCTGTAGTGCTTGACCATCATTATTTGAGATCTTTGGCCACTCACTCAGTTTTCTTCTATAACCATTTGCTACTATGAACTCATTGCCAAATCTCTTTCAGTATACTTTTAGCCTTACAGAAAGCTCCATTATGGATACACAAAAGTCCTCTAATAACTTCTTTGGCTTCCCCATCAGTATACCTTCCTAGGTAGAAAAGTTTCTCTGCTGGATTGGTGACTCGTGACCCTATGAATATTTCAAAATTCTTTATCCAGAATGGAAACTCTAATAAATCTCCTTTGAAATTCTCTGGCTCTGGGCGAGGCAGTTCACTTGCATTTTTGGATGACAAAATATCTACCACACCTTTTAGTATATTCTTGTCCACTGACTGACTTGGTGTATCATGCTTACCTGATGCCTGTGGCTGTTTTTAATTCTGATTCTGGTTCAAAACTCTTAGCATGTGGGTTAAGCTTTGGACTCACCTGCAAGAAAGTCTGATTTATTTTGGAAACTTCTCTCTCTAATTCACCCATGGCAGTAACAGATGAATCTTTGACAGTCACTTTCGGCCCTGATATGTTAGGTCTGATTTTCTCACCTTCTGTCAGTCCTTGTGATTCAAAGAATTTTTGAGGATGCTGTTCTTTACTATCAAGCTCATCATCACTCTCTGGCAAATCTAAAGGCTCTTCCACTGAATTTACAGCATTTAGCTCAGCTCGAGTAGCAGCTGGATCTTTACTTAGAAGTAGTTTCTTATACTCCATTTCCTTTTCATGCAAGAATTTCTGATATTCTATTTCCCTGTCTTGAAATTGCTGCTCAACTTTTAGCCTAGCTAGTTCAGCACTTTTGTGATGCTTGAATAAGATCTACTAGTGCAATGATAGTGTCTTGAAGTTACAGTACTTTGTGACCTAACAGAGTGTAAGCACTTGGAAGCTTTACTACTTTGTGACCTAACGGACCGTGAATCCTTGGGAGCTTGACTTACTGATTTTGTGTTCTGCATCAGTTCATTCGTTTTGTTGTCAATTCTCCTTATACAAGTGGTGTGCACTTCTTTTTCTTCCACTAACTCCTGTGACAATTTTTCTTGTAAGCTTGGATCTGCTTCCATTAGCTTATGAAATGCAGTTACTGCTTCATTAAACTGCACGTGTTCTGCATTTGCATGATCTTTAAGCTGATCCAAACTTACATCATTCATACCTGACAATATTTCCTTTACCACTTTGGTCAATGCTTGCCTTGATGATGCTAACCTATTTGAACACTGTGTTATTTGGTACTCATGCCCTTTCTCTATTAAAGACCTTTGTCTGGTACTCTTCACTTCCTCATTTGCCTCAGTAGACTGGAGACAGTCAGTGGCTTCCTCATTTGCCTCGGTAGACTGGAGCAGGTCACTTACAGCTTGTTCAGTATAACTCATTTTGCAACTATTATTATACTATACCTAATTTGAACTCAAGATTAATATTCAGTACTGGTACTTATTTGTAGTCGAAAGTTCCCTCTGGCTGTAGGTGAAGCTTGGAGAATGGAGAGTTTTCAGTGGTGAGCACAGACCAGTTCTGCAGTGTCAGCAACTTGCACACATTAGTTCTAGAAGTCATTGTCAGGCAACCAGGAATGTTTTATTCATCAGAGGCTGGCACATTCATCAGGCTAATCTTGTGCACCCATCTGCTGCTTTTGCCGATTGCAGGAATTCTTGTGGTCGCCTCATTCTTTGTTCATACTGCAGGCCCCCATGTGTTGTGCTTGCAATTTTTATGGGCTGGGTTTTACTCCGAGGATGGGACGAGTTTTACTTTGAAGAATGAGTTTTATTTCTGGGACGAGTTTTACTGTCTCAGAGGGCCAAGTCAAGGGGCTTTACAGGGAAACTACCAAGATTCTTTCTTGACATTTTATTTCTTGTATTCTGTTCAATCCCAGTCATTCCCGTAAAACTGAAAAGTAATCTCTTTGTCTAAGAAACAAGCTCAAACATTTAACTTCTTATAATTGCATAAATCAGTAATCAAACAGATTAGGTCTTCTTCAACGACGTCTTAATGTCATGATACATAATTCACTTACAGTACAACAAGCATACATGTAATAAAATACTATAGATATACTGAAATATGATACTGTACCTCAGTCACCTGTCATCTTGGCCTTGAGTCCGTGGTTGTGAGTCTGTGACGAGGTGGTCGTTCGCAAGACAAATCAAAACAAATCCGGATTTGTAAACAAACTGCAAACGATTGAAGTGAACCTTTTGCACGGTGTCACTAAACTACAAATGAAGATACAGTTCTTAACATAATATATAGTGAGTAACACATAATAGCATGCATAAAATGAATATGACATTTGCAATAGTATTCACATAAACAAATGAAGACATGTTGAGAAAGATAATAACATCATTCATCTGATCAACCCTGGAGTATGCATCAGTAGTCTAGAAATCACACACACACACACACACACACACACACACACACACATATATATATATATATATATATATATATATATATATATATATATATATATATATATATATATATATATATATATAACCGAAGAAGTACAAAGAACTGCTACAAGATGGGTACCAAGTTTAAGGGATTTAATCTATGAAGAAAGACCAGAGAAACTGAACCTACTAACATTACAATAGAGATGGAAAAGAGGAGATAAGATTCTGCTATGTAAATGCATCACAGGGAAAGAGAAAATAGACATGAGTATATCACCTATGGGAAAGCATCAGCAAGTGCACACTGCAAAAAATGCATAAAAAAGAAAGGAAATTCGTTTTCCCAAATAGGGGAATTCATTAGTGGAATGTACAACCGAATGAAACAGTGTGTGCCAAAACGATTCGTAAATTTAAGGATATGTATGATAAAAGTGGTTTAATACACGGGACAGTACGAGCTTGACTCATTCTTGTAAAGATACAATAAGGTAAAAACAATTAGGTAAGAACACACACACCATTAAAATCATAACATCCTCTCTCACTCCGTGAACATAGGTGCCGTGAGTCCAAACCTGTCAGAGAGAAATCTGCAGCCATGAAATTCCAGAAGTTGAGATCAGCATCAAAAACGACATGAGTGCCAGCCCTCGCCAACCTGTTCATGTTTGCCGCAAAGTTGATAAACGTGGAGAAGGTCACTCGCTCTGTGTCAAACAGGTCCGCAAACTCACGGAACATCCCAGATCTCACGATCTGAAGAGAAATAAACCTCAGAGCAAAATAGAAATTAGGTTGTATAGTAATCTGGACAATTTCTGGAAAGAATTTAAAAAATTTAATCTAACAAATGAAAACATTAGTATCATTATTGTCTGTAATTCCAAAATTTCATTAAAAAATGTTCCATTTTATTGCATGAGCATATTGTGTAATTAATGATTATCTGACACAATGTTTTGCTGAACAGACCACTGTTAACAGTGACGGAGCTAAAGTAACTAAACAGACCCAGTCAGTTGAGCACTTGCGAGTTAAGATAGTTGAAAATGTCGATGCTAATAAATTTGGTAGTTTTAGCACAAATCACATTTAAAACGGCCATGCCACGTTGAGTACACCGCTTCCCGTCCGGTCAGCGAAGTTAAGCAACGTTGGGTCTGGTTAGTACTTGGATGGGTGACCGCCTGGGAACTCCAGATGCTGTTGGCATAACTCCCTACGTGTCAAGTGGGGTTTGTGGAGGATTAGTGCCCCTCCCTGTAAAACAATTAACTCTAAGCCCTTGGCCACCCCGTTTGGGATACATGGCGTCTGGCAATGGAAAAATATCGTGCGAAAATAGCGTTGACAGTGCCGAGTACTTCACAAGATGTACTCTCCTGTCCCAGCTCCACTGTCCACGAAATGTTCAGTTGCTCCCATCCTTTCGTATGCTTTCTACGCTCATTTTATCATTGCCACTTTGAAAATATCTGTGACACCATGCAGGTGACTCGGTCAGCAAATGCACTTGTTAAGTTTATTGCGCTGTATATATTTCCCTTCAATAATTTGCCCCTAAAATATGCTGCATTAAAATAAGTAGAACAACAAGCCTGTTAAATTTTACTTTTTTTTTATTCCTTCCCATGATTAGTTAATGAAAATAGCCGCCATGTTGGACTAAGCTACTTAAAGAAAATGCTGAAAGGCAATTATAGGTATATTTTAGCATGCTTAAGGAAGAGCTTAAAAATGTGTTTAAGATGATATTATCTTTGTGTTAGTTTCATTCCTTTCCTTCAATTTCCTGTACTTAATGACCACTGAGGGAGGTCACCTTGATGTACTGATAGGGTTTTAAGCATGGTGGACTGTGCCACCTACTCTGGAGTCATGCCTACCTTTGTAGAGTTTGGCATTTGTCAACCTCGTCGACCAAGTACTTCCCCTATATTACTTGTAGAGTTCGGCATTTGTCAGCCTCGTCAACCAAGTACCCCCCCTATATCACTGATAGAGGAGGCCTATTGGTGATGTTGCTCATTCCTGCCCATATTCCATCTGGGGTGGGAATTTTGTCTCCTCACGTTTGCCATGCGTGCCATCCCATGATGCTGGGAAATGGGAGTCCTTGGGGTTGAGCAATGGTGCACGATGCGCTCTGCATTGCAGCTAGCAAGAGACCTCTTTGGTTCCCTGTTCTGCCTAGATGGGCAGCCTGGTTGGGCCCCACCAAGTCAAGTGACTGGTCATTTATTGGCTAGGGTCAAGTGGGCACTGGGGTGTCTGGTGGCTCCCATCATCCTGGAGTCACCCTTATCCGGGTCCACCAGTGGGTACCTGCATGTACTACCTAGCTGCCTCTGGTGTCGCCAGCAGTGTTATCCCTAGCATAAGACCTCCCCATGTTGGGTTTCATCGTGGGTGGAGAGGTGAGGGAATAAAAAACTTTTTGCTGTACATCAAACATTATTTGATAAAATCTTTTGACAACCGTGCATCTCTCCATGGTTGTCTGATACTCAACCTGTTATTGCCACTTTGGAGCCTTACCACCCCCGTGGGGGCTCTCCTCCTTTGCCCCAGTGTCGAACCGGGACTGGGAGGCGTTCACATTGGGCTGGTTTAGCCCTGGGGTTGGGCCAAGACAAGACGGTGCCAGAATCATATGCTAAATATTTAGTAATGAAATCTTTTGTGGGCAAGTTAATGCTAGATATTGATATTTTCTATTTCCACTGTGCTAGTGTCTCAGTTTCTGGCATAAAACCTAAAATCTCTTTGCGAGGGAGCATAAGAATTCTTATTGAGGTTTCCTCCCAAGAAAAGAGTTACCATTTACTGGCTCTGACTTCTGTTTCTGATGTGAATGTTACTTGTGCTCCTCATGCTACTTTTAATCGATGTAAGGATGTCATTTTTTCATGTGACCTCCTCCGATTCTATAAGGCACGGTTCTTGGAGTAACTGCAACTTCCTGGTATGGTGACTGCTTAGCACCTGCAGGAGAAAACAGAGGGTATCTTTACCCCAACATCGACCTTGTTCCTGACATTTGACAAGTTAACGCGGCATACGTCTGTGAAAATGGCTTGGCTATCACTCCCTGTGAAGTCATATGTGTTGATTCCAAAACGATGTTTCCACTGTCAGGAGTATGCACATGTTGGCCGATTTTGCCGCCGTGCACAGGCTGGCCTTCCTGGTATCCATGTCTCCTGTGTCAGACCAAGTCATACCAATGACCGTCCGGGACCCCTTTAATCCTATCATTGTGCGGGTCCTCATGCTATGTCTTCAAGAAACTGTCCTAGATACTGCATGGAGAAAGCGATTTTGTCCATTCATGCACGTTACAAGGTTTCACTTCCAGAAGCAAAGAGCACAGCTCAGACCACTTCTTTGAACCCAAGGTTACATATGTTGCTGTCCTTTCCGGAGTGCCTGTGCGCCGCCCTCTGTCTCAGAGCTGCCTCAACCCATTCCATTGCCCAGTTCTCCTTGTTGTGAATTGCCGGATGCTGTCCCCGAGATTAGTACTGCCTGTAAGGCTGGTGTTCGCTCACTCTCTGCTCCAGCTGTTTGTACCCCTACCTCAGTGGCTGAGGGTTTGCTCAGTTCCTTGTTGGTGGCAAATGTCCACATTGACTTATCTCCACATTCTTGTCCAGCATGCCAGAAATAACATCTGCACATGGCAAATGACATCATGCCTCTTGTGAGTCCTCTGAGCATGAATATGGTCTACCTAACTTCTCAGATATGGAACCTCGAGTCGACATCTCTCCTCTTCCCTCTTCCTTGGAGGTTCTTGTGTCTAGTCAGGTGATGGCTGAAGTTGATGATTCGCCTGTAGTCCGGTCTCTACCTGGGGTTGGTGTTGGGCAGACCTTTGGTGCTTCAGTTCTGCTGCCTAGCATATCATCTTCACAAGGTTCTGGTCCTCTGGACCCTACTTGTACTTCTGGGACTTCAGGTGGTGGCACTAGCCGTCCTACATCGCCCAGGGCGGCCTCTAAGCCACCTTCCAAGCAAACTGTTGTTCCAACTTAGAGGAGGAGTGTTGTAAAACTTTCATCTTCCTCGTTCTCACATTTGCCTTCTCATGTTTGACATAGGGTGTGGGTGCCTGGTGCTAGGCATTCTCTTCATATGGGCCCTTCTAAACATTAATCCAAACCCTTTCATTGTCAGGAGTTGTACAGTCCTGCACCTAATCCTGATGCTCCTTTCACTATGGGTTCCATCATCTGTTGGAATAGTCAGTGTTTATGAGCCAGCTAAAATGAATCGTGTCATGTTGCACAATTTCACCTGTATGCATGGGTATCCAGGAGACAATGGTTGATGATGCTGTTCCTTCCGGTCCTTCTGGCTACTATGTCTTTTATTCTTATCCTGTGCCAGGCCAAGGTCATCAAGGAGGTGCTGTTGTCCTCCTCTGCCAGGATATTCCATTCACACCTCTGGATATTTCCACATCCCGTGAGGCTGTTGTTGTCCAGGTGTTTTTATGCCATTAGTACACAGTTTGTAGTCTTTATCTTTCTCCTAGTGCTACTGTCAAAAACGCGCATCTGTGGGATCTTGTTCTTGGCCTTTGTCTTTTTCGGTTACTAGGAGATATGAATGGTCATCATCCACTGTAGGGTGTCACTGAGGCCAACCCTTGGGGTATTATGCTTGCTTCCTTAGTGGAAGAGAAGTTGGCTGTTTTAAATTCCAGTAACATTATTTATTTCTATAGCCAGACTGGAACTTTTACTGCTATTGAATTGTTCTTTTGCTAACCTGATGCTGTTTTAGATTTTAACTGGATGTGTTGCCAGACCTGTAATGCGACAACAATTTCCCATTACTTTTAACTGCTGCTAAGGGTGGACCTCAGCCTTATCTTCCTGGCTGGCATCATTATAAAGTTGACTGGCCACTTTTCATGGAATTAAGTTCCATTGCCCTTTCTGTCAGTGAGTTTGGCTGTCTTACTGAAAGGGTGTCTTATTCCACTTACTTGTTGCACTCGGTGGCAATGTTTTCTGTTCCAAGAATGTGGGGTCAGTTTTCTAATAGTCCAGTTCCTTTGTGGAACCCCGAGTGCAGTTCCACAGCGACAACCAAACGAGTAATTTCTCTCGACTTCGTCACCACCATGGGAATCCTTAGTATTTGGTGGCGTATCGGAATGTGCAAGTTCACATGAAGCGCATTTTAAAGGAGGACAGGCATTCATCCCGGAAGAGTTATGTTTCCTCCCTCAATTCGAGGACTTCCCTCACTCAGGTGTGGAACTGGATAAGGAAAATTTCAGCAGAATTTGCTGTTCTGTCCCCTCCTGTTTTATCTGCAACAGGTAGCACTGTGGCTGATCCTTTTGCTGTTGCAGAGTTTCTTGTTAATCATTTTGCCATTCTGTCACAGAAGGATACAGATTCGTCTTTGACTTGCCACTGCATACGGCAAGGGTCTCATGGTTTCAATTTTGCTTCATCTAGGGAAGAATCTTATAATGTCCCCTTTTCTGTTTCTGAACTCCAGCCTGCTGTGTTGGAGTGCTGTGATTCCTCTCCTGGCTGTGATTATATTCCTTATGACTTTTTACGTCATGTTTTTTGTGAATCCATGTAATTGTTTAATAAGATCATGTGTACTGGTGAGTTTCCGTTTGTTGGAGAGCTGCTGTAGTTATCTTCATCCCCAGTGCAAGTAAGGACCACCTACAGGCGATGAATTATCAGCACTTTTCTCTGACTTCTTGCATGTGTCTAGTCTTGGAATAGATAGCGAATGTTAGGCCTGTGCGGTTTTCGGAGAGAGGTGAGTTCTTATCCCCTGTCCAGCATGGTTTTTGTAAAATGCAGTCAACCTCTGAAGCCCTACTGTCCTTGGAATTTTCTGTCGGTGAGGCCTTCTCTACCAAACAATACCAGGTCACGGTCTTCTTCAATGTTGAGAAGCCATACGACACTGGCTAGCGTCATGGCATTTAGCTTTTGCTTCATGAGCTTTGTCTTCATTGATGCTTGCTTATTTTTATTCACCAATTTTTATTTAATCGTTGTTTAAGGGTCCAAGTGGGAGGAATGCTTTCTAATCCCCGTGCACTTGAAGATGCAGTAGCACAGGGGAGTGTCCTTAGTGTTACTTTCTTTCCTGTGGCCATCAAAAGTTTAAACTGTGTACTTTCTGATGCTGTGCGTGGCTCTCTATATGCAGATGACTTATCAGTTTCCGTCATTCCATGTAGAATGTCTCTCATACACAAAAAGTTACAGCTTGCTTTTAATAGAATTTCTATGAAGGCTGAGTCTCGTGGTTTCCATTTTTCATTAACAGAGACTGTGGCTATGCATTTTTGTCATCTTCAGGAGGTTCACTTGGATCTTGACTTGTATCTCTATGGTTGGAGAATATCCTGTGTGGAAGAGATTCGATTTCTGGGTCGTCTGTTTTATAGGCGACTAACTTGTGTTCCTCACATTCGTTTTGTAAAGGCAGCTTTTATTAAGGCTTTGAGTCTTCTGATGGTTTTGGCTCATACCTCTTGGGGTGCTGACTGTTAGACCCTCCTCCTCTTGCATAAACCTCTTATCCTTCTTAAACTTGAATATGGGTGTGAGATCTACTCCTCTGCAACAGATGTCCATCTCCAGATGTTAGATTCAGTGTATCATGCCAGTGTACGTCTGGCAACTGAGGCATTCTGGTCATCCCCGATTTCAAGTTTGTTGGTGGACGCTGATGCCCTTCCTTTTGAGTTACATCGCCAGTCATTGATGATGAGATGATGGTATCTTCACTGTCTTTCAGACTCATTTCCTTGTACCATGGTCCCCCAGGATTCCAGACCTTTTTATGCCACTCGTCCTTGTTTCCTGAAGCCCTTTGGTTACAGGGTCTGGTCTGTTGTCAGCCCTCTTTGTTCCAGGACAGGCAGGTTGTCCACATCATAACCTGAGAATTTGTTTTTGGATACTCTCATGTGACATTTTCTAGGTCCGTTGGTGGTAAAAAGAGCTCTTTTTTCTCTCAGTTGTCCCTCTGTCTCTTTTTAGACCATGCTTCAACTCATGAGGGCTCTGTTCCTGTCTATACTGATGGATCTAAGACTGATACTGGAACAGGTTTTGATGTCGTCTTCCTTTTATTCATTTGGAGAGATAGTTCTCCTGGTACTGCTTCAGTATATGTTATGGAACTGACTGCTACTTTATATTCTCTCCATATCATTTTTACTCTATCCTAATCTGTTTTTGTAATTTTTAATAAAAGACTTTCAGTGCTCTGTCTGCACTTAAGTCTTTTAATTCATCCCATCCAATGTTTTTATAAATTTTAAGGTGGCTTTTTCTCCTTGGCCGTCGTGGCCATCGTGTGGACTTCTGTTGGGTTCCCACGCATGTTGGTGTGGAGGACAATGAGAGACAGATACATTTTATATAGCCGCGTCTCCTCGACAGCCCCCCTACCAACTACAATAATTCCTCTACTATCCGATGTAATAGAGCCAAAGGCATGTCCGGAAAGTGGTCCCGTCCGGAAAGTGGGCCCCAGCCTCCTGGACTTGTACTTATGGACCCTAACCTACCCTGACTCAGAAAAACACCTATACAACTCCCTACTGGACATGCATAGCACCTATTTAAGACCCAATTCACACCAATAAGGGACATAAAAGACTGAAATAAATGCAAAAGAGCCAGAGAATGAGGTTTTAGATGTGAGTATATACAATGTTAAACATTCTGGGTACTTACAAGTCCCTGGCTCCTGGACTGGTACTTATGGACCCTAACCTAGCCTAATTCAGAAAAACACCTCCCTACTGCACATGCATAGCACCTAAGATCCTATTCACACCAATAAGGGACATAAAAGAGTGAAATGAGGTTATAGAGGTAAGTATGAAAAATACAGTACAATATGAAACATTCTGGTTACTTACAACAAGTCCCTGGCCATCTCGATGAATAACCCATCTCCTCTCAGACTCTGACAGTAAAAAGGAGTACCTGAAGCACCTGCAGTACACTGTACATGAAGTCTTGCACTGAACTTAATCATTTGCACTCAGAATTCTATTCTTTTAACACTGCGCACTCTAGTCTTACTTGCGCTCCATTGTACCTTAATGAAATAAGTGTTGCACTCTGCACTTAAGTCTTTGCACTCACAAATCCATTTTCTTAACGCTACACACTCTAGTCTAATTTGCGCTTCATTGAATGTCAATAAAATTAGTGTTGCACACTGCACTTAAGTTTTTGCACTCAGAATTCTAATTCCTTAATGCTACGCAGTGTTTTTTTCACTGCACAACACTGTAAATTCCCGTGTGGTCTAGTGGCGAGTTCTTGCTGTTTATTCACTGTCAGAGTCTGAGAGTAGCTGATGCAGGTGTCCTAGGGGTGCATCGCTGGGGCGTGGTGATGGACTACCCACTGCAGACGACTGAAGAGAGGTGAAAACTCACGTCTAGTGGCAACTCCACCGTGGCTGATGTGCTGGGCTGTGGCTTGGAGGATGAGGGCCTGTCTTGGGGAGGCTATGGTGTGGAGCCAGGGCTGGGCACAGCAGGGGTCACGAGTCTGAAAAAGCTGTCAATGGTTGATTGACGCAAGAAACAACGATTTTGGCTATTAATGATGCCCTGCCTGAAAGCGCACACTACCTCCACAAGTCCCAAGGGTCCCATCTCTCTGTCGCAGTCCGGGTGTTCCAGGTAGTTGAGAACGAACTCTACATGTTCCCAGAGTGTGCTCAGTTTGGGGATGGCTGGAGTAGTGTCACACTGAGAGGAGTCCGCATCATACTCGCCGTCCTCGTTGGAATCTTCAATCTGGGTACTGACACATGCAACTGAAGATGCGATCTCGATATCAGACATGGTTTGATACTCAGGATCGCCCTCGTCGTCATCCAACCACTCACGCATTTCGTTCACATCAACATCATCGCCATGCACATGTAGATGTGCCTGGAAATCATCCACGTCAAAACCTAGGAAATCATGCTCCACATTCATTCTGAGAAGCAGGCGAGACCAACCGTTTTCTAGAGTCTTGACAGGGACTACCTTCCATGCACTGGCCCAGTTGTAGATTGCAGACTTGTCGTAGCGGTGAAGGTTTTCCAAAGTCCGCTGGCCTCTTGTGTCCCGCCCCTCCCTGCGCTCATCCTCATCCTCAAGAACAACCATCACCTCATCCAGGAACTTCCTTCAGTACAGCCTCTTGGCTGCCACAATCACTCCTTGGTCCATTGGTTGGATGAGAGCAGTCGTATTAGGTGTGATAAACATGCACCTAATGCGGCCATTCTCAGCCACTAAGTCCTTGTCACACAGGTATGCAGGTGCATTAACGAGGAGAAGGAGGGCCTTTACCTGGTTGTGCAGGATTCCCAATTTCTCCGTCTGGTAATGGATGACCTCCTTGATGAAATGGCAGTGGAACCAGTCTTTGAAAATCTGGGCAGTGAACCATACCTTCAAAGAATGGTACCAAATGATGGGAAGGACATCCACCACCCCACAAAGACACGACCAACAATAACGGGCTTAAGCCGGTGCATGCCATTAGCATTGGCACAACACAAAGCAGATATCCGTTGCTTGGAGAGCATGCTGCCAGGTACACGCTTCTCCGTCTCCTCGGCTAGAGTGTTCGTTGGCAAAGAGCGATAGAATAAACCAGTTCCGTCAGCGTTGTAGACTTGACCGAGAGTAAGGCCCTCCCTGTTGATCAAGCCCCTCACCTTGTGCCGAAACTCCTCTACTCCACCCTCGTTGGTGTCCAAGGCTTCGCCATGAGACTTACGGTTGGTAAGGCCATGCCGTAACTTGAACGCGAAGAGCCAATTCTCAGATGCCTTGAAGACTAGGGCTTTGTGAAGCCTTACAAACTTCTCAGCAGCAGCTTTCAGCTCCGTGCCACGCACCAGTACACCAGCAGCATGTTGTTGTCGATACCAAATCAATGTGGAGCGGTCGACTACAGCATACCAGGGAGTAAAATTCATCTTCCTCTCCACGTTGCGTTTGTTCATTGATGATAAGTCAGCCGTGTACTGCATGAGTTTGTCGCGGGATCTCTTGATATCAAACAGAGTACATCGGGCCAGGTTGAATTCACGGAGGATGCGTGAGGTTAACCATCCCGCATCCACCTTGTCCAATATCTCCCTCTTCTTTTCCAGTCAAAACCACTCTCTTCCTATTCTCAGACAGCGGGGCCATCATCACACACACTAAGAAGAGGCAGGAGAGCAGCAGCAGAGCCTGCAGCAAGTAGAGCACCACCACAAAAGCAAGCAAATGGGCAGCCATAATGATGAGCATGCACTCACAACAAGAGACGGGCAGTAAGTAGGGAGGATGCAGGGGTGCTCTAGCAGACGGAGGTGGAACTATGCACCAAAACACAGCTGGTCCACGCCGCACATGCCGAGTTCAAATTATGGTTGGGAAAAAGTCAGATTTTTTTCTATTTTTTTTGCGATTTTTGGGCAATTTTGGGAATAATGAATCCCCGGACCAAAATGTCCGGTAAGTGGGGTGTCCAGAAAGTGGGCATTTGGATAGTATGGGATTACTGTACGCGCTTCCCACTTCCGATATGACTCCTTGAAGTACACGATTTGTACTTGTTGGCTGAGACAGAAGGATTATGGTGCTTATAATAAATTAAAAAACATATTTCCAGAGAGTCACTGTGCCGAGGGCTCTCCCTCCATGCCTCGGCAATTTTGTGTAGTTCTTGTCCAGCTTCGCATTGGGCACTCGCGGCTTACACATGGGTTCCTGATGTGTGGTGGGACTCAGCCGTATTGTGATGATTGTCTTTCCCCCCTTACTGTCTGTTACTTGCTGGTCGAGTGTCCAAATCAGGGGGACCTATATCCATAACCATAAGGGGGCAGATGGTGACTAATGTCTGTCCTCATTGCCTGCAGATGACTATGGCAATTTCACCAATGTTTTTAGTTTTCATCAGGAGGCGGGCTTTCTACCATTTTATAGGTAATTGATATTGAATAAACTATTGTAATTTTAAGTATTTTATTCCTGCAAAAGAATATTAAATTTGTTTTGAGTATGCCTTTTTTTTTGGAGGGGGGGCGTCTTTTACCTTGTTGTCTGGCGGGATATGGCCCTGATATTTGTACCACCATTTTTTTTGTTATATTTAATAATCAGTCAATCTGTACTTACTAAGCTATAAATCCATCATTATAATGTGGCCCAAATTTCCTTAACCCTAGAATGCTTACGTTATTATCCTCACAGTACTGCTTTCGCTGGGAGAATTTTACCCAATTTTGGAAAATTAATAAAAAATACTTAGACAAAATTTTTTATAAAATTTGACAATGCAGATATCAAAAGTAACTCATATACTTCCTTCTTACATAATAATAACCATCAGGGTAAGAAAATAAATTTTACCTGAATGTATTTAGGAGGTACTAAAAAAATGTTGTTGTTTTTTTTTTTTTTTTAACATGAACATTAAAATAAAAAACACTAACTATGGGCTCAATTGCCACTGGGCTTGGTGGCCCCCTCCTTGGGACGTTGAAGCTTAAGACTAGGTAGGTGGCTCCCCTCACATATCACCCTGGCCTGAAATGGGGAAACGAAAAAAGGGGCAATGTCGGGTAAAAAACACTTTAAACCCAAATATCATGGTGATAAATGCGAGATGAAACCACACCACTATCTATGTAGGTAGGGGGTAGGGTGGATTGAAGGTATAGGCAAGGACAGCTCCAAAGCTCTTATAACAAAATAGCAAATAAATAAATCGCCGAACAGGGAAATTTACCCGACTTAAGCATTCTAGGGTTAATTTTGCAGCTTATTTCACATAGCTGAGTGTCAGATGAAGACAATACTATGGTTCTGTTGTCTATCCATGACAATGCTTTATGCCTAGCATCATATATTAATGTTAGTCTGTTGTTACAACTTAACAATAAAGATGGGATGAGGGTAATTACTAGCGAAGTTGAAGTGAAAAGAGTATAGTTATTATTGTTGTTGCTCTTGCAGTCCAAGGCTCATGTGGAGAGAGATCTTCAAACGAACTTGCTATCGCCTCCCTGTCGTAGTTTATATTATTCAGAAGGTTAAGGAAAGAAGTGCACAAACTGATTTCAAGTCTCAAATTCTTCTTGCAAAAAAGCAATTCTTAGTTGCTGAAGGAAAAATTGTCATAAGTTGCAACTGCGTCTTCAGGAAGCACACGGAAAGGATCAGTCAGAGTCTTGCCATGTCTCTAGTTCTTCCTAGAAAAGGAAATAAAATTTACGACTCCAAATCAATCATCAGTATATTCGAGTATCCCACGCCTAAACGTGAACTAAGTGTGGATTACAAGAAACCATCCTACTATACCCCTTTTACTCTAACTTCGCTAAAAACTGCCATCTCTCCATATTGAATACTGAGCCCTAACAGTAGATTAACATGTGAATACGATGCTAGTCACAAAAAAAAAAAAAAAAAAATTATGGAGCAGTTTTGAGACGAAATAGTGTTTTATTCTACCACTGACTGATGAGAAATATGCTGTGAAAGGGTGGAAATCTTGACAATGTTAAGATAAAGGATTATAGACTCCATACATAATAACTGGGTTTTCACAAGGACTTAATTTGTAGAGGGTTCAACCATTAAGGAATTGCCAGAAAAACTGGAACAAACGGCATTTTGTTCTGTTAACCCCTCCGTGGCTGTGGGTCTGTTTTTTTCTGTGCACCCCAGGCTGACGCTGGGGCCATTTTTTGAAGTTTTATTGATTTTTTTTTTTTTTTGCTTGCCATATTGAAGAGAAAGTTCAGACACACCTAACAGTGCAAATCCGAGCTTCCTAGACCTATCCTATGGCTTGCAATGGAGCGTGAAAGTTGCAGAAAATCAGCAAACGATATCCACCACCCAGAGCTGCAACCATAGTGCATCTTTACTGGTGTTGTTACTTTTTTAAACCCCCAAAACAATGCGAATGGTGCTGAAATGCTCCACATATATGAAATATGATGATATCGAATGATTTCAGTACATAATATGTTAGGCATGGCTAGAAAAAAAATATTATGAATATTTTTTCATCTTTTTGATATAAAATATGTTTATGGTAGTTTCTAGTTATTGTTTATGTTAGCGTTGTGCCCATGCTTGGAAAGGGAGTGAAGGGGTTGCATTTTCAGTCTTAAATGAGAAAACTGACCGTCCCCAGAGGCTAGGGTCACCCACGGGGGATGAAAGTGGAGGGTCTTGTGGATTAGCACCTGGTCAGAGCGGATTAGGAAGAGGGGAGTGGGTTCTCAGATAGATGCTCCCATACCACGTGCATGGCTAAACACAGAATCATAATGCAGTTTCAAAAGTACGAATAAGTCTAATTATTACGAATAGAGAGAGAAAGCAGAAATAAATACGTTTACAGATGGGGGGATAACGTATTTGCTCCGTAATACTATGTTCACATTTCTCTATCATTTTACCTTGTTATTTTCGCAATGTATGTTACTGTCTGTCTGTCGTGAGGGTGGGAAAGAGTGATATTATCTGCCTGGGTAAAGGAAAAGGGTAAAGTTGTATGTTTCCCAACATTTCACACGGTCAGAATAAGATTAACTCGGAGTATCGCACGGTAGGCCTAACTGAGTGCGATATCATACTCACGTCATACGCACGATTATACTGCTTTTTTCGTGATTCTGCAATGATTGCGAGTAGTTCTGACTCATAAACAGGAAAAAAGGACGTGGATAACAATACAGGAACATACATTGATACTGGCAAGGCTGGCAAGGCCGGGTGGAAGGGGCTAAATGTTTGTTGGGGCTAACTTCACACGGTCAAAATACGATAAAATCGGCATATCACACGGTTGCCTTATAAAACAGCATTTTCCATACCATATGCTTGTTCACTTACATTACAAACAGAATTTGCAATCATTACCACTCTATCTAGGGGAAAAAAGACTGTGATAATCATATAACGAAATAGAAGGGGGCTGGCATCTGAGAAATAAATACAGAGCAGAATAATTACTCACCTCAAGTGCATGATGCGATGAAGGGCAAACTTTTACCCATCTCTGCCCTCCCCTAGCAGGTCAAAAGTCAATAGAGATAACTCATTGTCCGGGGACCACAGTCTTTGTACATGTCACTTAGAAAACATAATCTACTTTACACAAAACTACTATCTTACATTTCTATATCTTACTTCGCTAAGTACTATACACTATAATACACTGCACTCGTCCACAGAGTCAGTACTTTGCAAGGGAATGATACTCGGGGAAGCAGGGGGTGCAGAGAGGAACTTGGCACGAGTGGCACTGCCAGGTTGTCAACATCCGCTGCCTTGGCCACCTTTCCGTGGCGGTGCAGACGTGGCAGCGCACCTGTGCACTTCTGCCGCCTCTGGTGAGACTTTGGCCTTCAGCTGGTGGTGGTAACTTTTCAAAATAGTACTGTGTTGCGCAGTCTTTCGCAGCAAGTCTGTCAGGTGTGTCCTGCACAGCATTTGTATACCCCCGTGGCACTGACGACTACAGACCGTATTCCTGTAGTTCATACACCAAGTCATGTATGAACTTATACATACTGATCGTCTTGCCCGATTTCTGGCAGTAGTAGTGATGCACATTCAGCACGAACACTTCCACCAAGTGGAAAAAGAGTTTCTTATATCACTTGACAGAACGACGAATGCGCTCCACACTTCCAATCCGCATGTCACTTTTATCAACCAAGCGTATGTTTTGACTTTAGTCCGTGATTGTATTCGGCTTACGAATACTCTCGCCTGTCGCACAGTCTCGTTTCCCTGTGTTGACGAGAGCACCTGTGTGCACAGTTGATAGCATGTGCACATCATGCTTGTCTCGCCAGTGCAGGGCAAGGAGATCCATGCTAAACTGCAACACAACTGTGCCTCTTTCCTGCACGTAACTAAACTTTGGCATTCCACATCTGTTGTACCGTACGGTGCCACAGCAACCAATCCCACATGAAGGCAGGTGCATTGCCAATTCGGGAGAGGTGTACTAATTATCTGTGTAGAGGTTGTGCCCTCTGTCCACATAATTTTCCATCATTTGCTTCACAACTGCACCAGAAATCCCAAGATGGTCATTGTACAGAATATCAATTGTTGCACCTGTGTTAATAATCCTATCAGAGGCAACACCCGTAGAGCAATCACACAGTACAAAGATCTTTATGTCAAAACAATGCCATTTTGATGGGATGTACCACCTGAGCGATATACGGCCATGGAACAGCATCAGTGACTCGTCGATCGTGAGCTATTGAAAAGCCTCCCCAAAGTGTTGGAATTTGCCTTTGGGGTTTTCCGAAACCGTCCTGATCTTATGCAAACTGGCTATTGAGTCCAAGGTTGTATTGTCACTGAAATAAAGGAACCTAAGGATGTTCTGGTATGTGTTCCGTGACATGTACTTGCCGAATACATTGACCCGAGTCAACACATCGGTGGTCCAGTGGTTGACAAGCGCATGTTTTTTCACTAAGGACATCAGCAACATCAATGCCATGAACACATACATGGTGGACACTGCCACGTCAGTCCAGTGTCGAGTCCTGTAGGTCTTCTAATGTGCCATGTCAGCTGCCATCTGTGCAAAAAATCTATTAGTTTCATCACATATTAGTGTCATGAGTTGCAGGTCAAAAACTACCAGGTAATAAATCATGATCAAGCTCATCGCCATCAGTCCAGTCGTGTCCCTGACTCCAGAGTTAGTGTTGTCGAAGTCAAACATCCTGGGTCGAAAGGCCGTAGTCACTCTCCACCTGTAGGCTGCTCGTGAAGGAGAGAGTTGCACTATTCTCTGCTGCCTTCCACGTTGTGAGGTAGTTTTGTGCACCTTCCGTCTTCACTGCTGGACAGTCCTGACCCCTGGTTCCGAGGACGAGGTCTCCGGGGCACAGTGTGGTGGTGAGGGGGCACAGGGTGTGCTGGGCAGTGGAGAGGTGGCAAGGGAGGTGATGGGCAGTGGTGGAGAGGCACGGGAGTGCCGGGCAGTGGTATAGGGGCACGAGATGTGCTGGGCAGTGGTGAGGAGGCACAGGAGGTGCTGGGCAGTGGTGAGGGGGCATGGGAGGTGCTGGGCAGTGGTAATGGGGCACGGGAGGTGCTGGGCGGTGGTGTGGGGCCACGAGAGGTGATGCAAGGTGGTGATGGGGCATGAGAGATGCTTGGCAGTGGTGAAGTGCATGAGAGACAATGCAAGGTGATGCAGTGGCGCCTGTGATGGCGGGTGGTGAAGTGGCCCTGGAGGTGGTGGTGGGTGGAGAAGTAGCAAGGGCGGTGGTGGGGGGTGGTGCAGTGGTTTGTGAAGTTGTGGGAAGTGGTGAGGTGGAGTGTGAGGTTTTGCGGGGTGGTGAGGTTGTGGTGGCATGATGTGTCGAGGAGATGCAAGCTGAGTGCACCTGCACTCCAGCCTTCCTTTCCTGCCCCTCCTTTCCCTCAGTGAAGCGCTGCTTCACTAATGTCTTTCTCCTCTTCATTGGTGGTGGAGCTGTACGGTGAGGTGGTGGTGGTTTGCGATCGCTGTCACTCTGTTGAACTGTTGTCCTCCTCTGTAGTGGGAGAGTGGAACCACTCATCGCCACTCTCCTCACTACTCCCCAGCATACTCCCCACCTCCTTGTCACTCTCTCCCCCACGGGAAAACAGGTCCAACCTAATCTCTGGGCTGGTGAGTGGCCTACGGGGGCAGAGAGGGCGGCGCCGGGTGGGGGTAGGGGCCCAGAGAGAGGGGGAAATTGGACGTCCACTCATTGCGGAAGTGCGCGGTGTACTGACGTATGGGGTGTATGAGAGGGTACAGTAGGTCAGTTTGGAGACGTTGAGAATGTTCATTCACTTCCCAAAATTTTTCGCTATTTTTTTATAGGCTGCGCTCAGACGACGACGGTGGCAATTTGTCGACTAAATGTCATTCGACACCAGTGGACACAGAGGGTTTATGATGGCAGGTGCTTATTTTGCTTATTCAGAGAGAGAGAGAGAGACCGTCTTTTAGCATGTCAGATCACATTATAGCTGTCTGCAAACAGTGGGTAGGAAAACCAAGTAGTAATAATCAACTACAGTAAGTCAGATTGAAATATTTTTGTACCATTCTATCAGTAACATGTTCCTTGGTCTGGTGAGCAGGAGTGCAATCTTTATGTTCTGATTAATTTTTTTTTTCTTTTACAGTGAGTGCGTATATTTATATTCGCCAAGTCGATAGAGGGATGGTCTAATGTTCCAGCAGAAGCAGTACAATACTTCCTGATTGGGACACGAAAGGGTTTCAAGGATTTGAATTTCACTAAGCAGCCATTACTGATCTATCATAAGACATGCAAACATCTCTGTTGAGGTGGATCCCCTTGTGGTGGCAGGCCTTAACCCGCGCCGTCCCGGTGACGTGAATTAATGTCCGCACATGATGTGCACTCATGTCCTGGCGATGTGAATTAATGTGGCAACATTGCAAGGTCTCTAATTTGCACAATTTTCAATTTTCGCAAGTGATTTCACGAGTGATTTTTGGCACGTATACACGGGACACCTTCCTCTATTCCTCTACAAGATGCCAAGCAAGGACAATGCCTTACACCGCATAACCTTTCCCCCCCCCCTCCATGCCACTGTCTTGGCAATTCACCTGTTACCAGTGACCTGGCCAATAAAGACATTCAGGGCCAGAGTGATTCCCCAATCGATGACAATGTGGAGGACAAAGTTTACATAGCGTTAGAGGAAGAAACAGTCAGAAATGATGATCAGGTAATGTGGGAAAAAAAAGGTCATGAATGGTGATGAGTCAGTGAGTTAAATAATGCGTATAATGCCTATATTACTGTTTGAAAACTAACATACTCTTGTACTACATATAAATTCATACCAAGTCAATAAATGAATACTGTTTATGAGTGAATAAAATAGTTACCCTCCCATAGAATTCATTTTCTTTGGTGCCAGCCTGTTAGAAAACCCAGTCAGGTAAGGAAGTACTCGTACCTAAATCGAGTATTTTAAACCTCAGGTGAGCGATTTCTCTATGAATTTTCAGTGTTTCTCACCAAAAGCGGATGTTTGAACAAAAAAAAAAAAAAAAAAAGAAGGTCCAAAAATGTCGGAACTGGGGGGTACCACTGCCCAGAAAACGTCGGGATGGGGCGGGTTAAGTGTGGCTGGGACTACCAGCTACTCTGGAGGCGTGCCCACCTTCGTAGTGTTCAGCATTTGTCGGCCTCGTGGACCAAGCCCCCCCCCCCACCTGGTTCGCTGGTAAGGAGGCCTGCTGGTGATGTTCCTTGTCATTGCCTATCTTCCATCTTGGGCGGGGCTTTTGCATCCCCCACATGTTTGCCATATGTAGGGTCCAATAAGTCTGGGAAATGGAAGCCCTGGGGGTTGAGCGATGCTGCATGATGCGCCCTGCAGCTAGACACACACCTCTTTGGTCCACTGTTCTAGCTAGAAAGGCAGTCTGATTGGTCCGACCAGGTCAATCAGCTGGTCACTTGTTAGCTAGGGTCAAATAAAGCATTGAGGGGCCTGGTGGCTCCTAACATCCAGCAGTCACCCTTGTCTAGTTCCCCTGGTGGTTACAATCGTATACTCTCATTACTTCTGTGGTCACCAATGGTATTATGCTTGGCTTATAACCGCCCCTTGTTGGGCTCCATGGTGGGTGGAGAGGTTGGAGGGTGAAGTTTTGTTTGCTATTGATGGCTTCTTCAAATAAAAATGTTGTTGACGACGCTGCATCTGTCCATGAACAATCTTTATATGTTTCATCCATTATTGCTACTCTGGAGCCTTACCAAGCCCCTGGGAGCTCTCCTATGTTCCATTGTCCAACTGGGACTGGGAGGTGGTCACATCAGGTAGATGTGGCTCTGGGGTCAGGTCCAGATGAAAAAGTTCCTGCATCATACATGAAATAAAAGGACTGAAATTCTCTGTTGGTAGGTCAGTACAAGATACAGTATTATTTTTATTCACACTGTGCCTTGGATTCTGCTTGCGGAAAAAAACTAAAATATCTTCTCAGTGGGTTGGAAGCAGCCTTGTTATGGTGTTCTCCCCAAAAGAGAGCTCCTGAGTACTGGTGCTGACCTTGTCTGTGTTCCTCATGCTACCTTTAACCAATTTAAGGGAGTCATTTTTTCTCATGACCTGTAATGGGCCCTATAACAGCCCATGTTGCCTAAAGGCAAAGAGGGAGAGCCTCTCTTTGGCTTAGTTGTATTATGTGCACGTATGAAGCGCCAGGGCCTGAGATCTAATCTCGGACAAGCCACTAATGAATGTATTAAGTTTGCCTTCGGTTAGTACACTGGTTGGCAGTGGTGTGGGATGTGAGGTGAGGCTTGGAGAGCAATAGTGTTGTTGGTTAGCTGACAACGTCTTAGTCCTTATATCCCAGGGATGAGCTGTTCGGTGTGGTCTGCAGTGTCCCCAATGGTGGCCTCCGATGCTACGCTACTGTATGTTCGAAACTCACCAAATTAATCACGAGGGAGAGAAAAAAGTGATGTAAGGGGGTCTAAAAAAGCCCGTGTTCCCTAGAAGCAAAGCAAGGGATCCTCTCTTTGACTCAGTGGTATTGTGCGTGTGTATGGAGCACGAAGGCCTGAGATCGAGTGTCGGTTAGACCAGTAATTGTTAAGTGCCATGTCGGTTATTACATGCCTACTCCAATACTCAGAGCCACGGGTGTTGGAAGAACTGCAGTCATCTTATGTGGTGAATGTTGAGCATCTACAGAAGAAAATAAAGGATGTCCTCACCCCAGATCCGACTTTGTTCCTGACATTTGACAAGTAAGCCTTGCATGCTTCTGTGATACTCCCTTGGCTGTGACTTCCAGTGAAGCCATAAGTGCCAGTGCCAAAGCGGTGTTTCCACTGTCAGGGTTATGGACATGTTAGCCACTTATGTTGCTGTGCACAGTCCGGCCTTCGTGGTATGTGTATCCTGTGGCGAACCAAGCCATATCAATAATTGTCCAGGACCCCTTAATTGCTACCACTGTGGGGGTCCTCATGCTGTATCTTGAAGAATCTGTCCTCGATACTGCCTGGAGAAGGAGATTTTCTCCATTTGTACACGTGAGAGGGTTTCGTTTCCTGAAGGGAAAAGGAAAGCCCCAGACATGCTATCCATTTTTGAATGCCTATGTGCCACCCTGTGTCTCAGAAACTGCATCAACCCGTTCTATTGCTCACTTCTCCACCTGATGATGGATGTAGAACTGGTGTTTGCCAACCCTCTACTCCGACTGTTTCAGCCTTCACGTCAGTGGCTGAAGGTTTACTCACTTCCGTGCTGATGGCAGCTGTCCACATTGATGTCTCTCCTTGTCAGGACTTGTCTAGCATGCCCTAAGTTTTACCTGACCCAGGAAAACGTCATCGAGTTTCCTCAGAGATTTCTGAGCCTGAATACCGTCCACTTTACATCTCTGTTTTGGAGCCTTGTGTCCACTTACTTGCAGTTCCCTCTGCCCTGGAGGCTGTGGATATAGCCAGGTGGAGGCTGATGTTCGTGGTTTGCCATTACTCCATTCCCCACCAGGGGATGGTCTAGCACAGACCGTTGGTGCATCAGTTCTACTGCATACCATATCATCCTCTCTGAGTTATGATAATGGTTACTCAGCTTCTGCTTCTGAGGCTTATATTGGTGGTACTAGCCATTTTTCATCACCCAGGGTGGCCTTCAAGCCACCTTCCAAGCAAACTGTTGTTGCAACTCATAGGAGGGGTTTTGTAAAACTTTCATCTTCTTCGTCCTCACGTTTGCCTTAGAATGTTCGGCATAGGGTGTGGGTTTCTGGTGCTGGGCAGCCTCTTCATAACAGCCTTCCTAAGCATCAATCCAAGCCCATTCGCTTGTCAAGAGTTGTACAGTCGCGCCTCTTAACCTGATACATCCTACACAATGGGTTCTATCATTCAGTGGAATTGTCGGGGTTTAAGTGCCAGCTGTGAGGGACTGTCATCTTAGTACACAATTTTATCCCATATGCATGTGCATCCAGGAGACCATGGTTGATGAAGCTGTTCCTTCCGGTCCTTACATCTACCATGCCTTTTATTCTGATCCTGTAACAGGCCTAGCTCGTCATGGAGGTGCTGCTGTCTTCCTTTGCCAGGATGTTCCATTCACTCGTCAGGACATTTCCACTCCCCTTCAGGCTGTTGCTGTCCAGGTGTTTTACACCGTTGGTATATAGTTTAAAGTCAGTATTTTCCTCCTAGTGCTACGGTCGAAAGGGCGGATCTGGAGGACCTAGTGCATGGCCTTTCTTCCTCCTTTCTGCTACTAGGAGATATGAATGGTCATCATCCACTGTGGGATGAATCTAGGCCAATCCTTGGAGTGTTATGCTGGATTCCTTAGTGGAAGAGGAGGAGTTGGCTGTTATAAACTCCAATGAGATAACTTACCCCCATATCCAGACTGGAATTTTTACAGCAATTGATTTGTCCTTGTGCTCAGCTGATGTTGTTTCAGATTTTAACTGGGATGTGTTGTCATATGTGTTTGGCAGCGACCAATTACCATTACTTTTAACTTCTGCTGAAGAGAGATCTCACCCTCGTTTTCTTCACTGGCGCCTGTGTAAGGCTGACAGGCCACTTTTCATGGAAGTAAGTTTAATTGCCCATTTTATCAATGAGTTTGGCTGTCTTCCTGAGGCGGTGTAGTATTTCACTGGCGTGTTACATTCACCAGCCCCCTGTTATCTATTCCAAGAATGGGGGGTCAGTTTCCTAAACTCCTGGTTTCTAGGTGGAACCCTGAGTGCAGTTCCACAGCGACAGCCTCCTCTCGACTTTGTCGCCACCGTGGGTATCCTCAGTATTTGGTGGCTTATCAGACGGTGCCAGCTCATATGAGGCGGGTTTTAAAGGAAGCCAGGTGTTCATCCTGGAAGGGTTATGTTTCCTCCATCAATTCGAGGATTTCCCTCACTTACGTGTGGAACTGGGTAAGGAAAATGACAGGAAAATTTTCTATTCCCTCCTATCAAGCTTTAGCTGAAGCAGGTTGCTTGTTGATCATTTTGCCAGTGTGTCACAGAAAGATACAGATTCGCCTTGGGCTTGCCAGCATCGGCACCTAGTCTTGTGGTCTCAGTTTTGCCCATTCTGGGGGAGAGTCTTATACTGACCTCTTCTTTTTCTGAACTCCAGGCTACGCTGTCACAGTGCCATGATTCCCCTCATGGTTGTGATAATATTCCGTATGCATTTTTACGTCACGTGTCTGATTAGTCCCTTTCGTTTTAACTCATTGTTTAATAAAATCTGGTGTACTGGTGAATTTCTGTCTAGTTGGGGTATTGCTGTACTTATCCCCATCCCCAACCCAGGTAAGCACCACCTACAGGCGACGAATTATCAGCCCATTTCTGGCTTCCTGTATGTATAAGGTCTTGGAAAGATGGTCAGTATTAGGCTTGTGTGGTTTTTAAATAGATGTGACTTCTTATCCCCTGTCCACTATTTTTTTTTTTTTTTGATAATGAATGGAGGAAGGAAAATCAAAGAAAAAAAATAAGTCCATCTGCGTAAAGGCATCCTCCATTCATAAAATACTTATAACAGTTTTATTTAAATTCAAGTGGATTAAATGTTTGTGGGACGCAACTCCCAGGAAGTGAATTCCAGAGAGTAGTAGTACTGGGGATAAATGAATTTTAATAAGCAGAGGTTCTGCATTGTGGGGGAGAGAGTGTGAGTTCATGGGTGCTCCCAGCTACCCGAGTATTTCGGGAGAAAACGTGAAGGGGAGGGACAATTGAAGCCAGTTCATCAGAGCACTTACGGCAAAAATATTGATAAAATAATGCTAAAGAAGGAACATCTGTACATACTATGGTTTTCCTAGTGCTGTCTACCTGTAAAACCCTACTGTCCTTGGAATATTCTGTCTGAGACTTTCTCCATGAACCAGCACCAGGCCATGGTCTTCTTCGGCCTGGAGAAGGCAAACGACACTGCCTGGTGTCATGGCATTTTACATTCTCTCCCTGAGTTTGATCTTTGAGGGCGCATGCCTACTTTTATGCAGCAGTTTTTATCTAACCTTTTTTTGAGGGTCCGAGCAGGAGCAGTGCATTCTAATGATAGTGTGATTAGTGTACTTCCTGATGGTGTACGTGGCTCACTGTGAGTAGATGACTTTTTAATTTCCATCAGTGCATGTAGAATATCTCTGATAGAGAGAAAGCTGCAGCTGGCTTCCAGAAGTACAGTGTGGGTCGAGTCTCCTGGTTTCCGTTTTTCTTAACCCATCGCGTCCCTCATATATTTTCCACTGACCCTTCTCGCAGCTGAGCATTTCAGAGAAATTCTCCTTTATTTAAATCTTATTATCTCGGCTAATATTTAACAAAAACTAAAAAAACTAAGTGTCATAATAATCAACAAACCTTTGACTTCAGGATAATCGCCCCAGGTTGTTCATGAAGTGCGTGTAGTCATAGAGAGCGAAGGGGGAAAGGGGGCAACTTTTGCTGTTTTTTTTTTTTTTTTTGCCCATGTCTGTATATGTGGTTGAAGTGTGGCAGCACAACTAAGGCTCATACTAGCTTTCTACTACTACTACCACCACTGCTACTACCACTACTACTACTACTGGTCCTGCTACTACTAGTACTACTACTACTATCACTACTATTACCACAACTGCTATTACCCTACCACTACCACTGCTACTACAACTACAGCTACAACTACTCTACTACTGCTACTACTACAACTACTCTACTACTACTACTACTACTGAAATGATAGCAGCAGCATCACTTTCCCCCTCTGACTTCCTCATGGCTGAGATTAAATTTTCTTCAGCTGATGTAGCCTATTTTCTGCTATCACTGGCCTTAATACTAACAAGGCATATGGGCCCGATGGAGTCCCTCCTGTTGTCCTCAAGAACTGAGCTTCTGTGCTTACACCCTGCCTAGGTAAACATTTCCGCCTCTGCCTGTCAACTTGTACCTTCCCTTCTTGCTGGAAGTTTGCTCTCATTCAGCCAGTCCCAAAGAAGGGTGACCATTCCCAACCCTCTAACTATGGTCCAATTGCTTTAACATCCTGTGTCTCAAAAGATTTCGAGTCAGTTCTTAACAGAAAAAATTTAAAACATCTTTCCTATCACAACCCTCTTTCTGATCGTCAGTATGGGTTCCGTCAGGGACGCTCCACTGGCGATCTTCTCACCTACCTTTCAGACTCCTGGTCATCTTCCTTTTGGGACTTTGGCGAAAGCTTTGTCATCGCACTTGACATCTCAAAGGCTTTTGATCGAGTCTGGTATAAACCTTTAATTTCCAAACTGCCCTCTTACGGTTTCTATCCTTCTATCTGTACCTTCATCCCTAGCTTCCTTTCTGGTCGTTCTATAGCCACTGTTGTAGACAGCCATCGTTCTTCTCCTAGATCTATCCACAGTGGTGTTCCTCAGGGCTCTGTCCTATCACCGACTCTCTTCCTTTTATTCATCAATGACCTTCTAAGCTGTACATCTAACCCTATCCACTCGTACGCTGATGATTCCACCCTTCACCTTTCCATTCGGTTCCCGCAATGTCCATCTCAGCAGTTACTTCAACAAACTAGGGATGAGGCTATGGCAAACTTAATGTCTGACTTGGCTCGTATCTCTGACTGGGGTAAAAATAATCTTGTTTTTAATGTATCAAAAACTCAGTTTTTACACCTTTCAACCTAATATAATCTTCCACATGAATACCCACTAATGTTCAATAATTTCCAGCTCAAATCTGCATCATCCTTGAAGATGCTTGGGGTTTCATTCACTCGGGACTTATTGTGGAAAAATCATATTGCATCTATTGTAAAATCTGCTTCCAAGAGATTAGGTGTGCTAAGCCAACTCCGTACCTTCTTTACCCCTGCACAGTTGTTGACTTTATAGGGTTTTATTCACCCTGTGTAGAGTACAACTCTCATGTGTGGGGAGGCTCCCCACATACAGCTATTCTCAATAGGGTGGAGTCTAAGGCTTTTTGTCTCGTCAACTCTCCCTCTCTTATTGGCTCCCTTCAACCTCTGTCTCTTCGCTGCACTGTTTCATTTTTATCTCTTTTCTGTTGCTACTTCAATGGTTGCTGCTCCCTTGAACTGTCTGCTTGCATCCCTTCACCTCTACGACAGGTGTATAGCACCCATCTGGCAACAAACTCTCATCCCTTTTCTGTCCAGCTCTCTAATGCAAGAGTTAACCGTTACTCCCAGTCATTCATTTAAGCAACAGGCCAACTCTGGAACTATCTCACTCTGTCTGTATTTCCTACTTCCTATGATCTCCAGTCTTTGGAACGCAGTGTGTCCAGGCATCTTGAATTTGGCTCTCTTTTGTATTGTTTTTTTTTTTTTTTTCTCGGAAGGAATGGTTTTCGGGCCCCTGGCCTTTTGGTTCCTTCTTTCTTGCATAAAAAAAAGAAGACATGATAACAGTGAAAGACGACACAACACCCCTAGGAGGCGACAACAAAGGGATAGATGAATTGTATGGGGTGTCTGTACCATATGGGCACAAGTCCCGGGTAGCCACACGCCCCATCCCCGGAACCGACCCGACCTGTACACCTCAGCCCGGGCTCACTACATTCTCGCCAGCCCAGCCTGCATCAGGATCAGGGTACCGCTGAATCCTACTCTCCTTACAGCCCCACAGAGACGGCCTCAAGCCACTCCACTACTGAGACGGCCTCAAGCTGCTCCACACTCGAGATTGTCTCAATCTGCTCCACACATGAGATGGCCTCCAGCCCCTCCACATACGAGAAGGCCTCTAGCTGCTCCACATACGAGATGGCCTCAAGACGCTCCTGCACTAACGAGACAGCCTGAAGCCACTCCACAAGGACTCCCTGCAGAGTCGGTAGCAGTGCTGAGGACAAGGCACCAGCGACGGCCTCCTGCCGTGCCTGCAAATGAGAGACGGCCTCCAGCCGCTGTATGCCAGCACATCATCCTCCCGTGTCCACCTGCCATAGTACCGGTCTCCAGCCAGGGAGTCTACCACTGCCACCCTGGTGCCAGGGCCCTGTAGTGTCCCAGAGGACCGCAGCCCCTGGGTCCTCTGGGTGCCCTCGGCTCCCCGGGACGAGAACCTCCCCACTCCCAGCCAAGGTGACGTGAACCCTCCACCCAGCGGCTCAGAAGGCGTCTGGAGGACTTGTTTGGCCCATACCCCACAAGCCAGACCTCTGTCCGCAGCCCCCAGCACCCGGGGCCTTTCATTACGCCCACAGGGGACGACATCAACCTGCTTGGACTGTAAAGTGATCAGATGTGTAACTGTACGAGAATATACAGTGAAAGTACCAACAGTGAAATCATTAAGTGGCCATGATCAGACAGTGACTTAAAGTGCAGCATGATAGAAGTAAGGCTCCTGTACCCAAAGTAGTGATATTACGATTCAACAAATTTCCCCCCACTCCTTGCACTTGTGACATCCTAGATTCTCCCCTCTCCCCCTCCCTGTGTGCTCCTTGCAACAATGTTAAGGTATTGCCCCGGCCCCCAAGTGATCATCACAAGGTTGGACTTACGGACCCTTGCGTAACCCGGAGCCAGTGTACACAGAGACTGAATATAAGTAAATATCCTGAGCCACCTAGAATCACGCTGTGAACTGTACTGTGGATAATACTGTGGACTGCATCACTCTACACTGAACTGTACTGTGAATTGTACCACTCTGAATCATGAAATGTGTCTGCCATGTATCCTGCGAGATACACTCACCCTTATTCACCTGCCCCAGAATTGATGAGTCAATAATATTGTGAGAAATCTTATTGTCCTTTTAGACCTTTAATGAATACACGTGTAAGGTGTTCCCTTGAGCTTTTATGCCCTGTTCCTCCTGTATATGTAGTATCACCCCAGTCTTGAAAAGAACCCAGTACAAGGCCAAGCATTCTAAAGATGGGAAGCCGCTCTAAAAACACCTAGCATAACAACAATTACTATTACTATTACTACTACCACTACCGTACTACTACTTCTACTACTACTACTACATAAAACGTAAATAATAATATTGTGAACAAAACAGTTATCTACATACTAACTATAATCCACCATATTTTCCACTATAACAGATTTTTTTTTCCCCTGTGATTTGTACTTTTTCATCATAAATATGTACACACACAAACACTTTCAGTAAAAAAATAAGACACTGAGTTCATCATGAAACAAACTTTCTGCTTTCATTATTCACATAAATATACAACCCGCTACTGTGAGGCTTGCCCTACCACGCCTGCTCCTCCCTCCCTCCCTCCTCCACCTCCTCCCTTTCTCCACTCCCTACCTCCTCTTCCATCTCCTCATCCATCCTATCCCCCTCTCCAGGATTGTCAATACCCTCTGAACCATTCTCATCATCGTAAATAGCAGATGAACGTACAGGGGGAAACGATGGGCGCACAGTGGAGGACTCAAGCGATCCACCCTCCTCATGCAATGCATAAAGATCGACACTCATCATGGTGGTCGCTTTCCTCAGAGGAAGAGCCACTTTCTTTACTCACAGTTGGCGATAATGTCACCTCGAGTTCTCTCCTTTTCACACTGTCACTAAGGCCTTTTCTGGCCTTTGGACTTCATTGATGTCAAAATCAGCAGCTGCTGGTGCTCAGCCGAGGATCTGGATACGGGGAAAATTTTTTGTGTGGGTATATCCATTGCGGAGGTAAGCAGGTAACTGGCGTAAGTCAGATGCATGCAGGAGGATTACCAGTGGCTGTGTGTGGTGAAAATAACCATGGATTAGTCAAACAATGCTGTAAAACACTAGATCATGTGTACATGCCACCCAGACATCCCTGGGCCATCACGTATATGAGTCACCTGGACGCCATTGCCTAGACCCTCCATGGCTGACCACATGCAATTTGTCGTGCCTCACAGGCCGACTCCACAACCATTTTTCGAAGATTCGAAAATCGTTTTTTTTTTCCATATTGAAAAGGAAGTTCCAATGAACCTGGCAGTGCAAATTTCAATTTTCTAGACTCATCCTGTGGCGTACAATCGAATGCAGAAGTTGCATAAATTTAGGCAGCTGATACTAGTTACACATAGGTATTGCAGTCATGCAACATCGCACTTTTTTTTTTTTTTTTACCAAAAAACATTGTCATGGTGCTGAAAATTTGTGAAATAACTGGATATGTGTATTTTGAAGTTTTTCAGTACATAATAATAGTGAATGAAAAACATATCATGAATTTATTTTGCATTTTTCGCTGTTTATTGTGTTTATGGTAGTATCGACTTATTTTTGTAGTGTGGATGGTGGAGTTTGTTGGAAAATGGAGGCGAGAGTTTCTGTTTTCAGACCTGAATGAGATGAACGTCATCCCTTGAGTGTACAAGCTGGACTGTGAGGGTTGAAATGCGAGACTATCTGATATTCCCACCTCACATGAGCTGATTAGCAAGAAGGGAAGGGAGGCCTTTCCACCCATGAAAGTATCACGTGAACAAGGAAAACTTTCCTGTTATGCTTGTTAAAGGCAAACAATATATAAAATGATTCAAAACTGTACAAAAAACCTGAGCAAATAGGTAAAGTTACCAAGACAAAAATGTATTTTTCTCTTACCATGTCTTTTTTTGTTTATGCCTGTATCTAATCGTAAACAGGGTGGTTGTGTGTGTTTTGCAAGGGAGGGCAAAGATGATGGGTCGAGATAATGGGTGTAACTGTGTGGGTTTAGCATGGCAACGAGTGAAAAAAAAATCGCACATCCACTCGTCACGGCAGCAGGTGGTGAACTGACAAATGCGGTGTGACATGTGAGAGCACGAAGTGACGGTTAGTCTCTTGTCCCAGATGTTCGTTCACAACCTAAAAGTTTTCACAGTTTTCTACACGTTGCACTAGTACAACTAGTACAACAAACCTGTATTTGCTGTTTACGCCTGTATTTATTCACAATCGTAAACAGGGTGGTTGTGTGTATTTTGCAAGGGAAGACAAAGGTGATATTTTCTGTCTGGGTCGAGATAATGGGTGTAGTTTTGCTTCTTTTGACATGGCCACGACTGAAAAAATCGAAAATCCACTCATCACAGCAGCTGGCTCTGAACTGCTTGATAGGGTGTATGGGAGTGTAGGGTAGGTCAGTCTCAAAACGTTCAGGACGTTCGTTCACCTCCCATTTTTTTTTTTTTTTTTGCCGTTTTTTATAGGCTGCACTCAGATGATGTCTGTGGCCATTTATTGGCTAAACGTCGTCCCACGCCGGCGGCTACGGAGAGGTTACAGGCAGTGGCCATGCATTTTTGTCATCTCTTGGGGGTTCACTGAGACCCTGACTTGTATCTCTATGGTCATAGAATATCCTGCATGGAAGACTGTTGGTTTCTATGTCTTCTATGGGTATTTGACAGACGATTAACTTAGGTTCCTCCTACTCGTTTGACATTCGTTCTGTTAAGGCAGTTTTGAGTCTTCTGAGGGTTTTGGCTCATACTTCTTAAGGTTCTCACTGTCAGACACTCCTCTTCTCACTGTCAGACCCTCCTCCTTCTCTTCCCATTGTCAGAACCTCCTTCTCTTGCATGGGAACTTTATCCTTCCTAAACTTGAATATGGCTGTGAGATCTAGTTCTTTTAAATAGATACCCGTCACTGGTTGTTAGATTCAGTGGATCATGGTGGTGTACGTCCGACAATTAGGGCATTCAGGCCATCCCCGATTTCGAGTTTGTTGGTGCATGTTGATGCCTTCCCTTTGGATTTACATCACCCGTCACTGAAAATGAGATGTTGGTACCGTCTTCACTGCCCACTGGACTCTGTTCCTTGTGCCATGGTATCCAAGCATTCCCAATCTTCTGTTTATGGCACTTGTCCTAGTTTCCCGAAGTCCTTTGGTTACATGGTGCGGTTTGTTATGTTAGCCCTCTCTGTTCCAAGACTGGCAGTTTGTCCACATTGCATCTTAAGGGTGGATTTTTGGCTACTTCCTTATGTGACAGTTCGTAGGTCTATTCTTGGTAAAAAAAAAAAAAAAAAAAAAGGCTCATTTTCCCCTCACGTGTCTCTCTCTCTCTCTCTCTCTCTCTCTCTCTCTCTCTCTTTTGAGCATGCCTCAGCTCAGGATGGCTCCATCCCTTTCTATACTGACGGATCTAAGACTGATATCGGAGTAGGCTTTGGTGTCGTCTGCCCTTCCTTCACGCAGGGTGGTAGCCTTCCTAGTATTGCTTCAGTATAAACGGCAGAACTTACTGTGATTTTATATGCTTTCCAAATCATTTTTATCCTCCTACAATCTGTTGTTGTGATTTTGACTGACTCCCACCATGCTCTTTCTACAGTGGAGTCTTCTAATTCATCCCACCCACTGGTTTTATCAATTTTAGAGTGGCTTTTTCTCCTTGGCCATAGTGGCTGTCACGTAGATTTCTGTTGGGTTCAAACACACGTTGGAGTGGAGGACTGTGAGAGAGTGGATACATTAGCTAAAGCTACATCATCTCGATGGCCCCCTACAAATTACCCACTTCACGTTTCCTATATGACACCTTCCTTAACGTATGCAATTCATACTTGTTGGCAGACACAGTGGGATACGGTTGCTCATAATAAATTAACCCTCTCATGCACAATAAGTTTCAGTAAGTTTTCTGACGCACGATTATATCCGCCTGGCTGCCCATGTGTGGCAAATAACATGTATTCTCGTCTTATTTTCGCAACCCAAACATCAATATACTGCCATGAAACGTATCTCATCTTATTCGTCGATGTTTGTTCTACTTGATAAGCACCACAAAAAAACAAGAAAAACACAAAAACATTAGGCGGCCGTGAATAAACATTTTGCCATTTGATTGCTTTCCATCATACAGGAAAATGTTATTGGGAGTTTTGATAGACAATTTCATCAGCTTTCTAATGACACAAATCCGGTTGTAGTACGGTTTGTAGTTTTCGAGAAAATAGCCAAAAATGAAAGCCATTTTTGTAAAAAAAAATTCAGGGAGCTTTTCTGAAGAACTTTTCTTGCACACCTTATATTTTTATTGCACATTATGCAGAATTTCATAAGCTTTCTCATGAACACCGCTGGTTTCGATACGCCGCATAGTTTTCGAGTAAATCGCCAAAAACGACTGGGTACTCATGGCTGTGTGTCACTTTCGTGATGCGTGCATAGCATACGCTATATTCCCACCTATGTAACAACGAATTCTTGTCATAGATATTACATTGTTATGTCCTGTACATACGTAGAATTTACTGCTCTTTATCATGGTTCTAACAGGAAATCGTTACGTCCAATAGTTTTCAAGTAATTGGCCGACAAAATGAGATTATTCCTCCGAGGGCTTTCGACTTTTACCGCAAGCGGGGAAAAAAAAAAGTCTGTTCCCCCGCCATTTTTCTACAAAATATGCTCCCAAAGGCTTATATTCTGGCAATGAACATACATAGGATTTACTGCCCTTTATCAGGTTTCTTACAGGAAGTCGATACGTCCAATGGTTTTCAAGTAATAGGACGACAAAGCTAGATTACTCTTCCGATTGCTACCTACTTTTACCGCAAGCGAAAAAAAATAAAAACTGTCTTCCCCCCCCCCTTGCCTGAAGACTATGCTCCCAAAGCTTTTTTTTTTTTTTTTTTTATGTGCAGACTAATATCTTCCAGTTTTTTTTTTTTTTTTTTGTTATACCCTACTACACATGAACACTACTTTTTTCTAGTTACTGCTAATGAAGCTGTACTTTGTCATATGTGTAATACGTAGAGGAAAATGGTTATTTGTGTGAAAGTTATAGGGGTACTGATAATAGGTCAATATACATATCAACAAAATTCGGAGAACTCACTTTCTCCAGGAATGTTGATGGGCCTGAAGGATCTTCTTGGATTTGAAGTTGAGGAGTTATGTAGAGTGTGTGTGTGTGTGTGTGTGTGTGTGTGTGTGTGTGTGTACACTCCACTAGGGAATACTTCTCTTGAAATGAAACTGTTCGAAGCAATCACCAACGCAAAGTGCCACACCACAAACAGGACACCTCATCTTTGCAGGGAACACATGGCACACAGCAGCCTACTTCGGTTTGGGATCCTCTCCTCTCGATGGCCCAGTGTGTTACCCATTCGCACTCTGTCGTTGATGAATTGACGACACTTTGTTGGATGCCCTCCTGGTGTTCCCCGGTCCTCTTGTCCTGGAGGTGCAGCTGCAGGCCCGGGCATGGCAGTGGCAGCAGGTTCTCCCAATGGACCAGGAACTGGTGATAGTTCTTTCAGCACCTGTGCTGGTCCTGCAGGTGATGGTGGTGCTGACTCCTGTGCTGGCCCTCCTCCTGGAGATGGTGGTGACAGGAAAATGAGAGTAAAAGTAGATTATGTATATTCCAATTTCCACTTAATTAATGCTGGCGTGCCGCAGGGAACAGTTCTGGCGCCAACCCTGTTCCTAGTTCATATACACGATCTCTTATCTGTCACCCACAATCCCATCCACTCATATGCAGATGACTCAACACTACATGGTTCATTCACACTCAGACACCCATTTACAAAGTCTAATATCTCTACCTCTCAACTCAGTACATCCATCTCCATAAATCAAGACCTATCTGCGATCAATGAACAGGGACAAAACAACCTTGTCTCATTTAATGCTAGTAAAACAAATTATATACAATTTACTAATAGACAGATATTGCCAGATTCGTATATTACCTTCAGTACTACTAATAATTCCATCTCCAAAAGTATTGAAATTCTCGGCGTCTCACCAATGCCCTTAGCTGAACCTCTCATGTTGTGGGGGAAAAATTAGAAAAATTTAGAATATGCCCCCGGTAGTGTCGTAAATATTTAACAGGCTAATCACTTGCACTAAACAAGACAAAAATAGGCCTACAACACTACATAATTTGTCCGGATATATATGTCTTACTCCCAGGACTCACCTGGATCGTAATGACGTTTAGGTTGTGTTCCCTACTAAGCAACTAAACGATCTATTTAAGGATCCTCCAATAAAATCTGGAAACCCTGGTGAAATATTATTCGCCCAGTCTTTCGCCACTAATGGTCATTTAGTTACTTAGCTTAAGAGTAGCAATGGAGAGGCTTGTAGGTTGTTGCCAAATGGTCGGAGTTGTTGAAGATGTTGCTTGTTGCTAGTGCTTGGCGGATTACTGGAGGTTACGGCCTGGACCAAATACGTACTTTTTACGTAAGCATTACTATTTACACTATTTATAAATTAAAGTGAATTGATAATGTTCATTCCCATCTAGGAGGAAGCACTGTCGTAAATTAATTAATCAGTCCAGTCTGTCCCAACCGAATTCTCTATCAATACCACGAGAGTGGTTAGACTGCTTCCAAGCGTGACTAAGGCATGACTAGGACTGCCTCTGACTCGACTCGAGATCATCTGAGACTAAGACTCAATGAATTAGGACTGAGAGCGTGGGCGAGAGCCCGAGCAACTAAGGTCTCGAGACTCGTAATTGACCGAGGCCTAGCCGAGACTAAAACTTAGACCTCTGGAGAGAAGAACAGAGGCGATCCACCAATCAAATAACTAAAAATGCATATGAGCATATTCCATCCATGGCTGGGAAAAAGACTAAATTATGAACCATAGTATAAATATACGTAATCCTATATACCCATCACCCTGGGTTACGTATAATACATTATACTTCCAAAATACGACTGCCCATCACCAACTAAAATAGAAAATGGGAGGAATTATTCCTAAATTTCCGACATCCTGGGGGCCAAGAAATCTAAACATCACCCCGTTTAATTAACTCCCCCAGGTGAGCTCGGAACCGTTGTGTGGCTCCCCGCTGTGGTCTATCTGAGCTTCCCGCATCTGTATCCCTACGGCCATGAGTAACGTCCCCAAGTGCTGTATTAAGCGCCTCCGGACGGGAACTCACGGCTGTTTCTAATGGATATAATTTATTGATAGTCCTGAGTACAAGGCCTTGGTCCGTCTTTAACTTCACTGTACGAACTATCCCTTGCTTATCCGGATAGCATTCAATAACTTTCCCCAATGGCCAACTATTCCTTGACTTATCAGTGTGAATTAACACTACATCCCCGTCCTTAATATCAACATCCGTTTTATTAGCCTACTTTTGGCGTACATGTCTATCGAGAAGGGATGACAAATATTGAGTTATCCATGAATCCTGCCATTTGTTAATCAATTTATCAGCTTCAACGTAAGAGGGATCCAAATCATACGGTGCCATAGTTATTGCAGGCCAGGAGTCCAATCGATATCCACAAATAAGATGAGAAGGAGTGAGGGCTTCTGGCTCATTGAGGCTGTGAAGGACATACGTTAAGGGGCGGTTGTTAACACGTCATTCCACTTCCGTAATTATAGTGTGTAAATCATCCATGTTTACTGGTTTTCTGAATAATACCTTTTTAAGACACCCTTTTGCTATGCCTATTAGTCTCTCATAGAAACCACCGAACCATTGAGCTCTCGGCGGTATGAATTTCCACTCACATTCTCTGCTGGTGAATTCATCTTGGACTTCCGCACTCTGCAGGACCTGATGTAGAAGTTCGGATCCTAATTTAAAATTAGAAGCGTTGTCACTGATAATTAATTTCGGGCAAGATCTTCTCGACACAAATCTCCTAAAAGCATTCCAAAAAGTTTCGGCAGTTAAATCTGTGACCAACTCCAAGTGAACTACCCTGGTGACAGTGCAAGTAAACAGTACCACATACACCTTTTGCTCTTGTAGGGTGTCTGGTTTCAAGACTTCCATATAGCCTGTATAATCTAAACCGATTATTTCAAAGGGTCTAGCTTCTTTCACCCGCTCTTTAGGTAAGGGTGGTGGTGAAGGATAATGATACGGTCGTCCTTCTAACCTCTTACATGTATAGCAGGATTTAATTGTAGATTTCACAACTTGTCGGCCTTCAGGGATCCAGAAGTTTTCTCGCAATTTGCACAATGTATCAGAAACACCACCATGCAAAGTGGTTTCATGAGCATATAGGACCAATAATTTCGTCAAATGTTGCTGTCTATGCAACAACAGTGGAAATTTAGTGTGAAAGGGGAGACCAGCTTGGTCCAGCCTACCACTACATCTGATCAAATCATTGTGCTCAAATAAGTTTAAACTCATAACCAAATCTGGCATCCTTGTTACAAGTGGTTTCTGAAAATATTGGTCAACTTCGGGGAAGCTACTCTTCTGTAAGTATAGCAACCAATATTGTTGGGGTTTCATTAGGTTTAGAGTTTTGTTCCCCCTAATCTTTTGCAAAAATTGGAAAACCAAACTGGTGATCTTTATTAACTTCTTCCAACTACCAACTCTTTCCGGATCAAACATGGGTTCAAGTTCTTTTTCCTGAACTTCTAGGACAGTCAGCGCATTAGGCTCCATCTTCGTCTTAAATTTCTGTTCTGGCCAAAGATCTTTATTATTCAACCATTCCGGACCATGAAACCAGGAGTGACTATTTATAAATTTATCATAAGTTAGGCCTCTAGTTAACAAATCAGCTGGGTTATCTTTAGTTGTGAGATGGAGATAATAACAGTCAGGATCAGCATCTCTCATATCTTGTACTCGATTTTTGACATACAAGATGTTACTTTTATTGTTCACTACCCATTGAAGGGCTACTTCACTGTCTGACCATATATAGGTGGTATTAATCTTTATATTACTTAAGGTCTTCCTGATATACACCCCAAAATGGACTGCTACATACATGGCTGTTAGTTCTAACTGAGGTAAAGTTTTACCTTTTAGAGGAGCTACTCTTGCCTTAGAAGATAAAATTATAGGAACATCCTCATAATTACTGATGTAAGCAACTACTCCATAAGCCTTGGGTGAAGCATCACAAAACAGATGTAAATCATAGGAAGAACCTTCTTTTCCCACCATTCTCGGAAATTTAACACTTGCTAGGTTGTTGCATTCTTTTGAGAGGGTTTCCCAACTCTCCAGCAAGTCTGTAGGTAAAGGGTCATCCCAGCCTAATTTTCTGGTCCATGTTTGTTGAATTAGAATTTTTAAAGGAATAGTTAGGGGAGAAATTAGTCCTAGGGGATCCAAAATTTTACTAATGTTACTTAAAAGATCTTTTGATATCAACTGTATCCCACTCTACATTTTTTACATTAAGGACATCAATGTCTGGATCCCACCACAATCCTAATATTTTATTACAGACCTCAGAATCAGAATTTATTTCAGTGGAGTTAGATGTCCACTCCTGCAATGTCATGTTAGCCTCTTGCATAATCTTGTTGGCTATCAGATGAAATTTCTTTAGATCCTCCTCAGTATTTACAGTCCCCTGAAGATTGTCCATATATAGCGAATCTTTAATTTGGTTAGCCACTTCTATATTTTCTTTTTGCTGCTCTAAGTGATAATTTAACGTCATTTGCAACAAGAAGGGTGAGCTAGTGGCTCCAAAAAGGACTGATTTAAATCTGTAAGTTACCAGAGAACTGTTATCATCATGAGGATTACTTGGCCACAAAAATCTGGTGAAATCCCTGTCTTCTTCTTGAAGTCCTATCCGTAAAAAAGCTTTGCTGATGTCTGCTGTAAAGGCATATTCATTAGTTCTGAATTTTAGCAGCACATCTAATAGATTTTTGGTTAGAGTTGGACCAATGTACAAACAATCGTTCAAGCTGTTAGTGTGGGAGCCTAATTTGGCACTACAATCAAATACTATTCGCACAGGTGTAGTCTTACTGTCTCTCATTACTGCCAAATGAGGAATATAATGAGTATTTTGTCCAACCTGTGCCTGCTTAACTTCCTCGATAAACCCCTTTTCTAAATGACTCTTGATTAACTGATCATATTTATCTAGTAAATCTCCTTCACCTTTAAGTCTCTTTAAATTTGAATTTAGGCGATTAAGAGCTAATTTATAATTTGTGGGCAAACTAGGTCGATTGACTTTCCAAGGAAGTTTTACCCAATATTGGTCATCATAGTACTGAACAGTCTTTTTATAATTTTCAAGCAGAAAAGCTTCTTCGTGAGTTACCTGTTCAGGTTTAATGCCAATGCTATCCATTTTCCACAAATTGGAAATGTCAGGCTCTTCTGAATTTAGTGAGGGCTGCAAGCATATATTCGTTACCATAGCAACCTGAATTGCTTTCCTTGTACTTACAAACTTGTCAGGAATATTGCCATATACAACTAATCCTCCTTGTACTTTTAGGAAATTTATGCCCTTGAATTTAATGAGACCATAAACTAATTTAGGATAGAAATCAGCACCAATAAGGAGATCTATTTTATCTATGTGATCAGTCAAACCAGGATCAGATACTTTAATTTGTTGATCTTTCAAATAGGTCAAACACTTCTCTAGACCATCTGTTCTTATGTTGTTAGGTAAGGCGTCTCTAACCACAGCCTCTAGTCTAGTGTACTTCCTGCCAGCTTTAACAGTAATCTTAACTAACTGATATTCTCTTCTCTGATCTTCACTAATGAAGCCGGACAGCTGTAAATTAATCGTACCACTAGGCTTTAATTTAAGCTTGTTTACTAGGTCCTGAGAAATGAATGTCCTCTGTGATCCTTGGTCATAAAGAACTTTTGCTTTAATTTGAGATTTATTCTTAATAATATGAACAGCTCCAACCGGTAAAGCAGTTGAGATGGTATGTTGATTTGTTGGAGTGACTGAGCAAATTTGTGAATTAAGTGTATTCAGCTTATCACACAAGACATTGTGATGAAACCCCTTTTTACAAAGGTCACATCTTTTCAAACTGAAGTTACATTGATCAGTCTTGTGCCTACGAGTACATCTACCACACCGTCCTATCTGTTCGAGTCTTTCTACACGAGTAGAACGACCTGAATACGCCTCACATCTCTTAGACAGATGTGCTCCATCACACAAAATACACTTCAGCTGCTGAGCTGGCTGCTGACTAGCCGATGCAGAGGTTTGTGACTGAGCATTCTTGGGAGATGTGGGTGAAGATACTTGTTCTGAAGTGTGGTAAATCTTAGGAATTGATTTAGGAGATAATTTGACTTTATCAGGCTTCTCTTTAGTTAAAGCACCTTTAGTACTGGAATCTGATTTAGCTTCAGGCTCTTTGGACTCTAAATGATTAATAACTTTTAATAATGAGTCCCTAATTTCCTGTAGCTGGGGATAATCTTCATTTATTACATGCTGGATTCTCTCAATAGTTTTATTGGGTAACTTTTTCATTACTAGTGGAGAGATAAGCCAACTGGAACTACTTAAATCACACCCCATTTTTTCCAGTTTCCTAAAGGTGCATTTTAGATTAGCCCTAAATTCGGCCAAGGAATTACAAGTACGAATAGGAGTTTTAAGGTGTAGCAGTCGCATTGCAAGTTCGTGCTGATTTCTCTTAGGATTATCAAAAGTTGCCTTAAGTAGCTGCACTGCACTGCTATATCCATCACTTTCTAAACTGAAACCATCGATGAGTTTCTTCACGTCACCTTTTAACACTCCTCTTAAATAATTTAATTTGTCTACTGGACTAAGATCTTTTCTGGAATCAATACTGGCAACAAATTGATCCCAGAAGGAATTCCAATTAGCCGAAGTGCCATCAAACTCGGGTAGTTTAAGTGTGGGCAGCTTCGACTCAGCCCTTGGACAAGTTAAATGGGTAGACTCACTTTTCAGAGAGGAATTAATTTGAGCTATTAGTAGGCAAATTCTCTCTTCTTCGTTAGTCTCAGCTATAAAAATTTCATTAAATTCATCATCGTCCTTTGTGGCTTCCAATAAAGAATCATAAAGTGTTCCCATGACAGTCAGCTGGTTCTGTAATTGCTGGCTCCAGGCCTTAAGTTTAGTGTAGTCTTTGTCAGAGGATTGGAATTCATCATTTACTTTACCACTGAGAGTGGTGACATAGGCCTTATGGCCTGCAATCCTCCTTGACAAGGACATATTGAACCAAGTCTGAAAATCAAAATTAATAGAATCACTAAATGTAGCCTACAGCAATGAAACCACTAGAATTAAATTAACTAAATGTGCATAGAAGAATTCAGCATCAAACAGCAATACTAAGAATGATACATAAATCTGAACAAGTAAATTAATAGTACAATTAAATTTAGATTACAAATTAAAGCCTTCTAGGGGTTACTACAAAATTAATCCATATTTAGTTTGTGTTAGCAACCCACTGATCATAATGAAATTTAATAGCTCCTCGCACCTTGGCTCAAATTCTACGTCTTCCTTCCCAAGTAGGGTGAATTTGGTCCATGACTCGTACCTCCAGAGGATAGGTCTTACCACCAAGCAAAATAATTTTCCCTTTTAGTTCCTTGGTTAGTTTCTTATTAACCGCGTTCATGATCTTATTGTAAACAATGGGATCCACATATTGAGGATGATTATGTGGATATTCCCTCTTTTCTACAGTGCACATCACACATTTAGCCCCTGCATCTTCTATAGCCTCATTAATTTGTAGTAGTGTAGCCACTAAGTCCTGCACGTCAGTTGACTCATTAATATCGTTTCCCCCCAACATGACTATAACCAAATTATAGCCAGGTCTTCTGCAAATTCCTCGTACTCAAAAAACTTGTCTGCTCTGGCACCCCCTACTCTGATCATCTCCATGGTCACCAAGGGCCATGGTGAAGGCACAGACATCAAGGTGTCACAGGTGACCAGAGAGTGGCTTATATAAGCCACCCGATAATAATTTAATTCCAGAGCAGTCGCCATGTTGGAGTGTTAACAATCCGGTTCGAAGGACCACTTTGTGGGGGAAAATTTAGAAAAATTTAGATTATGCCCCTGGTAGTGTCGTAAATATTTAACTGGCTAATCACTTGCACTAAACAAGACAAAAATAGGCCTACAACACTACATAATTTGTCCGGATAACTATGTCTTACTCCCAGGACTCACCTGGATCGTAATGACGTGTAGGTTGTGTTCCCTACTAAGCAACTAAACGATCTATTTAAGGATCCTCAAATAAAAGCTGGAAACCCTGGTGAAATATTATTCGCCCAATCTTTCGCCACTAAGGTCATTTAGTTACTTAGCTTAAGAGTAGCAATGGAGAGGCTTGTAGGTTGTTGCCATATGGTCGGAGTTGTTGAAGATGCTTGTTGCTAGTGCTTGGCGGATTACTGGAGGTTACGGCCTGGACCAAATACGTACTTTTTACGTAAGCATTACTATTTACACTATTTATAAATTAAAGTGAATTGATAATGTTCATTCCCATCTAGGAGGAAGCACTGTCGTAAATTAATTAATCAGTCCAGTCTGTCCCAAACGAATTCTCTATCAATACCACGAGAGTGGTTAGACTGCTTCCAAGCGTGACTAAGGCATGACTAGGACTGCCTCTGTCTCGACTCGAGATCATCTGAGACTAAGACTCAATGAATTAGGACTGAGAGCGTGGGCGAGAGCCCGAGCAACTGAGGTCTCGAGACTCGTAATTGACCGAGGCCTAGCCGAGACTAAAACTTAGACCTCTGGAGAGAACAGAGGCGATCCACCAATCAAATAACTAAAAATGCATATGTGCATATTCCATCCATGGCTGGGAAAAAGACTAAATTATGAACCATAGTATAAGTATACGTAATCCTATATACCCATCACCCTGGGTTACGTATAATACATTATACTTCCAAAATACGACTGCCCATCACCAACTAAAATAGAAAATGGGAGGAATTATTCCTAAATTTCCGACACATGTTAGATGACTTGCTAAGACCATCTCAAAGAAACTTGGACTTCTGTACAGAGTCCATAACTTCTTCACTGACGAGCAGTTAGCTGTAATTTATAAGAGTCGTGCGCTTTCAGCTTGAATATTGCTTACCCTTGTGGAATGGATGTGGAAAGGTTGCATTAAAACAATTAGACAAAATTCAGAACAAGGCTATTAGAATTATTAAAACCCTGACATTTCAAATAAACTACCTTCCCTGCAAGTATGAGGGAATGTTGCCTCCCTTGCATTATTTTACAGTTATTTTTATGGCAAATGCTCAGACGAAGTTGCGTCCATGGAGCCACCTCTCCATGGCTTACCTCTTGCTACACGGGCATCTGGTAGTGCTCATGACTGGAATGTCACTCAGCCATATTGCAGAACTTCTGCCTATCAGAATTCCTTCATTCCCCATACTGCATCTCTTTGGAACTCACATCCTCAGAGTTGTTTCCCTCCAACCTTCAACCTACAGCTGTTCAAGTCTAACTGTTACAGATTTTTTAAGAACAGAGGACACCAGTAATCTGGTGTATGGATTATTGTTTTTTATAATTTTTATTTCTTTCCTCTGTTCTTTTATTTAAAAAAAAAGTCAGACCAAGGTACAGTACCTGTTCAGTGACGTCTGTTGTTCGTAGGCATCCCTATCTCCAGAGCACACCTGCTGCTAAAGTATCGCTAACCAACACTATGCACCCAAACAAATACTTGCGGCACAGGTCACGTACATTCTATATAAAGTATAAGTTATCACTAAATGTCAAACCAAGATACAGTACCTGTTCAATGATGTAAGAAAAGTTAAGGGCCCTCAGGAATGCATTTCAGGAATTAGTACAGTATATATATATATATATATATATATATATATATATATATATATATATATACAGATAGATATATATATATATAGATATAGATATATATATTTTTATATATATATATATACAGATATATATATATATATATATATATATATATATATATATATATATATATATATATATATATATATATACAGATAGATAGATCTAGATATTGATATAGAATAATACCTTTAATATCCAGACACTCAATAACCAGACTCCCCAGTCTCCGGATATTTTGGGCCCAGGCCTTTGGAACCCAAAAATGGCCAAATGTGTAAAAAAGAAAAAAAAATCTGACATTGTTTTCAACCATACATTGAATTTGGTGCGTGGCACTGAACAGTTGTGTTTACGCATGGCCTCTTGCTTCGTCCCCTCCCCAGTTACTGCCTAACTACCATCCTGACTAGATGCTCATCGCAATGGATTTGTTTTTGTGAATATACAGTGAATGAACTGCCATACCTTGCCACTAGACCACATGGGAATTTACAGTGTTGTGCGGTGTTAAGAAATTAAAATTAAGAGTGCAAAGGATTAAGTGCAGAGTGCAAATTGGCGGTTCCAACTGGCGTGGCGCAAGTAAGAACAGAATGTGTAGTGTTAAACAATTAAAATTCACAGTGCAAAGGTTTAAGCGCAGCACAACACTGGATTACTGAACATGCTTCAACAGCATTGTCACCACTTCCAAAGTCTTAGAGGACGTGGGTTAATCTTCGTAATGGCCATGGACGTGTTGTAAGTACCCTGTACAATGTTAAATATTTTCCATAATCACTTCCAATTCCTCATTCACTGGATCCTTTTCATCTGTTTAATGCTTTCAGTTCATTATTTGTGTTAATAGGATCTTAAATAGGTGCTATGCATGGCCGGTAGGGAGTTATGTAGGTTGTTTTCTGAGTTAGGCTAGTTTAGGGTCCATAAGTACCAATCCAGGAGGCATTTTCCCAGTATCCAGACAAACCCACTTTCCGGACATGCCTTTGGCTCCATTACATCAGATATTGGAGGGATTACTTGTATATATATATATATATATATATATATATATATATATATATATATATATATATATATATATATAAGCGATGTATCGATGTATTGGTATAGATGGTATCAGCCCATTTTAAGAGTATAGGTATCGGAATCGGTATCAGCTGATTTTCTGCTGATACTACCGATACTAAAAGAAATTTAGTGTGTAGCATATCACTCACTGGAAGTTATTTTGTTAAACTGAATTTGGATGTTTTATAGGGATAAAAAATAAATTATTGGTAATATCCAATTTTTTAGTATCATATTATTTTGAACACATGGTGCATAGTAATATAGTAAATTCTTTGGTAATGTGCCACATCTGCCACCATGGACATGTACAAGACAGGTTGGTAGCCTCGCATCAGTGGCTCAAGGCCCTGCCACAGCCCTCACATGGCAAACACCACCCTCCCTCACTGTTTCGTTATTGGTAGTAGTATCGGTATTGGTCCAATTTTGTGGTATCGGTAAAAATTTGGTATCGGTACATCTTTAATATATATATATATATATATATATATATATATATATATATATATATATATATATATATATATATTATGCTAAGTGTTTTTAGGGCAGCTTCCTGTCCTAGCAACACCTGGAGTATAGCTGGGTTCCTTTTCTAGACTGAGGCTAAGACTCAAGATGAGAGGGACAGGGCACAAAACACAGGGCAACAACCTTACACGTATATTGCCAAATTATTAACCCATGGAGAGCGACGTTCGTTAAGTAAGTACACACACATCATCGTCTTGGAAATGTTCGTTTGCATCCGGCAATATATATATATATATATATATATATATATATATATATATATATATATATATATATATATATATATATATATATATATATATATATATCTCACGTGGTGGTGAGATAAAATGGCCAAAAGATGAACAATGGGTGGCACGAGCAACCCACAGTCTGCAGTGAGTGAGGTAAGGAGCTGGACATTATCTGGGAAAAAGAGCCTATATTTACCTTGGCCTTGGGCAATAATTACTGATTACTGTATCATCAACCCTCTCTCTCTCTCTCTCTCTCTCTCTCTCAAACTACCATAAATTACCTTACGCACTGACAGAAGAGCATACATTATTATACAGTTTACCCTAACTCTCTCTCTCTCTATCTACATAGCTATCTATCTGTCTATCTCTGTCTCCGAGAGAGGATGGGAGTGGAGAATGAAAGACAAGAGGGACGTCATTCATTCGTTCCAAGGGACAAAGGGAAGCTGTGCCATTCCTCTATTATATTCTCTCTCTCTCTCTCTCTCTCTCTCTCTCAAACTACGATAAATTACCTTACACACTGACAACAAAGCATACATTATTTTACAATTTACCCATAACTCTCTCCCTCTCTCTTTTTCTGTCTGTCTGTCTGTCTCTCTGTCTCTCTCTCTCTCTCTCTCTCGTGTGTGTGTGTGTGTGTGTGTGTGTGTGTGTTCCTGCGCAGATCCCTTAGCGCCTGGTGTGGGGTTGCCGGTGTCACGTGAGGAAAATGAGGAAAATTTACGAGTGTACTCCATGGTGTGTGCGCACATATTCTGAGCGTATATGGGGTAGTGCATGGATGGTATCAAGAGTTGCCACCTGCCCCTATTTCCATACAAATTTCAGCAACCTACTCGTGGCGTGGTTTTGGTACGCCTGTCAAAATTGCTTTCATTTGAGGCCTATCGCTTTCGACTCATAAGTCCCAAATGAGGCCTATCTCTCTCAGCGGGTTAATACAGGGCAGCTAGATATCTCACAAGACTCTATACAAAGGCAGAGCTCAAGTTGGTATGGATATTATAGGTACTGTGCAGGATACCAGCCGTCTTGGAGTTAAGTGGACAGACACTGCACTTAAGTGAAACTGAAAGTACACTTAATTATTACGATGCATATCTCAATTATAATTAATACATGTCCCGTATGTCTTTGGTGGAGCGGGATAATAAGGTATTGTCACTGTCTGTACTTGCACTTAAAACTGTTCACTTTATTCACTTAGCTCCATCTGTCACTTTTACTCTCTCTTTACGGGCATGGAAGTCACAGTCACAATCAGGATACAGAGCAAGGAAGCGGCCTCTGGTGGCAGCTCACAGGCGTCAGCTTAGGTGGGTCGAGTCCTCTCAGGCTCGTTTAGGGGGCACGGAACTACCTGTGGGGGCAGAGGGCGTCGTTCAGTGGCTGGGGCTTTATTCGGGTATGGCAAAGGGCCCCACACTTGTGGGGCTAGGTACCTTTTTTTTTTTTTAATGTAAGGAACAAGGAACCAAAGGCCGCGAGCCTGCAAAACAGTTCCTTCTAAGAAAAAAAAAATACAAAAGAGAGACAAATTCAAGATCTGTTCATTATGAGATGCCTGAAAACACTGCCTTTGAAAGACTGGAGATCATAGGAAGTAGGAAAGACAGACAGGGAGACAGTTCCAGAGCTGACCTGTTGCAGAAACGAAGGACTAGGAGTAAGAGTTAACTCTTGCATTGGAGAGTTAGACAGAAAAGGGATGAGAGTTTATTGCTAGATGGATGCTAGCACCCATCGTAGAGGTGGAGGGATGCAAGCAGACAGTTTAGAGAAACAATTACCATGGAAGTAGTGAGAGAAAAGAGATAAAGGGGCAACCTGCAGCGAAAAGACAAAGGTTGAAGGGAGCCAGTAAGAGAAGCAGAGTTAATGAGACGAAATGCCTTAGACTCCACCCTATTAAGAAGAGCTGTATGTGGGGAGCCTCCCTACACATGGGAGTTGTACTCCATACCGGGGCGAATAAATCCCGTGTATAAAGTCAACAACTGTGCAGGGGTAACGAAGGTACGAAGTCGGCTTAGCACACCTAATCTCTTGCAAGCAGATTTTACCAGAGATATAATATGATCATTCCAAGGTAAATCCCGAGTGAATGAAACCCCAAGCATGTTCATGGATGATGCTGGATTGAGCTGGATATTATCAAATTTTAGTGGGTACTCCTGTGGAAGATTTTGTTGGGTTGGTAGGTGTCAAAACTGAGTCTTAGACACATTAAAAACAACAAGATCATTTTTACCCCAGTCAGAGATATGAGCCAGGTCAGACATTAGGAGTGCCATGGCCTCATCCCTTGTTTATTAAAAGTAACTCCTGGGATGGACATTGTGGGAACCGAATGGAAAGGTAAAGAGTGGAATCATCAGCATACGAGTGGTTAGGGTTAGATGTACAGTTTGACATTGATGAATAAAAGGAAGAGAGTTAGTGACAGGACAGAGCCCTAATGAACACCACTGTTAATAGAGCTAGGGGAAGAACGATGGCCATCTACAACACCGGCTATAGAACGACCAGAAAGGAAGCTGTAGATGAAGGCACAGATAGAAAGATAGAAACCGTAAGAGGGCAGTTTCGAAATTAAAGATTTGTGACAGACTCGATTGAAAGCCTTTGAGATGTCAAGTGCAATGCCAAAGCTTTCGCCAAAGTCCCGAAAGGAGGATGGCCAGGAGTCTGAAAGGTAGGTGAGAAGATAGCCAGTCGAGCGTCCCTGACGGAACCCATACTGACAATCAGAAAGAAGGTTGTGATAGGAAGGATGCTTTAAAATTTTTCTGTTAAGAATTAACTAAAAAACTTTAGAGACACAGGATGTCAGAGCAATTGGAGGACAGTTAGAAGGTTGGGGATGGTCATTCTTCTTTGGGACTTGCTGAATGAGAGCAAACTTCCAGCAAGAAGGAAAGGTACAAGTTGAAAGATTAAGGCAAAAGAGGTTACCTAGGCAGGGTGTAAGCACAGAAGCACAGTTCTTGTGGACAACAGGAGGGACTCCATCTGACACATATGCCTTGTTAGTACTGAGGCCAGTGATGGCAGAAAATACATCAGCTGAAGGAATTTTAAAAGAAATTTTTCAGGGAGTCATTTAGCCAAAGGTTCTCTCTTCTATGCCTCAGTGATTAGAGGTGGCTCTTGCCTGGCTTCACACGGGCACTTGCAGCTTATGTGTAGGTTCCTGATGTGTGGCGGGACTCAGCCGTATTGTGATGAATGCCTTTTCCTCCTTATTGTCCGTCACTTGCTGGTCGAGTGTCTAAGTCTGGGGGACCTACATCAGAGATTCCTCCATAGGCATAAGAGAGCGGACGGTCTCTGCTGTCTGTTCTTTTGCTTCGAGGAGACTATGGCGATTTTACGAATGTTTTTAGTTTTCTTCTGGATGAGGGCTTCCTCCCACTTTTATTGTTCATTGATATTTAACCCTCTCACTCACCATAATTATTCAGTAAGTTTCAGTGCTCCACACAGAACCAAACCCCAACTCAGGCTGCCTCCGCATGCGCAGAAAGGAAAAAAATTCTATGGCCAAATTTATCCTCAGAAAATGAATATATTGTTATATATCGCATCCCATCATCTTTGTTGATGTTTATACTATCAGATAAGCCAAAAAAACAAAAACAAAAGAGATAAGTAAATGTACAGAAATGAGGCGAGAATAAACCTTAGTCAGGTGAAAACTAACTTCCAACAACTTTCCAACATCACCGTGAAAATTTTTTCCCGGGATGCGTAGTAGCAGAGTACATGTCTATGTGCAGAATTTCACGAGCTTTCCAATGAGCCCCGTAACGCTTTGATTAGCCCAATAGTTTTCAAATAAATTAGAAAAACTAAAAAAATTGCCCCAAAAGGCTTGATTTATTATTTCGTATGTTATTAGTAACACTGTAACAAACATATATATATAAATTATTTCCAGTTTTGTATCCCAAAGGTTAAGGAAGCCCATGATATATTTCACAGTATTATTGAGAAAATGAATTTTGAAAAGTGACGATGGGTTGCATGCGGTGACAGCACATACGCTCCAGCCCATAGGCTAAGTATGCTTGTCTTTTGGAACTTTTCCCAAAATAATTATTTGGACAATTACGTTACTTTGCTTTACAAAAGTATGCATAAGAAATCATCAGCTTGATCATGCTTTCTTTGGATTATTTATGCGACCTATAGTTTAGGAGTAAAATGACTGAGAGAATAGCATTGAAATGCACCACATTTTCCCTATGAAAAATATATAGTAAACACACAATTTATACCTTACAATACAATAGTATAAAAACTTGACAAATGAACTGGTTACTCACGTCCTCTAGCAGTGTTGTAGTGTTTCTTGAGAGTAGATGGAGTTGCAGAGAGGAGGAAAGGTATGATCACAGCCTGTGTGTGTGTGTGTGTGTGTGTGTGTGTGTGTGTGTGTGTGTGTATGCTTACGATGTGATTTACTGCTGTCTGATGGTTGTGGTATAGATGGTTGTGGTGGAAATGGTTGTGGAGGAGATGGTTGCGGTGCTGCTGCTGCTGCTGCTGATGATGATGATGATGGCTGAACTTCAGCGGAAATGAAGTCTGAAGGGGACAGCGACTTTGATGATTTTGTAGAGGAAGATGATATAGAAATATCTTGGATGGGTGGTGAGATGTTGGCAGGTTGGAGTGTTGTGAGAGTGTAGGGTGACTGCGGGGGTAGCGAGGCCAGTGTTTACGGTGAGGGGATGGATGGGGGTGGCGAAAATACGGCTCAATCTCCGTGGTCATGATGGTTCCAGTGGTGGTAGGAGTGATACCAGTGGTGGTAGGAGTGGTGGCAATGATAACAGTGGTGGCAGTTGTCACAGAAGTGATGGCAGTGGTGACGGGAGTAGTGGCAGTGGTGACAGCAGTGGTAAGACCAGTGGTGAAAGAGGTGGTGATAGTGATGGTGCTACTGCCTGTAATGTTAATTGCCGCGGCCTTGACCGCAGCTTTCATTTATCTCTTCCACTGGGGGCAGTTTTTGCTCTCCTTTTCCTCTTCCTCACTCTCTCCTCCTCACCACTATCAGATTCACTCTCACTGCTTTCTTCACTTTCACTTGCTCTAAACAAGTATTTTATGTACTCTTTCTCTGATAAGCCCTTGCGTGACATTGTAGTTTTATTATAACAGGAGGGGAATGATAAAAATCGGTTACGATTTTTCAAATTTGGCTTTCTTTAAATATATATAAGAAACACTTATAAACCTTCGTTACAAGCACACTGCACTATATATATATATATATATATATATATAACACTATCACTATAATACATGTAAGGTATGGACGGTGTGGTAACAGAAAACGAGGAATAAGATGGCTGGCTGCATGCTCAAACACCCTCCAAGACTGACTGCCAAGAGGACACTGAGCTGAAAATAGGCCGCTTGTCCTTGCAACAAGCTGGCGGATGTTGCCATATTTTTCCCGTAGACCTGGTTACCCTCACCTTTGACTCACCAAAATTTGACGCAATTTCATCTGCAGGAAAAGTTTCTATTATCATTTATAGGGAAGTTGCATCATATTGTGTCATTGGTTGCTCTTCAGATTGCAAAGACTATGACTCGCATTGCATCATCATGTGTGAAAGGGTTAACTAACTATTGTTGTTATTTTTAATTTTCTTTGTATAAAAAAATATTCAATTTGTTTTGAGGATACAGAAAAAGAATTGTGGCACATTTTTTTTTTATTGTTGTCCTGTGGCCCATGACCTTGGAAGTTGTGCTGCCAGGTTTTTTTTACTATATTTAAATAAGCAGTCAATCAAGCTGCCAACATATTAACCCTTAAACCCGGGGTTGTTTTTGCTTGACTTGCGTGTCTCGTGGGCATATTTGCACTCCAACAGACTCTCTAAAAATATTTGCCAAAAATCAGCTATTAGTCCTAGATTATTAAAATTAAATATGCTTATGGCACATGCATTCAGCTTTCTCCTGGGATGTTTCTTGAGCCTTCGTCGAGTGCCGTAGGACTTGTGGAGACCTCTGAAGTTGGGTAACGAAGTCTCCATTTTACACTTCCCGACAACCAGCAATGTGATTACCACAGCCTGACATTATCACAAGAAACACTATTCTATGATTCTCAAATAGTTTGGAATCCATACTCCAAAAAAAAAACACTGTGAAAGCAATGATAATTATGAGCGCATATGACCTTCCCACTTGCGCTCATTCGCCGCTGGTGTTCTTCATTTATTATTCATAAAAACACTCGCAGTTTATATTTCTATTACTAAATAACACTTATATATATCTTCAGTCTTTATCCATAAGTTTCCTTCAGTAATAGTAGTTTATTGTCACTGCAGGCACTCAATTTCTTTTTCAGTAAAATACATAGCATTCACTTTCTCATCCTGTATACTAGCGTTGAGAGTGAATCTGCCACTTTCACTTCCTCTTTCATAACTCATAGTATTCATACATGCTAGAGTGAAACTTTCACTTTCATTACTGGTATATATACTCGTATTCTTATATTACTACCATACTCATTTACATTTCTATTTACATTCTCTATTTTATTTACACAATTTCCATTTCTGTTTTATTTACACTGTGTTATACACTGTTACTTGCAGTAGCTTATAAAACTATTTTCCACTGTTCACTTATATTTACATTCATTGCTTTCACTTGCCGTTTACACATTATTTACATTTCCACTTGCACTGTTTTACTCACCAGAAAGATCGTAGTCACACTCTATCATTTTCATTGACATATTAGGCAGTTAACGTTCCACAGCAGTCACTTAGCCCTTTACCCCTTTCCACACGAGGTTTAGTAGGGGGTAGAGGTCATAGGGCCCATTGCATGGGGCTAAAAAGTGGCGGAATTGGAGAGGCGCTAATCCGACGTGGTTTCACCTTGAATGATGACAATAAACTGAATATAGTGTGGTGGCCTAGGGAGAGTGCAATGCTGTCAATGTCAGCATGGTGACAGCTTCTATTATATATGCTATGAAATGATTGGCAGGAAATCTAGACAATACTTAATAAATTAGATAGTTCCAGGTGAATGTAAATATCACTTAAGGCTTCTCCCTTCCTTTCTTATATATATTTTTATTACGAGAATAGATTATACAGCATATTTCAAGGGGAAATAAACAGCGAAAATTAGCGAACGAGTGCACGTGAGGTGTTGTCAGGTGTTAATTAGTCAATCCCAGGTGTATGGCACTAACCTTATGTCTTTTTTGTATATATTATTTGGTATAAGAATAGGGCATAGGGCTTATTTGAATGGATGAAATCAGTGGAAAATTCAAGGGAAGATTTACTTGGTGTAGCACGGCCGGTCAGGCAAGAGGAGAGGGTAATGGAGGGGAGGTAGGGAGGGGAGTCAAGAATGGGGAGAAATGGCTAAATTGTCAACAATGGATGGGAGTACAGATGAGATTAGGAGTGCTGACCATTGTTGGACATTGGCAGCACTGATAGATGATACAAGCCACCACTTGAAAGCCTGGGCGAATTCAAAATAACAAAGAATCACAAAAGTGATGCCCCGCAGTATGATCCCTTGCTCCCAAGCGTCACGAAAGTGACGCCCCGCGGTTAAGGGGTTAAAAAAAACATCAGCACCAATACACCAGTCCTGAATGAGGCAGCCCTAGCGTATATTCAACATCAACGTTGGATTTTGCCGCTGAAATGGTGAATTGGATGTGCATGATTCGTGGGGAGCCATTAGTGCAGTGCCACAAATTTAATATTCATGTATGTGTTTAGAGGTACTGTAATTTTTAAGTTAGATAGGGTGTAACCTGAATACTAGTCTATAAATTCCTGTTCTAAATAGTAATTCATATGTTAATGATTAATGTAGGTTAACTTTATTTTTTATATGTCTGTATCTCTGTATCTATGCATTGAGTGATGTAGTTGTGGATGTTGAGCTATGGGAATTCCTCCATCTGGTCGAGTAATGAATAACAGATGCGCGCAGCTTTTCTTCTTGTTGTTGTTGGGCACTGAGTTTAAACCTTAAACAGAGTAATGATGAGTATACAATTCCTTCCATATCCTAGTTGTGAAATGCTTACTAATGAAGCTGCTAGAACCCAAATATGTAAGATTAACAGTCAAAAAGCCCTAAATAATGTCATTTGTGAGGATTTAATAGTCTCGCTTACCTTAGCCGTCACTAGATGGCATAAGCTGCCCCAAAATTCAAGGCGGGATAGTGGTAAAATCAGTATCTAAATTAAGTAAGGATTGAATCCCAAATTTTCCCCAATTTAATCAAAAGTCCTGGCATCATGGGTATACCGCTAAATAAATTGTGAAGAGAATTGAAACCCACCATATTTCAAAAACACCACCTCATTTGACCTAGCAGTGGCGTTGCGGACGTACCAAGGAAGCCCCACTTGAGGCCCAGACGTCGTGTATAATGGACGTTGGTTCAGGTGAGCTGTCCACATTTCTCCTTTCCCCCCCCTTTTTTCTTTGTTTAATCCTTACTTGGCATGGACCATATGAAGTAATATTGTTGAAAGCTTAACGTAGACTTGAGGCCCAGATGTCGTGTATAATGGACGTTGGTTCAGTCCCCAGACACCGGCGATGCCAGTGTGAGCACGAGGCCTCACCGTGGTATTGTCCATGGACGTGAACATACACACTTACACTACCCATGAATTATTTTATGAACCAAATGTAACTGAAATAGTATCATTGATCTATCATGTGAACTTTTTTTGTAAATAAGGAATAGAAATTTAAAAGTGATGTAATCTGGTAACGGAAAGGCGAAATTCAAAACCATTAACCGTTTTCTTTCTGAAAATAATGTTAGAAAATTAGGAACATGGAAGGGAACTTAGTGGTTGTGAGCAATAATGTAATTTTGAATTGTACCTCGAGGCTAAACAAGCCCGAGTGATTATGTATTCTTGGTGATTATACATTTTTGAATTGTACCTCGAGGCTAAACAAGCCCGAGTGATTACGTATTCTTGGTGATTATGCAATTTTTGAATTGTACCTCGAGGCTAAACAAGCCCGAGTGATTATGCATTTTTGGTGATTATGTAGTAATGATGATTATGAACTATTAATAATTATGAATGGAAAGTGTTTGTGGATTATCGAGAATTACATGATGAGAGTATACTATTCGGACGAGATAGAACACGAGTAATTATTTTTATTGGTTCGAGGCTAGGCCAGCCCTAAAAGACAATCCAAGCTCGTAAACAGGTCCCTGTCTTGAGGCTATTGTCGAGCCCAAGAGTAACTGACAGAAAGGAAGCAAGGTACAATGACCTTATAAATCGCTTGTATGTATCAAATTGTTTTCGCGTGGTGACAATATTGGAGGAATGATCATCCAAACCATGGTATTAATGTACAATCTTCTTTCATATTACAAAGGATTATGTAATTAAAATGTCTTTTGAAAACCAGCATAAAAATTATTAAAGTAGAGTAAAGTATATGTCATTTTCTTTTTTGGTGTACCTAATCAAGGAAATTATGTCCTCATGCCTAATTCACTCCCCTTCCAATTCAAGATTCCTTCGCTGAGGGAACGACGACCACCTGTGGTACTGACTAAATCTAGGTTCGGCCAAAAACTACAAATGCTGCCAAAATTCTCTTAAACAATTATCATCTACCATACCAAGTCAAAATACCATCCCCTCCCCCCTTTTGTTTTATTGAAGTGATTTTTTTTTTCCTATTAACCAAGGAGGGGAGACTAAGTCGAGTACCACCTGAATTATCAATGGGTATGTTGACCAGTACCAACAACCGGTAAGATTATAAATCCGTCATTACACTGGATGAACAATAAAGGTGGGATTGAAAAATCCTACCGTTACATTAGGCCTCAGGAAACGGGCTGTTGTGCCTACGCCATAACTCATACACATAGAATAAATACATATATACATACATACATACTTATTTACTTATTGATGGGATAGATTAGTTGAAAGAGTGGTACAGTATATGAGAGAAGGGTATGTGAGTGGAGGAGGACTGGATGACATGGAGACACTTAATTTCTTACCACTCCTTTCCGGTGTTTTGACACAGATGGACAGACTGATAGAATTCATGGTCAATAATTTATTCATTTTACAATCTCCACCTTTTGGGTGGTTTTCTCTTTTTCACCAACTTGTTTTTAACCTGTATGTGATTAATTTGTTGTTGAAGGTTTTCAGAAAGGTGTATCTTTTTTTCTTCTAATATAAAGCTAGCCTTATCTAACCAAACCAAATGGGAATATAAGGTATTCATATGACACTACTTCGCCTTGCACAACAACTTTAACCTTTTCCTCACCAAGAACACTTCATCCCTTTTACCTTCACCAGGGACTGACTAGGTTAGTTTAATGTTTAAAAATGCATTTTGGACAACCTGCTGCAACAAATTATCGCACGTATGATAAAAACAAGATGGTGAGAACGAGGAAACGCACTGAAAAAGAAGAGCCTGTAAAGTAAATACTGACTGAATAAATTTTCTCTGGCTTAAAACTGCCATCTCTCCATCTCCAGTGCCTAGTTGTAACAAAAAATTAAAGATGAAATCTCATGCTAGTCATGAACAAATGCTACGGAAAGAATGTACTAGATCTATTTCTCTCCGCAACTAAGCTATATGATATCAGTTGAAGAAAGAGGGAATATTTGAACCAAGTTAAAGTAAAAGAAGTATAGCAATGCCAATAACTATGGTTTAACAATTGACTGTAAATTATCATGGTGTGGTACTTACCTTAAAAAATTTCATTTGTAGGACCAAATCAGTGAGAAGTATTTTTATATTAGGATCGTCAATGACATCACTGAGGGTCTGGTAAGGATGACTAATGTGTCTGACAGCCAGGTGGGACATGAGGTTACCAACGTAGCTTTGTGTTAACACCATCATCATCAGCATCCACACCCCTTGCACCACACGTTCCCACCACCACCACCCAGACGGCTTAGACATGTCTGTTTAGAACAAAAGTGATTAATGTTTTAACATCTATTGCTGGCACATTTAAAAAATGGCAAGTTATAATTAGGACATTCACGTTACCTTCTTGGAGGAGGATGCGAATGCAGTTGAATATGTTGGTCTCTTGTCTGGGTGGGTGGTTAGTGTGTGGGGGAAGACAGGAAGGAAGAAGCAGCATGACAGTGATCACAGCCAGCAATGCCACCCCTACAGCCACCCACACTAATGGTGACAGAGGCAACAGGAAGCCCCATGGGTCCACCTCAGGGCGACCACGGGCACCGAAAATTTTATTCTGCATCATAAACACAACAGGACTGCAGTGCAAATACTTTTTCCTGTCATATGTGATGGCATATGGCCCACCACTGATATCAGCCTCCTGAAACAGATTAATGTTATTGAAGAAAAGTGCAGTTAGCTGAAATACGAGTAAAGGGCCGTCCATATACTGTATAACGCTCCACTTCCTCTTAGTGGGGTGATACCTCTGTGTGTTGTGTGGATGGCGTAGTGAGGGTTATTAGTATCTACCCTGCATCATTTACTAATTTCCTTCTCCTACTACCACAACCGCATGCACACTAGCTGACTGAGTCGTTCCCGCAAGACATAAGTACTGCCAAGTGAGTTTAGTGATGTGCAATTCATGGGTCACCTGGTATTTTATTTAAATATTCAGATTATTAATAAAATGTCTGGGTGTGAACAAACATAAAGTTCAAAATATGATTATTAGTAAATACATTCTCTGTCAGGAACTGAAACTAAAACATAGTTTTATTTTCTGTACAGTTACTGTGTAAGCCTTGATGTTTTTGCGTGTTGTACTGGCAGATATAGAAAACTCTTATTAATTCAGTAAGTGTACATTTGAATTAAAGAAAACTGAATATTTGGTTAACCCGCCGCGTCCCATCGATGTATGGGTACATTGTAACATTTTGCATTTGCCATTCCCGACGACGTACTGGTACATTGTGCAATTGCAAGGTCCCTAATTTGCACAATTTTCAATTTTCTCGCGTGATTTTTCGTACATATACACGGGACACCTTCCTCTATTCCTCTACAAGATGCCAAGCAGGGACAATGCCTTACACCACATAACCTCCCCCTCCCCCACTGTACGCCATTGTCTCAGCAATTCACCTGTTACCAGTGACCTGGCCAATAAAGACATTCAGGGCCAGAATGATTCCCCAATCGATGACAATGTGGAGGACAAAGTTTACATAGCATTAGAGGAAGACACAGTCAGAAATGATGATCAGGTAATGTGGCAAAAGAAGGTCAGGTATGGTGATGAGTTAGTGAGTAAAACAATGCTTGTAATGCCTATATTACTGTTTGAAAACCAATATACTCTCGTACTACATATAAATTCGTACCAAGTAAATAAATAAATACTGTTTATGAGTGGTGTGAAATAGTTACCCTCCCATAGAACTTGTTTTCTTTGGTGCCAGCCTGTTAGAAAACCCAGTAAGGTAAGAAGGTACTGCTACCTGGATTGAGTATTGTAAACCTCAGGTGAGCAATTTCTCTATGAAATTTCGATGTTTCTCACCAAAAGCGGAGGTTTTAGCCAATAAATTTTTTTTCGAAAATACCTCGGGATTGGGGGGTTTCGGAGGTGCGAAATACCTCGGGACGTAACGGGTTAAAGTCATAGTGAAAACAGTGTCCATTTCATATGTGTACACTCAGCAACAAAAGTCCTGTCACCTCTTCTGTTTCTTTCTCCATGGGCTTTAAAAATCATTCTGGAGCTTGTACTGCAACTGACACTGATTATTTGGCCATAGTTCAGTGTCATCTGTGTCATTTGCAGCAGATTCAAGAGACTAATTCTCAAAGACCATAAGTAGAAAAGCAGGAAAGATGATGGCTTTTGATTGCGATGGTACTCTATTGTAAGTGCATCAAGGAAACAGTTAGCTCATTGTGACCTGAGGAAACCCACTGTCCATGTGTAGCTATTGGGAGACTTTCATTGACTCCCATAGGTACATGTCTGTCTTTGAACAACGTGGCAGACACACCAATCAAACAAGAAAGAACACAAAGGGAATGCAATACCCACGACCACGAGCTGGTCTATGGGCTGATTATATCAATTTGCCCTTGATCATAACCTTCCAAAAATTACTCAAGGAAACAGTTAGCTCATTGTGACCTGAGGAAACCCACTGTCCATGTGTAGCTATTGGGAGACTTTCATTGACTCCCATAGGTACATGTCTGTCTTTGAACAACGTGGCAGACACACCAATCAAACAAGAAAGAACACAAAGGGAATGCAATACCCACGACCACGAGCTGGTCTATGAGCTGATTATATCAATTTGCCCTTGATCATAACCTTCCAAAAATTACTCCCAGAATCTATTAACTTCATTTTTGCCTAATCTTTATCACTTCCAATAACTTTGGTTCAAATCAGAGCAAGACTGGTTGAGCTGGCTTTGCCCAGTGACCTTCAGTTTGACCATTACCTTTGATTGTTTTCAAAACAGATATCTTGGTCTTTGTGTTATCACAGACTTTAGCATACATCATATTAAAACTGTAAGTTGACTACCATGTGCTCCTGACCATAGACCTATTGATCTAAAAGAAAAAAATAGGATTAGCCTCTTAGGTGATCCTCAACTCATCCATCAGGTTTATTCCAATCAGATCAAAATGTTTGGGTTATTTTGTTCACACACACACACACACACACACACACACACACACATACACACATGCTGGTGCAGTGGTAACGTTCCCGCTTGCCAACTGGTGGACGGGAGTTCGTGCCTCGCTCAGGTTGCGAAAAGTTTCACTGACGAAGTGGGTGGTTACTGTCCCCCTTGAGCAAGGGAACGGATGTGTGCGTGTGTGAAGGTCACAGCCTTGCCCTTAGATCAGACTAGATGAGCTCTCAGCTCCCTTCCGGGAGGGTAAAAGCTGAAAATCACGACCATCAAGTGATCCTGACCGACCCGGCGAATTACACACACAATGAAATTTCACACTGCCCTGTGGCATTGACCCTTGACCAATTATATTCATTACTGAATCCCTTCGTTAACCGTTAACCATTCTACCAAATTTGGTTCATATGAGATCAGTAACGTTTGACTTGACCTTGCCCTGTTACCTTGACCTTGAACTTTAATATTCTCAAAATTGAATACTCTAGTTTTATCCATATCATATATTGTGTCATTTATTATCTCCCCATTGTAGTGTTCTCACCTGCCATACGACGACGTATGACCATGGCAGTAACTCCTCCACTTATATTTTGGTCAGTCAAGCAATCAGTCAGGTAAATTTGGAGGTGGTTTTCATCCAAGATTCGATGGAGGAGTATAGATCAAAGTGCAGTAGTGTTATTTGTCTTAACAGCAATATTGTCCTGGTGGCATGAAGCCCCTCAAGATGCGTGACCACCAAGTTTAATCAGTCCCTGAACAATAAAAATACTGTAGGAGCAATAGTGAGAAAATCTCAGGGGATGAAAAGATGTATTGAAAAATAACATATTGTAATGAAGATGCATTGGCCTGTTCATAATCCATATATCTATAAACCTAGGCTGCTTCCCCAAAAGAAAGGGGGTTAGCCGAGACATGTCGACACACTTCCAATTTACTCATCCACATACACACACATTTATATGTATCTTAGTCCCAAAAGGAGAAAGAGACAGATCCTCACCACACCACACCGCACAAGGGTCGACTACGCAGTGTAATCCGCGACATCCGTAGCAGGGCTGGACAGCAGAGTTGTGCGGCCACATCATAATGGATCCATCCGCTTACCCGCACCTGACCTGATAGCTGATCAGACCAATTGCAGGAGAATATTTCCTGGAAGCCACGTCATTTATTCATTCACAATTTCTCTCCAGTCATCTCAATCACCCACATCCACTCTTCCATGCTCTACAGACATCCCTCTCGCATCTAGCGCTCGCTTCACACTTTTCATCCATCCAGTTCATGGTCTTCCTTTCAGCCATGCACCATTCACATCAGATCCAATTATCTTTTTCACCAATCAACTCTTCATCCATTTTCTCCATATGCCCACACCATCACAACACCCTCTGCTCAACTCAGTCAGCCATCTCCCGCATAACTCCAGTTTTCCTTCCCACTTCATCATTTCTTACTTGATCCATACACATCACTCCACACATGGTCCTCAGACACTTCATCTCCATCACATTCAAACTCATCCTCTCTACTACACCTATATTCCATGTTTCAGCCCCATATAATGCAGTCGGTACCACTACACCCTCATACAGCATTCTCTTTACATCCATTCTAAGTGAACATCTAAACACCTTTTTCATTCCTTCCAGCACCTCTCCTAGTTATTTCATTCTAAACTTCACCTCTACATCTATTCATCCATCCACAGTAACATGTGACCATAGATACTTAAAACACTCTACCTCCTCAAGCAAATCACCATTCAAAACTACAGTCATCCTCCTACCATCTACCAACCTCATACACTTCATTACTTTGCTCTTATTCTCATTTACTCTCAATTTCCTCCTTTCACACACCCTTCCAAACTCCTCTATCAACTGTCTCAAACTCTCCTCTGGATGAGCCGCCAGTGCAGTATCATCTGCAAACAGCAGCTGATTCAGATTCCACTCTCCGCCATCAGCATTCACCAGGCTCAAATCTCCACTTAACACTCTCACAGTCACCTCCCTTACAACACCATCTATATAAATAGTAAACAACCATGGCGACATCACACATCCCTGCTGCAGCCCCACTCTCACGGGAAACTAATCACTTATAGTATTTTCCATTCTTATACACGCTTTGCTATTTGCATAAAAACTTTTCACTCCTTTCGACAACCCACCATCAAGTCCATACAATCTCAGAACAGTTCATAAGGCCTCCGTATCAGTTCTATCATAAGCATTCTCTAAATCCATGAATGCCCAGAACACATCCTTACCTTTTGCCATATACTTTTCACACACCTGTCTCACAGCAAACTCTTGATCCACCCATCCCCTCCCTCTCCTAAAGCCACACTGCTCATCATCAATCACTCCCTCTGTACCCTCTTTAACTCTCTTAATCAACACTCTACCATACACCTTACCTACAACACTCAATAGACTTATACTCCTAAAACTAGTACTTTCATGCTTATCACCCTTACCTTTATACAGCGGAATGACACGTGCACTTCCCCGATCAGTCGGCACATTACCTCTCACTAAACACACATTCAGCAATCTTACTAACCACTCAACAACAGTCGCTCCACCACCTTTCTTATACCTCTAAAACTAGTACTTTGATAATTATCACCTTTACTTTTATACAACGGAATGACACACGCACTTGCCTGATCAATCGCCACCTTAGCGCTCACTAAACACACATTCAGCAATCTTAGTAACCACTCAACAATAGTCGCTCCACCACCTTTCAGACATTGCACAGCACACCCATCCACACCTGCAGCTTTCCCTGCTTTAATCACCTTTACTACCTCCATCGTGATAAAAAAATAATTGAATTCTCCCAACACATTTATTCTTTGCACCCTTCCATCTGTCACAATCTCAGCCTCCCTTTCCTCCTCTACATTTAACAATCTTTCAAAATACTCTGCTCAGTCTGAATTAACACCCTTCCATCGTCTGCTTTCATCCGTTCTTCCTTCCCAGACTTTTCCTTTCGCACTCTGTTCACTTCCTTTCAAATCATTTTCCAATACTGTTTCAAATTATCAGTTAACCGCCTACCCTATCTCTCATCTGCTGCCACTTTAGCATCATGCACAGCCCTTTTCGTCTTATTCCTCTTTTCTTTATACCTCTTATATGACACTTCGTCCTTCCTTGGCAGCCACACTTCATATGCACGTCTCTTCTCAGCTACAGCCATACTTCCTTCCTTGCACCACCAGTCACCTTCCTTTCTTACACCACCACTCACTCGTCTCACACCACACACCTCCTCTGCATACCCCACCACAGCACTCCTAAACAACTGCCATTCCTCCTGCACACTGTCATTTTCCTGATCTTTTACTGTGTTCCACTCATCTTTAAATTTCTCCTGATAATTTATCATTGTCTCTCTTTTATCCAACTCACTCACTTTCAAAACGCTCCTGCCACACATAACTCTCCAAGCTCTCATCCACCTCAAAGGTACTCTGAACTTTCCCTCCACTAGGTAGTGGTCAGACATGCCTCCACTTTCCCCTCTCAAAACTCACATCCAACAATCTTGCTCTCACATACCAAGATACAACCACGTAATCCATCAATGCTCTATCAGCAACTGCATATGTATACTTCTAAATATATTTCTTCACAAACAAGGTATTTCCAATCACTGTCTCTTGCTCAACACACATCCCTATCTTTCTTTCCCCATTATCATTTCTTCCAGGCACACCATGCATACCAACTACATCTTCAACTACTACATTTCCCACTCTAGCAATCAGCTCTCCTATCATTGCCACATTCACATTTGTTCCAAAACTCTGGAGACATTCATCGACATCAATCCAGAAAGACTCCCTCTCTTATGCCTCACTTTCACTACCAGGCCCTTATGCACTCACAAATACCCACAACTCAGGTCCAAATTTCGCTTTCATCCACAGCAGTCTTGATGACACTTCCTTGAATTCAATCATACACTTCTGCACTTCCGGGCCCATTAACAAGGCCATTCCTTCTCTCACTCTTTCTGTATCAACACTTGACATCCTTTCAGTCACAGTTCCAAACTTAGATTAACCTTTCCCTTTTATCTTTGTTTCATTCAAACCTAACACATCCAACTTTTTTCTCACATTCTCCCAATCTCCTCAGTTTTTAGTTTCAATCGTACTACATCCACGCACATTCATAGACATAATCTTGAAGGTATAGGGATAATTCAATCCCCCTTCCCTTTCAATGCCCTCTCTCACTGTAGGAACAAAAAAAACATAGTAGGTGGTCCCAAGTCCCCTCACCCTGTTCCTTTTAGTCGCCTTTTACGACACAGAGGGAGTACGATGGCAGAATTATTCCTAACACAACCTAGCCGCAGAGTGATAGTATCACTCTATAATGCGGCCAGATTGTGTCCCCCCGGCCACAGGGAGGGGGGGAGGGGAAGTAAGAAAGAAAAGAAAAGAAAAAGGAAAAAATATATGCCAGGTGACCCAGGTATAGAGACTTGTTGCTGGGGAAGGGAAAACAGGCCGCGACCATTACCTAACATAAGAGCTATACTGTTGGAAAAGTGTGAATATCCCATTGTAAAGTAAGTCTCGTGACTGGTGTTGGCAATGTATTTGGGTTAATAGGGGATGCAAGAGTTAGTCAGGATGGCTGCAAAAGTTACAGTAGTCAAGATATCACTTATCATAATTGTAAATAAGGAACTAATGGGTCAATGAATAACCTATGTATGGTATTGATAGGTCTAGAAAAATGACAAGGTAAATAGGCAATAACTCTAGAGTGTAACAGCTCTAACTGAATTGATGAAAACTAATAAATACGGGGAAGTTTTGATGGTAACTTCGATTGTCTATACGGGGTGTGGAACAGCAATAATCAGTTCCATACATCACGTACTTTGTGACATGAAGGGTCCTGAGGCACGGTCACTGTACTCAAGAATTATTATATGTGGGTTACTGACCTCCATCTCTCGTGACACTAGGTGTACTGCGCTTCATCTCATGGGGATTCATGTTGCATGTGAACAACAACATATTTTCACCCAAACATGCCCCTCACAACTACTGTGCTATTGCCTCCAAAAGCTCCACTTCTTCTCCAGCCTTGTTTTAACTGATAACATTGTACTAGTTAGGATAATTAAAATTAACGACTGCTTAAAACTAACTGTTTAACAAACTAGACAGACAGTGGTGACTTTATACAACTTCACCAACACTACTTAAGAGTTATGAGTTACTGAACACCAAGGGGAGGAATGGAACTCTAGTGGGGAAATTGTGCCAACAGATTTTTCCCCACATATATTGGGCTATAATTATATGTTGAAACACTCACCCCCCGATATACTTGGCCTAACGCTCCAGACCAGGAGCCATCCTTCAAGCGCATGCCCCACTCCCCGTCGTCTGGCCTCACATACGAGTACCTGAAGTTATTTAGATGGCAGATTGTCATGGCAGATCTTTCTCAACTGAATGGATATAATAAGTGTAGTGACGATGTTTTGTATGAACTGAGTTAGAGAAAATTAATACATGTCATTAAGTTTCTGTGAAAGATGCAAGTTTTAAAAGAGTACTTGTAAATGGGTGTTTATGTGACTGGTTCCATATCGGTATTGGAGTGAGACAACAATTTGTGATATCGCCATGGTTGTTCAGTATGAGATAATGAAGGTTATTAGTCTAAGGAGGTATGCCATCAAAGTGTTAAAAGCTAAACAAATTCAACCTTATTTTTTCGTTAGAAGATATCGATCACAGATGGTGGTGAGATTGATGTGGTCACGTGTTACATCGAGACCAGGGGACCACCAATTCACCAAGCCCCATGCAGGAGAGAGAGAGAGAGAGAGAGAGAGAGAGAGAGAGAGAGAGAGAGAGAGAGAGAGAGAGAGAGAGAATGGCAAGGTTCAGGAACTGCTTCACACTAGTTACCAGGAGCTTTAATGTTTTCCTTTGTCATCCATCTGCTGTTTGCTATTGCAAACAAGAAGGATGGTCGGCACTATCAAGGAAGCACTAAACTTGTACCTAATGACTTGGCTACTTAGAGACGGTGCCTGAGGTGCACTGGATTTTAATCCTTGACTTTCAGTCAGGAGGATGACAACTGTAAGTGAAAAACCCTTTCAGCTGAATGTATTTCTTTCGTGAAAAACTCCTGACCCTGTGGCCGTGTTGCATTTCATGACTTCTTTTCTCTCTGATCTCAAAGGGAAGGTGTGGCTGGCTCGTATATCTAGTTAAAGTGACACTCGTCATATTGTCAAAAAATTCGAGATACTCGAAGTGACACTAACAGCAGAAGTATTTTTTATGACAGACCTATCTTGCGGATGACCCATTAACTCGAATCCTCATATTGTTCCCTCTCCCAGCCGGGGTTGTATCTCACGTTTTATTTATTTCTTTTCCTATTTATTTTGTCAGCCTGCCACTACCCTACCATACTGTATGATCAAAAGGGGCCAAAAGGACATACTAAAGATAACTGTTCTAAAAATTCTGAGAAGTTCATTCATTTTATATATGTATCATTTCCAGATACAGCAGTGTTATATTTGTGGTGCATATGGTACAAACTACAAAAAATATTAAAATATGATTGGCACGATTTACGACAGAACTGTAAATGCTGTTTACAGTAATTGAAATGTAGTTGTATCTGTAAATTTATTTTTCTCACTTTCTTGAGAAAAAAGATGTGAAACACAGACGAATCCATTACTAAAGTCTTGAATTCCTTGAATCCGGGTGATGTCCTTATTTAGTTTCTTCCTGCTGCTTCCACATGATTTTAGGCAACTTAGGAAAGGCCTCTGATACGGACAACGTTTCCTAAGGCTACTTCTAACCAATCTTTTTTCAAAATGCCTGTCCTAAGATGAATAAAATAATCAGGAGAGGGCAAGGATACTTAATGATAAGGATAATTTTCAGACTCAGTGGGTTAAATTAGACTGGCGGTGTGACCTACGTGAAATTAATCCTTTTTGCCAGGAAGTCCACAACATTATGTGTGGGTCCCGTAAAGGTGAGCCGCTTACCCCCCGGCGCTGTGGGATCGTCAACCATCGCTGCTACTTGTGTGGGAAACTCTTCTTGTGATACCACCAGATGTGGCCGGTGAGGGAACCTAGGATGGAATGGTACCTTTAGCTTTCCCTGTTGGATTTCAGTGCTTCACATTACATGGAGTTATGAAACAGACAAAATATTCCTATGGGTCTTTTACACTGAATTGGCCCAAATTTTCAACCGATTTCAGCTTTCACGTAGTTTACTGGCAATCTAAGACCACACTATTGCTCAACTTCCTTTCCATAGCACTTCTTCGTGACTAACACCATACTTGGTTGCTAACCTATTGGTACAACTCGGCAGTCAAGACGGAGAGATGGCAATTTTGGGCCAAGTTGAGGGCAAAATGAGTTAAGTCATAGTATCTGTATTAATCCGATCTTGGCTGTGCCTTCAGAAATTGACGGGATCCCCACTGGCTGACTCCCAGATCATCTTTTCAGGTTTCAAATACTGTCTTTCTTCACCAACGTGAAAAGAATCGTCTGGCACACCTGGCTATGTAATTTTAGCTTCCTAAACCCATCATGTGATTCGTAATGAATTGCGAAAAAAAATCGCTAAATGACCGCGTACACTCTGTTGAAAACTATGCAAAGGCGTGACAAAACATCGCACTAAGAAATATCCATCTATTTACGAAAAAAAAAAGTGTTGTTGGAATGGTTTGACATAACTAGATACATGTAATATGAACAAACTCCATACATAATATGCGAGGATTTATAAAGAGAATTTTTTTTTTTTTTTTTTTACATTTTTTGATATTGTTCCGTATTTATGCAAGTATTGACTTAGTTTTGTTGTTTGAATGATGTTGTGTGTTTCTAAAGAGAGGTGAGAGATGCTTTTTTTTTTTTTTTTTTTTTTTTTGTCTCTAACCAGGTAAGGTGTGTATACGCTGAGCTGTAGTGGCCAAAATTCGATGCGACCCGTGATTAGCACCTCGCAAGAAGGGACTTGTGTGAACTGAAGGGAAAGTTTAACATCATTTATTCACCGCGAGATCCTCTCATATGTTGCCGAAAAAATGTGTAAAATTATCAAGTTCAGTAAATAATAATACGTGAACTTCTATCTATCTATCTATTGCCAGAAGCCTTAATCCCGTACGCGGGGGCCACAAACAAATCGCCTCCACGTCGCCCTGTCCCCCGCCATTTCACTGCCCTGCTCCCAGCTCACATCCCCCTCCCTCATATACATCTCCACTCATCCCTCCATCTCATCCTTGGCCTCCCCCTCCCTTTCTCCCTCTCCACATCACTCACATACACTCTCCTCGTCAACCTCTCACTCTCCATCCTCTCCACATGGCCAAACCACGTCAGTGTGTTTCTCCTAACGCTTTCTATTACATCCACATCCACACCACAACGCTCCTTCACATCCTTGTTTGTCAGTCTGTCTCTCCATGTGAATCCACATGCTCCTCTCAAATAACTCATTTCCACTGCTCTCACTCTTAACTTGTGAACTTATAAGTAAAATATAACTATGATTTTTTTTTCTCTTTTTGATGTTGATAATGTTTATTCCTGAATGGATTTTTTTTTTTTTTCATACTCTGGGTGGTATAGTGCATGTCGAAGGAGAAAAGAAGAATGATATTTTTAGTCTGTTTCGAGATAATGGGTGCAGCTGTGTGTGATTAGGGACAACCTTCTTGGTTAGAAGATGAAAAGGCCAGTAATTAGCAAAGTGGGCAGGGGAAGGAGGGGTAGGGAATGGTGAGGTTGTGAGTTATAGTTGTTATTAAAACAAACAAGGAATAAGACTATTTTTCCTGCAAATACAAGAAACACATAAGTGGGAAACAATAGAAGGAAAGAAATAATGACACAAAGATGTTTGAACGATATAGAAAAACAACTTACCTTTTATGCTTGTAAGGTTGTAGGCTGTGACTTGTAAAGTTGGCAGCGAGGGCGAGGGATGTTAATATCTCTTTCTTCTCGTCCCAGGACAAAAGTAAACTTGATAAGTAGTCACTGTCTGGAAAACACACCCCCTCTATTGTCTTGACTTACATTCTTATTCTTACACTAACACTTATTTCCCTCGTCAAACTTACGCTGTCGCACTTCCTTAGTTATACTTACATCACCAAAAACATATACTAGGTTCTACAATATAAATGCTTCCTTACACAGTATTTTGTCAATGTTTACAAGTTTTCCTTTTCATGCCTGGTATTTTACAGTGGTATGGTACCCAGGGAAGGATGGACGGCAGAGAGGTACCTGACGTCCTTAATACTGTGAGGTGGTGAGTTTTTGCATTCGTGGCTCAGGTGGTGAAACTGAGCAGGATGGTGAAAGGCCACTTGAGGTGATGGGAAGTGGTGGTGACATTGGAATACGGGAAGAACTCATACTATACTCCTGCTGCAATAGTTCATGTGACGTGCTCGCCTTCTCCTCAGCTTCTTTTGCAGCAAATAATTGCTTTTCCACCTTCTTGGCTGGTGGCACAGCAATCTTGCAGCCAGGAGGAGGTGGAGCATCATCTGTGTCGTCAGAGTCATCATCATCATCGTCTTCCTCAGTTGGCGCCTGGTTCCACTCATCAGCATCAGCATCTGTGGGGTCGTCAGTGCTGAATCTTTGCTCGGCTTCAAAACCCAGTGTGATCATTACTTTCCCCATCCTTTGGGAAGAGTTCAGCTTTGATTTCAGGGCTTGTAAGGCCCTGACACTAGCGCAGAGGGCAGCAGTGTGAGGGGGTGCTGGCCTTGATGGGAGTGAAAGATGGACGTCCACATATGACTGATTTTTGAACTGTACTGACACCCTGAGTGGCTTGGAGGTAGAGTAGGTTAGTGTCAACATCTCCCAGATCTTCTGTCCTTTCTCAAATTTGTCTGTAGTTTTTTCGAGATCGTGCTGCACAACGCCAACACCTACACTACAGTTAAGCATAATTCGAAATTCAGAGGTTACGAAAGAACGTGAATTACTACTTCGATGTGGACAGAGTCTGTGAGCTTGAGTATAGTCACCTTTAACAGTCTTGGGATGGGATTTTTGTCACGAATAAAAGAAAGTGAATCCCAGTCACTAAGTACACATAACTTGTCTACCATACAGTAATTTATTACAGATTCCATTGACCATGAAGGACAGGAGGAGGAAATGTCTAAATTACATAGATTGAAATTTAAGAGGAATGAGAGATGTTGTGACATTTTTCTAGACACAGTGAACATCGGATGTCTCCGAGCAATGTGCACATCTTACGCTGATAATTCCAAGTACAAATCTGCAAAACAGAAATTATCATGACTTGATAAGTGCTTAACTTTTACCTCAAACACACTGTATCTTAACAGATGTCATCATACAGGGTGCCCATAGAAATGTCTGTGAAACTTAAGGTTTTTGGGAGGGATAGTTGTGAGTTAAAAAAACTATATCAACATGGGTCCAATTCTAATCCATAATGGAGCTACACTTTTTTTTTTTTCCATGAAGGGGGAAGTCAATGGCTAGAAGCCCACAAAAAGTTGTTGGTTCGTTGTTACCGCTAGCCACCAACGTAAGTGAACGTAGTTTATTATAGTTTACCGTTGTTCACTGTTCGCCACCAATGTAAGTGAACGTAGTTTATCATTGTTTACCGTTGTTCACTGCTCGCCACCAATGTACAGTAAGTGGACGTAGTTGGTTCGTTGTTACCGCTAGCCACCAATGTAAGTGGACATAGTTGGTTCGTTGTTACCTCTGGCCACCAGTGTAAGTGGACATTACTGGTTCGTTGTTACCGCTAGCCACCAGTGTAAGTGGACGTAGTTGGTTCGTTGTTACCACTAGCCACCAGTGTAAGTGGACGTAGTTGGTTCGTTGTTACCACTAACCACCAGTGTAAGTAGACATAGTTGGTTCGTTGTTACCACTAGCCACCAGTGTAAGTGGACGTTACTGGTTCGTTGTTACCGCTAGCCACCAGTGTAAGTAGATGTAGTTGGTTCATTGTTACAGCTGGCCACCAATGTAAGTGGACGTACTTTGTCGTAGTTTACCGTTGTTCACCGATGTCACCAATGTAAGTAGACGTAGCCGAGGAGTGTAATTATACAGAGAAGGTTATCTGGTTGAATCGTCGATGGGAGAGGCACTAGGAGAGAGAATAATGGTGAGGTGTTGTGGGAGATGTCAGTGTAGGCCTTCTCTGTTCTGTTACCCTCTTCGTATTTTAAGTGGGAGGATGAAATAGGCAGGTTTAGGTCAATGGGGTTTATTGTGAGACAGTTATATGAATAAAAGTTAGGAACTTGGCGTAACCCGTGTAGCCTATGGTTAGTAGCAGTTTGTGCTAGCTGCAGTCCTCCTACTTAACTCTCGCTCTCCTACTCCCTATCTCTCTCTGGGAGTCTCTCCCGCTCTCTCCTTGTCTACCACTATCTCTCCTGTTCTACTCTGTCTGATTAACTTTCCTACATGTGATATCGGATTTATATACCCCTCTAGCTTCCGGCTAAAGTGTGTGGGCATACGTGTGCATACGTTTGTGCGTGTGTGTTTGTGTCGGTCATACTTCCGGCACATGATCAGGAGTGTTTGGCATTCTTGATTCGTCTAGGTAAGGGGGATGTGTGGTTGTCTCTTCCTGAAGAACTCAGACATAACTACCTGTTTTACATATTGTTACCTATGTCTATATAGCTGCATACTGCTGTTACATATAGTATTGTGTTATAACATATTATGCCTACATATTGCTCGGTCACGCTCACTGTCATACCAACAACAGTAAATATTGTCAATGCATATTAACACATACATATACACATTACCATTAATTTGCAAGCTAATTAAGTGAAACACATAAAGTTGTAAAAGTTACTTAATTGTATGAATATTGTGTAATTGCAGTTACATATGTTAACGCTATTGTAATTACATTGTGTAAATGCAACTGTTTCGCAAGTGTGACTAACGTAACACTGTGTTAATCCAACTGTTACATAATTGTGGTTCCCAAAAACTGTTGTTACATCTCGTCGATGCAACTGTTACATAATGTGGTTTTAACAAATTGTAGTTACATAAATGTGGCAATTGTTAAATAATTGCAGTAATCCTAGCGTTTATAGTTACATAATTGTAGCAACTATAACAATTGTAGAAATGCTATCGTTTGTAGTTACATAACTGTAGCAGCTGTAACATAATTGCAGCAATGTTATCATTTGTAGTTACATAATTGTAGCAACTGTAACATAATTGGAGTAACTCTATCGTTTGTAGTTATATAGTTGTAGCAACTGTAATATAATTGCAGCAATGCTATCGTTTGTAGTTACATAGTTGTAGCAACTGTAACATAATTGCAGTAATGCTATTATTTGTAGTTACATAATTGTAGCAACTGTAACATAACTGCAGTAATGCTATCGTTTGTAGTTACATAATTGTAGCATTTGTAATATAACTGCAGTAATGCTATCGTTTGTAGTTACATAATTGTAGCATTTGTAATATAACTGCAGTAATGCAAGTGTCTGTAGTTACATAATTGTAGCAACTATAACATAATTGCAGTAATGTAGGCATTTGTACTTATATAATTGTAGCAACTGTAACATAATTGCAGTAATGCAGGCGTTTGTAGTTACATAATTGTAACAACCGTAACATAATTGCAATAATGCTATCATTTGAAGTTAATAATTTTAGCAGCTGTAATATAATTGCAGTAATGCTAATGTTTGCAGTTACATAATTGTAGCAATTGTAACATAATTGCTTTAATGCTATCGTTTGTAGTTACTTAATTGTAGCAACTGTAACATACTTGCACTAATGCTTGTGTTTGTAGTTACATAATTGTTGCAGATGGAACATAAATGCAGCCATTTTAGTGTTTGTAGTTACATAATTGTAGCAGTTGTAACGTATTTGTAGTAATGCTATCGTTTGTAGGTACACGAGTGTAGCAATTGTAACATAACTGCTGTAATGCTATCTTTTGTTGTTACATAATTGAGGCAATTGTAACATAATTGTAGGAATGACAAGTGTGGTCATTGTAGCTATACAACTGATACATATGTTTATAACTAATACAATAACAGCAATGCAATCATATCATGAATCAGCCATATTTGATGTGCTTATTTGTTTGAGACACCATAGGTATATTGGCTTAGTTATGTTGAACAGTTTAAATTTAAATATCATATGTAACCCATATTATGTTATTTTGTGTAAAATTATGTATACAATAATCACAATATGTGCGGTATTCACTTAGTTTCACACATCATTTGACACTATAGTCCTCCAAAGGTTGTGAAATCAACTTGATATGTTTCATTTTTAGGTATTGATTGTAAGTATTTAAGTATGTGATTAAGTATAGCATATTGTTGCAAGCTCCATTTGTGTTATACATTTTCACTTGATTTTCCTTGTCACTGTAATATGAAGGATATGTGTGTACTTATATTTTAATTTTCTGGTCTTACTAGATCTTCATATGTATATATGTTGATGTAAGGATCTATATTGTCTATCACTTGTATATAAGTAAGGCTATGTATAAATGAAGTAGTACTATTAAACTGATAGAGTAAATGTTCAACTCACTGATTTTAATTGCAGTAGTGATGATAATGATGTTGGTTGAAGGGTGTTTGTAGGTTTTGGTTGAGGTATATCAGGGTCCTGGTATGACTGCATCAGCACTCGGTGTCATCACTGCGGGGTATGTAGACAGGCAGGCAGGTGTAGGATGGCAGGCTATTGTTGTCAGGTACTTGGACTGATTGACGTGTCATGATGCTCTTAGCAAACGATGACACTGCTGAGCCGTTGCCTCACTCTGGTCGTTGTGGTGGAGAAGATGGTGGTGGTGGTAGTGTTGGAGAAGGTGGAGATCATGGTGGAGGGTGGTGGAGGTTCAAGGAGGAGGGAGGAATGGAGGTCAGATGTGCTGATACATCACCATGCTGGGTCAACACTATTAGCACAGTACGGATGCACTTCCTCCTTTCTCACTTTTGCCTGTTATTGTTTTTCGTTTCTTACTTCTTAACTTGTAGTGCCTGTAAAGTTGTTGATAGACGTAATGTACCACTGCTGTTGTTTCTCGTAAATCGTGGAGTTGTGGTTGAGGTGGTTAGGCACGATTAGGGACGAAGTTAAGGTGCTTAGATACTCCGCCAACTCTTGCTCTTTGCTTCGCTTTTATTTATTTGTGTGTTTCTTGTTACCTGTAATTGCGTGAAGTTGCAAAATTCAGCTTAGTCTTAGATTATTTTGATTGCAGTTTGCTCATTGATTGTTGCTTGAAACACTTATCAGCTTTGTTTACTGCTCACCATTAATCTCAGTGTAAATAGTTTATCATAGTTTACCATTGTAGCGATTCAGGAGAGTAGTCTGCTGCGTATATTGATGAACGTATGAACTAATACTGATGAGCGCTGTAAAAACTTGTAAGGTGTAGTTTATCATAGTTTACCATTTTCACACCTGCGCTATCATTTGACGGATGTATCGCCCCCTCCACACACAATAGTAATCTCTCCAATATCCGATACAGTACAGCCAAAGGCATGTCCGGGAAGTGGGATCGTCCGGCTACTGGGATCCTGCCTCCTGGACTGGTACTTATGGACCCTTACCCAGCCTAACTCAGAAAACTGTCTACATAACTCCCTACTGGACATGCATAGCACCTATTTAAGACCCCATTCACACAAATAAGGGACAGAAAGCATGAAATGAATGAAGAGGAACCAGAGAATGAGGAATTAGAAGTGAGTATGGAAAATATTTAGCAGTGTACAGGGTACTTACAAGAAACCCTTAGCTGTTACGAAGATTAACCCGCCTCCTCTAAGGCTCTGGCAGTGGTGAAAATGCTATTGAAACACATACAGTAATCTAGTGTTGTGCTGCACTTAATCCTTTCCACTGTGACTTATAATTGTTTAACACTGAACATTCCATTCTTACTTGTGCCATGCCAGTTGCAAACAGCAGTTTCCACTGTGCACTTAATCCTTTGCACTCTGAATTCTAATTTCCTAACATTGCACAACACTGTAAATTCCCATGTGGTCCAGTGGCAAGGTATTGTAGTTTATTCACTGTTTACTCACAAAAACGAGCACGTTTGGCATCCATTGCGATGAGTGTCTAGTCAGGATAGTAGTTAGGGGGTAACTGGGGAGGGAAGGAAGCAAGAGACAGCTGTTTGGTGCTGTGCGCCAAGTTCAAAGTACAGTTGAAAAAATGTCATATTTTTTTAATTTACATTTTTTGGCCATTTTTGGGTTCTGAAGGCCCAGGCCCAAATTGTCCGCAACATTGGGGAGCCCGGTTATTGGGCGTCTGGATATTAAAGGGATTAATATATATATGTAACTAAGGTATGTAACTATACGAGTATAGCTATAGGTAACAATATGTAAAACAGATAGTTATGTCTGAGTTCTCCAGGAAGAGACAACTACACATCCCCTTTGCTAAGATTAATCAAGAATGCCAAACACCCCTGATCACGTGCCAGAAACATGACTGACACACACACATGCACATATGTATGCACACATACACCCACACACTTTAGCCGGAAGCCAGAGGGGGACATAAGTCCGATATCACATATAGGAAGGTTAGACAGAGTTAGACAAGGAGAGAGCGATAGGGAGTAGGAGGGTGATAGTAAAGTACGAGGACTGCAGCTAGCACAAACTGCTACTAACCATAGGCTGCACGGGTCACACCAAGTTCTTAACACTCATTTATATAACTGTCTCACAGAAAACTCCATCCACCCAAATCTGCCTATTTCATCATCTCACTTAAAATATGAAGAAGATAATGGAAAAGAGACGGCCTTCACTGACACCTCCTACAACGCCTCACCATTACCCTCTCCTACTGTCCCTCTCATTGACAATACAACCAGATAATCTTCTCAATATCATTACTCCCCTCAGCCACGTCTACTTACACTGGTGGCTAGCGGTAACAATGAACCAACTACATCCACTTACATTGGCAGCAACAGTGAACCATGGTAAACTACGACAAACTATGTTTGCTAAGATTAGTGGCGAGCGATAAAAACGAACCACCTATGAGCAAACTACATCTTAGGCGATTGTATAACGATAAAATACGCACATCGACAGTCAGTGTACAAATTACAATAAAAATAGTCCACAACTGCAATGAAGCTACGCCTTACGAGTTTATTTTCAGAAGACTACTCTACTGAACCGCTACAATGGTAAATAACACCGGTAAACGAACCTACTACTCCCAATTTGGTGACCACGTAATCACAAGTAACAAGAAACCAACCAACAAACAAACAAACAAAAGCGAAGCAGAGAGCACGAGCTGTCGTAGTATCTACGCACCTTAACTTCATCCCTAATCTCTCCTAACCACCTCAACCACAACTCCATGATTCACGATAAACAGTAGCAATGAAAAACTACGTCTATCAACAACTCTACAAGCCTAAAAGTTTATCTCAACAAGTAAGGAAAATCAAACACTACAAGTTAAGAAGGACAAGTGAAGAAGGAAAGTGAGAATGGGGAAAGTGTATCTGTACTGTGCCAGTAGTGTTGACCCAGCATAGGGGATGTAGCAACAGCACATTTCTGCCACCTTAAACCTCCACCACCCTTCACCGTAACCTCCACCACTTTTCCCAGCTACCATCATCTTCTCCACCACAACTACCAGAGTGAGGCAGCAGTTCAGCAGTGTCATCATTTGCTAAGAGCATCATAACACATCAATCAGCACAAGTGCCGGACAACACCATCCTACAATCATGCCTGCCTGCCTGCCAGCCTTTCTGCCTACCCCACAGTGACGACACCGAGTGCTGACGCTGTCATACCAGGACCCTAACCTACCAAAATTAAACCCTACTAACACCCTTCAACGAACATCACTAGCATCATCATCATAAGAAATAATATCAGAGAGTTGAACATTTACCCTCTTAGTATAATAGTACTACTTCATATATATACAACCTTACGTATATACACAGTGATAGACAATATATATCTATACACCAACATATAATACATACATATGAAGATCAAGTAAAACCAGAGAATGAAAATATACACACGTATCCTTCATATTACAGTTGCAAGGAAAATCAAGTGATAATGCCAAACACAATTGGAGCTAGCAACAGGATGCTAAACTCAACCACACACTTATATACTTACAACCAATACCTAATGATGAAACATATCAAGTTGACTTCACAACCTTTGGAGGACAATAGTGTCAAGTGATGTGTGCTACTAACGAAATTAAGTGAATACTGTGCATATTGTAAATATTATTCAATTTTATATATAATAGCAAAACATGGGGGTAAAATATGCTATCATTTAAAATATAAACTGTGCAACATAACTAAGCCAATACACCTATGGTGTCTCAAATAAGCACATCAAATATGACTGATTCATGATATGATTGAATTGCTATTACTGTATAAATTATACGTATATGAATCGGTTATATAGCTACAATGACCAAACTTGTGACTCCTGCAACTATGTTAGTTGCTACAATTATGTAACTATAAATGCTTGTATTACTGCAATTATATTAGAGCTGTGAAAATTATGTAACTAGAAATGCTTGCATTACTGTAATTATATTACATTTGCTACAAATATGTAACAACAAACGCTTCCATTACTGGAATTATATTACAGTTGCTACAATTATGTAACTACAAACACTTGCATTACTGCAATTATATCACAGTTGCAACAATTAGGTAACTACAAACACTTGCATTACTGCAATTATATTACAATTGCTACAATTATGTAACTACAAACGCTTGAATTACTGCAATTATATTACAGTTGCTACAATTATGTAACTACAAACACTTGCAGTACTGCAGTTATATTACAGTTGCTACAATTATGTAACTACAAACAATAGCATTGCTGCAGTTGTTACTGTTGCTACAAATATGTAACTACAAACGCCAGCATTACTGCAGTTATGTTACAACTGCCACATTCATGTAACTACAAATTGTTACAACCACATTTTGTAACAGTTGCATTAACGAGATGTAACAACATCTTTTTTTGCAACCACAATTTTGTAACAGTTGGATTAACACAGTGTTACGTTAGTCACACTTGCATAATAGTTTCATTTACACAGTGTAACTACAATGTAACTGCAAATATGATACAATATTCGCTCAGTTATGTAACTTTTACAATATTTTGTATTTCACTTAATCAGCTTACAAGTTAATTGTAATGTGTATATGTATGCATTAATATATTACGACAATATTCACTGTCGTTGGTACGACAGTGGGCGTGACAGAATATGTAAGCATAATATGTTATAACACAATACTATATGTAACTACGGTATGTAACTATATAGCTATAGGTAACAATATGTAAAACAGTTAGATATGTCTGAGTTCTCCAGGAAGAGACAACTACACATCCCCCTTGCCTAGACTAATCAAGAATGCCAAACACCCCTGATCATGTGCCGGGAACATGACCGACACAAACACACAGGCACATACATATGCACACATGTGCCCACACACTTTAGCCGGAAGCCAGAGGGGGATATAAGTCCGATATCACATATAAGAAGGTTGGACAGAGTTAGACAAGGAGAGATCGATAGGGAGTAGGAGAGTGAGAGTAAAGTAGGAGGACTGCAGCTAGCATAAACTGCTACTAGCCATAGCCTACACGGGCACGCCAAGTTCTTAACTTTTATTCGTGTAACTGCCTGAAAATAAACTGCATTGACCCAAACTGCCTATTTCATCATCCCACTTAAAATACGAAGAGGATAACGGAACCATTACCTTCTCCTAGTGCCTCTCCCATCGACGATACAATCAGCAAAGCTGGAAATAGCTCTGCTATTAGTAGCGGCGTTACATAGCGCCGCTACTATTTTAATAGTGATGGTGGTATCGCCATTACTTTTTTAGCCAGTAGAAGATCTGAGACCACCGCTACTTTTTGGCTGTACTCACGCGTTACCACGCTCCTCGCTACTCACACGATGAAGACAGGTCCAGAGTTGGTGAGTACATACAGATATGCCGACGGTTTGGTTGTATTTATTAATGACGAGAAAACAGGCACAAGATACACAGATTTTCATAGCGAGAAAACTGGAAGAAGTGTCTGAGCGTGAGGGAAGTATGGGTAGTGGACATGTTAGAAACGAAGCTGATGATTACGATGATAATGAGAATTTCTTTGGGTGTTTATAATTAAATGAGAATACTCAACAACCTCAACAGAGTTCAATTGAAGTGACCCTATTTCTCAGCAGTTCCCCTACTGGATCAAAAAATATTGATTGTGATAGCTTTCCATCAAAGAATTTTATATCAGTGATCAATGCACTTAACATTGCAATTCCTTCTACTGCCGCTGTAGAGAGAGTCTTTCCTGTAGGAAAAGATATACTGCGACCGAAACGAGCTAGCATGTCTAATTCAAATTTTGAAAAGATTGCTTTCCCCAAGATAAACCCTCTCATCGTCGATGACGTGCAGCGAGTCTTTTGGGCCTTTCCGCGACTATCCGCGAAGATGCGTTTTACGTCCTCAAATCACAAAAACTTACGCCAAAGTAAAAGTTTTCGGCCGTTCTGCGTCATTTTTGGAAGCGCCCTAGTTCCCGCACCTCTCGCCAAAAGTAATGACTAGGCAACCTCGGGGCACGAGACATGCGGCAGCACGGGCGAGATGATTAGTACATGTCAGCTGTCAGGCAGGAAGATAGCGCACGGGTGGGGATTTAAATTTTACTCTCTGTACTCCATCCCGGGACTCGCGTCATATTTCACTGTACCAATAGTGCTTGTGTGTCGTTTTTGGGTACTATTGTGATTAGATTTTGTGTTTGTAATAGGGAATTAGGTTTTGGTGAATCAATCGTGCCCGTTATTCTACCGTTGGCCCAATGAAGATACTGGTAAGGCTACCCTGTTTATTGGCGTTTCCCAGCAACTACGCTGCCACTTCTCTGCACCCAATGTGAGTATTCAACATTTGAATAACAGTGATAGTGATGCAGGTGAATGTAGTGTGCAACAGCGAGTGAGGAAAGACATGGTGAAATGTTTAGCTTAGCTGAGGGAGGCGGGAAACCGCTTGACGACACCGAGTTGTCAAGAATGGAATATTTTCCAAAGTGTGGATGAAGTCCTTGTTTTATGCTGATATATGGTGGATAGTGTTATTGTGCAATAGATAGGAATATAGTGCAATGAGTGTACGTGATGAAATAATGGCTAGGGCAGGAGTCAGTTTCGCATTACAGCCAGGGCAAGCCGTTGTGAGTAGAGGAAATACAGCAGGTTTTTATAGGAATATTTGCTTTTATCATATTGTTATATATATTCCGTATGCTTTCTGTGTGAAATAAAGCATGAGTGTTATTGGTAGGTTTATCGTATGCTTGTGTGGATGTAAACACTTCACCACATGATCGTCAAAAAATATCGTCTGCGAAACCTTAGGTATCACAGATGTGACATACAGAGCACGATCAGGAACTGTTGTGGTGAAAATATAATGTATGTTTCATAAAATGATGGATTTCATTATGTGTATTGTGAAAATATAAACACTGAAGCGTCTTCTCTGCTACACCTTATGGGACAGGTAAGTGTCACGTATATCTCTTTTGGTAAAATGTACTGTGTTTCCTATGTATTAATAAATTGGGCTATGTTTTATGTGAAAAGAAAGTGAAAAAGTGACGCACGTCCTCGTAAGGAACAATTGCATATATATATATATATATATATATATATATATATATATATATATATATATATATATATATATATATATGTGTGTGTGTTTTGGTGAAATGTACTGTTTCCTATGTATTGATAAACTGGGCTATGTTTTATGTGAAAAGAAAGTGAAAAAGTGACGCACGTCCTCGTAAGGTATAGCAGGTTTTGTTCACTTGAGTCAGCACAAAGGTAGCAAAATGCAGCGCGAGGTTAGGTACACATACACACACACATGCACACACACATACACATACACATACCCACACATGCACACACACATACACATACACATACCCACACACATGCACACACACATACACATACACATACCCACACACATGCACACACACATACACACACATGCACACATACACACACATGCACAAACAGGATGGAATAAAAAGGAGGAAGGTAGTAGAACCATGTCATGACAAGTATATAAACAAGATGATAAAGTTGATGTACTCAAATGTGGATGGAATGGTATCTAAATTAGTAGAGATGAATGATTATGTCAGAGATAAAAAACCACAAATAATATCCCTAACTGAAACAAAATTAATACCAAGGATATCCAATGACATACTAAACTTAGAGGAATACAATATATGGAGAAGAGACAGAAATTTAAAAAAAGGAGGAGGAATTATAATATTAACTAAGAAAAATCTAAAAGTCAATGAAATAAAACAAGATATACCATCACAAGTAGAACTGATTGCAGTAGAGATCAACACATCTGAAGGTAAAATAATTGTAGCCAATTTGTACATGACACCCAGATCACACACATGGGAAAGAGACGAATATGAGGACCTGGCAGAGAGTACAATTCAGAGTATAAGATCATTACTACATAAAATGGAAGAGAAATCGGAAAGAATTATACTAACTGGGGACTTCAATACAAATATAAATTGGAATACTCTAGATATAATTAGCCAAGAAAGCTGTTGGGACCAAAAGCTCCTGGATCTCGTACAAGAGTTTTTCCTAACGCAGCATGTGAGGGAAACCACCAGAAAAAGAGGACTTGATGTACCTTCAGTGCTAGATCTAATATTTACAAGGCAAGAAAATGATATTGACAGTTTAATATATCACCCTCCACTCGGCAAAAGCGATCATGCAGTACTAAATTATAACTTCAGGATACCATATGACATAGTAAACAGCAATGATAGTTACAAAAAGAGCCTAAACTATAAAAAGGGAAATTATCAAGACCTAAAGAAGTATTTCTTAGAAGTTGATTGGGAAAATGAGCTTAGAGGACAAGATTTAAATGCTGTATATAATAATTTTTGTGAATTTTATGAAATAGGAGTCCAGAAGTACATCCCACTGCACAAAGAAGCAGATAAGAAAATACAGAAATGGTTCAATACAGAATGTAAAAAATCAAAAGAAAGAAGAGATTTGTTGTGGAATAGATACAGAAGACATAATAGTGAAAGGGCGTATAATAATTACAAACAGGCAAGAAACGACTATACAAGAATAAGGAGGGAAGCCCAAAAACAGTTTGAGGAGGATATAATAAATCAAAGTAGTGATCAACCAAAGCTATTTTACAGCTATATCAGAAACAAAACCAAAGTAAAAGATATAATACAATCCATTACGGACGAGGGAATCACTTATACACAAGAGAAAGATATTTGTGAAGCACTGAATAAGAATTTCCGATTAGTTTTAACAGAAGAAAAAAATTTGAGAGGGACTATGTGGAACACGCATGTCCACACATACTACCAGATATACAAATAGCAGAAAAAGTAATACAGGAGGAGTTAAGTAGATTAGGAAGAGGAAAAGCAAGTGGTCCTGATGAAATTTCATGTTGGGTATTACGAGAATGTGCAAAGGAGTTATGTAAACCATTATTTTTAATTTTCAAGAAATCCTTGAGTCAAGGTAAACTACCTGATATTTGGAAAAAAGCAAATATTGTCCCCTTATTCAAGAAAGGAAATAGACAAAATCCACTCAGCTACCGACCAGTATCACTGACCAGTGTTGTAAGCAAGGTATTAGAAAAGCTTATAAGAAAAGCTTGGTTAAATCATCTAGAAGAACACAGTATGATAACAGAAAGACAGTTTGGTTTCAGAAAAGGAAAATCATGTGTTACTAATCTATTGAGCTACTATGACAGAGTAACAAACACAATACAGGAAAGGAAAGGATGGGTGGACAGTATCTATTTAGATTTCAAGAAAGCTTTTGGCACAGTACCACACCAAAGACTTTTATGGAAACTGTACCATCAAGGAGGAATTCGAGGCAAACTGTTTTGTTGGATGCAAGACTTTCTCATAAAAAGAGAAATGAGGACAGTACTAAGAGGAAACTACTCATCATGGAAAGAAGTGACTAGTGGAGTACCACAGGGTTCAGTGCTGGCACCAATCATGTTTTTAGTGTATATCAATGATATAAACAGTAATACTGGAAATGAGAGCTATCTGAATATGTTTGCAGATGATGCAAAAATACAAAGGAGAATTACTAACACAGACTCTTGTAAAGAGCTACAAGAAGAATTAAATAAACTTCATGAATGGAGTAGTACATGGCAAATGGAATTCAATGTGGACAAGTGTCATGTAATCAAGTTTGGTAAAAGTGGAAAAAGACCTGATTGGGATTATAAGTAAGGAAATAAAACCCTATACACATCAGAAAGAGAGAAAGACCTAGGTGTGATTATCAATAACAGACTATCTCCAGCTGACCACATCAGGGAGAAGGTACGGAACATGTATACACTGCTTGCAAATATGAGAATACCATTCACATACATAAATGAAGACATGCTAAGAAGGATAATAACATCATTCATTAGACCAACCCTGGAATATGCATCAGTAGTCTGGAGTCCTCACCTCAAAAAGCACATAGACAAGATTGAAAAAGTTCAAAGGGCTGCTACAAGATGGATACCAAGCTTAAGGGACCTAAGCTACGAAGAAAGACTAAATAAACTGAATCTACAACACTACAGGAGAGAAGGAAACGAGGTGACATGATAATGCTATATAAGTGCATATCAGGAAAGGAGAAAATAGACATAAATGATTACTTAACATATGGAGAAGCATCAGCAAGAGGACACTGCAAAAAAAAAACTGCATAAGACGAGAGGTGATAAAGACGTAAGGAAATTCAGTTTCCCAAACAGAGCAATTGATCAATGGAATGTCCTACCGAATGAAATAGTGTGTGCCAAAACAATTCACAGATTTAAGGATATGTACGATAAATGTGGTTTAAGACACGGGACAGTACAAGCTTGACTCATTCCTGTAAAGATACAATTAGTTAAGAACACATACACATACACACACACACATACACATGCACACACACACATGCACACACACATGCTCACACATATACACACACACATACACATGCACACACACACACACACACACACACACACACACACACACACACACACACACACACACATGCACATGCACATACACATACACACACATACACATGCACACACATACACAGACACACACACACATGCACACACGGCCAGTGGCATTACCTAAATAGTATCTTTGTATGAGTCAAGCTCAGTACCAGGTTAGACTAAATGATTGTTCATTAGTAAAAGAAAAAAAAAAAAGTTTAAACAAGACTTGTAAAAACAGGAAATAGAACCAAAACAAAAGAATACGCTGAGACATCGCTGAGGTTTGTTTAGACTACAACAACAAGGAGATTGTAAGTACATGCTTTTCACTTAAAGTATTGCAAAATGGATACATACTTCAGTAAAACAAATTTGGAAAAGAAAAGAGATAAAGGTAAAAAGCAAAATGATGATTTCTACCAAGAATTGGTTGAAGTAGAGACCCACAATAGACTGGTTGAACGTGTAAACAAACTAGAAATGGCTTTCAAAAATGAAATTGATGAAATAAAGAAGCAGATGCACTTGCAAAAGCAAGAAATAGAAAAACTAGGAAGGGAGGCCAATAAGAAAGACACAACCATCAGTGAACTAACAGTGGAATTGAGTACACTTAGGAAGAAAATGAGTGAAATGGCAAGTACAGTAGTCAATCACGAGAGTGTTATGGAAGAGTTTAAAAATGACACAGAGACAATTAGGCAAGTTAGCAGTCTTATTGACCAGAGCAGTGATATTGAGGAGAAGATAACACAAGTGAATGAAGCTGTGCAAAGCTACAAAAATGATGTAGAAACCACATATGCTGAAATGGTGTAAGTAAAGAAAGACTTAGAAACAAGGGTGGAGGAAAAAAGCATTAAAAAGGAGGTGAAAAGAATAATCCAAAACAATCCAAAGTTAGTGAGAGATTCAGTAGAGATAAACAAATCAATAGTAATCGCTGGTATAGAAGAGGAAGAAGTTAAAAACAAGATCACAAGAGACAAAAAGGAGATGGCAAATGTAATGAGCTTACTGAAAGAAGTATCAGAGGAAATCTGTAGTAAAGACATAGAGGAACACAAAAGGTTAGGGAAATACGAGAAAAGCAAGACAAGACCTCTAAAGATGACTTTCCAGAGTGTAAACACTGTGGAAGGGATACTAAAAAATACAAAGAATCTTATGGAAAAAGAGGAGTTCAAAAATGTATGGATAAAAAGATGCCTAACACAAGAGGAACTGGAATTACTGAAAGAGAAAAGGGAGCAAGCAAAAACAAAAAATGAGGGAAGATCAGAAGAGGAGAAGAAGAATTTTTTTTAACAAAGTAATAGGATTGCAGGTACGAAAGTGGTACACAAACAGGATGGAAGAAACAGGAGGAAGGTAGCAGAACCATGTCATGGCAAGTATATAAACAAGATGATAAAGTTGATGTACTCAAATGTGGATGGAATGGTATCTAAATTACTAGAGATGAATGATTATGTCAGAGAAAATTAACCACAAATAATATGCCTAACTGAAACAAAATTAATACCAAGGATATCAAATGACATACTAAACTTAGAGGAATACAATATATGGAGAAGAGACAGATATTTAAAAAAAGGAGGAGGAATTATAATATTAACTAAGAAAAACCTAAAAGTCAAGGAAATAAAACTAGATATACCATCACAAGTAGAACTGATTGTAGTAGAAATCGACACATCTGAAGGTAAAGTAACTGTAGCCAATTTGTACATGCCACCCAGATCAAACACATGGGAAAGAGACGAATATGAGGACCTGGCAGAGAGTACAATTCAGAGTGTAAGATCATTGCTACGTAAAATGGAAGAGAAATCGGAAAGAATTATACTAACTGGGGACTTCAATACAAAAATAAATTGGAATACTCTAGATATAAATACTCAGGAAAGCTGTTGGGACCAAAAGCTCCTGGATCTCGTACAAGAGTTTTCTTAACGCAACATGTGAGGGAAACCACCAGGAAAAGAGGACTTGATGTACCTTCAGTGCTAGATCTAATATTTACAAGGCAAGAAAATGATATTGACAGTTTAATATATCACCCTTCACTCGGCAAAAGCGATCATGCAGTACTAAATTATAACTTCAGGATACCATATGACATAGTAAACAGCAATGATAGTTACAAAAAGAGCCTAAACTATAAAAAGGGAAATTATCAAGACCTAAAGAAGTATTTCTTAGAAGTTGATTGGGAAAATGAGCTTAGAGGACAAGATTTAAATGCTGTATATAAAAAATTTTGTGAATTTTATGAAATAGGAGTCCAGAAGTACATCCCACAGCACAAAGAAGCAGATAAGAAAATACAGAAATGGTTCAATACAGAATGTAAAAAATCAAAAGAAAGAAGAGATTTGTTGTGGAATAGATACAGAAGACACAATAGTGAAAGGGCGTATAATAATTACAAACAGGCAAGAAACGACTATACAAGAATAAGGAGGGAAGCCCAAAAACAGTTTGAGGAGGATATAATAAATAAAAGTAGTGATCAACCAAAGCTGTTTTACAGCTATATCAGAAGCAAAACCAAAGTAAAAGATATAATACAATCCATTACGGACGAGGGAATCACTTATACACAAGAGAAAGATATTTGTGAAGCACTAAATAAGAATTTCCAATTAGTTTTTACAGAAGAAAAAAAATTTGAGAGGGACTATGTGGAACACGCATGTCCACACATACTACCAGATATACAAATAGCAGAAAAAGTAATACAGGAGGAGTTAAGTAGATTAGACAGAGGAAAAGCAAGTGGTCCTGATGAAATTTCATGTTGGGTATTACGAGAATGTGCAAAGGAGTTATGTAAACCATTATTTTTAATTTTCAAGAAATCCTTGAGTCAAGGTAAACTACTTGATATTTGGAAAAAAGCAAATATTGTCCTCTTATTCAAAAAAGGAAATAGACAAAATCCACTCAGCTACCGACCAGTATCACTGACCAGTGTTGTAAGCAAGGTATTAGAAAAGCTTATAAGAAAAGCTTGGTTAAATCATCTAGAAGAAAACAGTATGATTACAGAAAGACAGTTTGGTTTCAGAAAAGGAAAATCATGTGTTACTAATCTGTTGAGCTACTATGACAGAGTAACAAACACAATACAGGAAAGGGAAGGATGGGTGGACAATATCTATTTAGATTTCAAGAAAGCTTTTGACACAGTACCACACCAAAGACTTTTATGGAAACTGTACCATCAAGGAGGAATTCGAGGCAAACTGTTTTGTTGGATGCAAGACTTTCTCATAAAAAGAGAAATGAGGACAGTACTAAGAGGAAACTACTCATCATGGAAAAAAGTGACTAGTGGAGTACCAAAGGGTTCAGTGCTGGCACCAATCATGTTTTTAGTGTATATCAATGATATAAATAGTAACACTGGAAATGAGAGCTATCTGAATATGTTTGCAGATGATGCAAAAATACAAAGGAGAATTACTAAAACAGACTCTTGTAAAGAGCTACAAGAAGAATTAAATAAACTTCATGAATGGAGTAGTACATGGCAAATGGAATTCAATGTGGACAAGTGTCATGTAATCAAGTTTAGTAAAAGTGGAAAAAGACCTGATTGGGATTATAAGTTAGGAAATAAAACCCTACACACATCAGAAAGAGAGAAAGACCTAGGTGTGATTATCAATAACAGGCTATCTCCGGCTGGCCACATCAGGGAGAAGGTACGGAACATGTATACACTGCTTGCAAATATGAGAATAGGATTCACATACATAAATGAAGACATGCTAAGAAGGATAATAACATCATTCATTAGACCAACCCTGGAATATGCATCAGTAGTCTGGAGTTCTCATCTCAAAAAGCACATAGACAAGATTGAAAAAGTTCAAAGGGCCGCTACAAGATGGATACCAAGCTTAAAGGACCTAAGCTATGAAGAAAGACTAAATAAACTGAATCTACAACACTACAGGAGAGAAGGAAACGAGGTGACATGATAATGCTATATAAATGCATATCAGGAAAGGAGAAAATAGACATAAATGATTACTTAACATATGGAGAAGCATCAGCAAGAGGACACTGCAAAAAATTGCATAAGAAGAGAGGTGATAAAGACGTAAGGAAATTCAGTTTCCCAAACAGAGCAATTGATCAATGGAATGCACTACCGAATGAAATAGTGTGTGCTAAAACAATTCACAAATTTAAGTATATGTACGATAAATATGGTTTAAGACACGGGACAGTACGAGCTTGACTCATTCCTGTAAAGATACAATTAGGTAAGAACAATAAGGTAAGGTAGGTAAGAACACATGCACATACACATACACACATATGCACACACACACACACACACACACACACACACACAGATACATACACACACATCCACATACACACACACATACACACATACACATACACACACACACACACACACACACACACACACACACATTACAAAACTCCTCTCCCAACCGATGTGGTCCTGCAGGAAGATCATCGCCACTGGAGAAGTACGATATATATATATATATATATATATATATATATATATATATATATATATATATATATATATATATATATATCTTTTTACCTCTTTCTGTCAGTATATTTACATATATATGTTGTTATTTACCTCAGCACAAATGACAGGGAAATAAGTTCTGTTTCTGTTGCTAGCAACAGGTTTTGTGTTCATGTGTGGTTTCCGAGAGGACTAAAAACTAAAAAAAAGTAATTATATAAGATAGTTGTTGGTATAAAATCGAAGAAACCGTAGCTAGCAAGCATAAAACATGTTCGCGCGCTAAGGGAAAATACTGTAAGTCAGCACGGCTGCCGGCGGTTCAGCGCGTGGCAAAATACACCATAGTTTATTGCAATTTTCTCGAGAACTATAAGGTCTAGGATTACCGTACTTGTCTTAAATGAAAGCCAATGAAATTATCCATCGGATAATGAAATAAAAACCTATTGCTCTCACTGAAAATTCGCCACAAAATCTCTTCGAATATATAAGTTGATCTCTATTGAACCAGAGTTTTTACTTTATCGCTTATTAATCGAAGACCATACCTCTTATCAAACTGGGACACCCGGCATTCGAAAGCTAATAAAATTCTCTTTCGATTGATGGTATAACATGTAGAGACTGATTCGTAAACATTCGACTTATGATGTTGGGAAGTGAAATCGGCGTCACGAATGTTTATTCTCAGCTTCCTTACTTCTGTATAGTGTTTTTTTTTTTTTTGCTTATTGTGTAGAACAAACATCGGCGAGTACCATATGTGGCTATGATGGGAAAATAAATATTTTTGGGTCGTGAAAATAAGCTGAGAATACACATTATCGGAGCGCGCGGCCACGGGGGGGGGGGGAGATTGTCACACCCGAGAAAACTTAAAAACCTATGTGAGAGCGAGGGGGTAAATAAGGATGTCAACTAGATGTAGGCAATGCTAACACACACACACACACACACACACACACACACACACACACACACACACACATCTAACTATCCCCGTCTCTAACTTCCGCTCTCTCCCCCACTCTCTACTTCAGACTAATTCTTACTCACTACGTTATTATTTCGTAACAGTATCTTACTTTCAATTTAAAATAATGGAAAAAACATTGCCATTGTATAAATAGCCTTTAAAAGAAAGCCCCAGTTCATTTTTACTTTCGTATTTGTATTTATCTTTAATAGGTATCATTGGGGGAGGTGGTGGCTCAGTCGGTAGAGAGTTGGCCTCCAGTACTACCGGACCCAGGTTCAAATCCCCGCTTGGGCAGGGAACAGTTTAAGGATTTGAATTTCATTAAATCAGACTTTACTCATCTACCAGAAGATCCGCCGACATGTCGTAAAAATACCCTCGTTAATACCAATACACCAGTCCTGTATGAGACAGCCCTAGCATGTATTCAGTATGGAGAGTGGGTGTTAGTGCCGAAGTGGTGACATGTGGAGGTGTATGGAATGTAGGAGGACTACTGGGCCTTGTTAGCAGGCTGTGAAGCCTATACCCAGAATTGGACACACACACACACACACACACACACACACACTATATATATATATATATATATATATATATATATATATATATATATATACCTAGGCTGCTTCCCCCAAGGAAAGGGAGGTAGCCGAGACAGGACGACACACTCCCCATTTACTCATCCATTCAAACACATTCATTCGCATCTTAGCCCCAAAGGGGAGAACGGACAGATCCTCACCGCACCACGCCGTACAAGGGTCAACTGCGGAATGCAATCAGTGACATCTGCAGCAGGGCCCGACAGCAGAGCTGGTTTACCCCTGCCACATAATAACAGACTCATCCCCTTACCCGTACCTGACTTGAAATAGCTGATCAGACCAAATGCGGGAGAATATCCCCTCAGGGCTGTGTCATCACTTATTCATTCACAATTTCTCTTCATTTATTTCTGTCACGCACAGCCACTCTTCCTTGCTCAACAGACATCCCCCTCGCATCCAGCGCTTTCTTCACACAGTCCATCCATCCTATTCGTGGTCTTCCTCTCAGCCTTACACCTCTCACATCAGATCTAGTTATCTTTTTCACCAATCACTCATTATCCATTCTCTCCATATGCCCAAACCATCTCAACACCCTCTGCTCAAGTCTACCAGCCACCTCCCGAACAACTCCAGTTCTCCTTCACACTTCATCATTCCGCACTCGATCCATACGCGTCACTCCACACATACTCCTCAGACACCTCGTCTTCATCATATTCAGTCTTTTCCTCTCTGCTACACCCATATTCCATGTTTCAGCCCCATATAATGCAGTCGGTACCACAACACCCTCATACAGCCTTCTCTTTACATCCATTCTAAGCGAACGACATCTAAACACTTTTTTCATTCCTCCCAGCACCTTTCCTACTTCATTTATTCTAAACTTCACTTCTGCATCTATTCTTCCATCTACAGCAACATGTGACCCTATATATTTAAAACACTCTACCTCCTCAAGCATCTCACCATTCAAAATTATATTCATCCCCCTGCCATCTACCAACCTCGTACCCTTCATCACTTTACTCTTATTCTCATTTACTTTCAATTTCCTCCTTTCACACACCCTTCCAAACTCCTCTACCAACTGTCTCAATCTCTCCTCTGAATCAGCCACCAGTGCAGTATCATCTGCAAACAGCAGCTGCTTCAGATTCCACTCACCACCATCAATATTCACCAGACTCAGACCTCCACCTAAAACTGTTGCATTCACCTCCCTTACAACACCATACATGAAAATGTTAAACAACCAAGGCGACATCACACATCCCTGTCGCAGCCCCACTCACACAGGAAACCAATCACTCACAGCATTTCCCACTCTTACACACGCTCTACTATTTACATAAAAACTTTTCACCCCTTTTAGTAACCTACCATCAAGTCCATACAATCTTAAAACAGTCCACAAAGCCTCCCTATCAATTCTATCATACGCTTTCTCTAAATCTATAAATGCCCAAAACACATCCTTGCCTTTCGCTAAATACTTTTCACACACTTGTCTCACCGCAAACACCTGATCCACGCATCCCCTCCCTCTCCTAAAGCCACACTGCTCGTCACCAATCACTCCCTCTGTACCCTCTCTAACTCTTATAATTAACACTCTACCATACACCTTACCTACAACACTCAACAGACTTATACCCCTAAAGCTACTACATTCATAGTTTCTCATCCTTGCGTTTATACATCAGTGTCATAAAAAGACTTTGTAGTTACTTGTAGAGAAGTTATATATATATTAGACTTGTGGACGAGCGGTTGTTATACTTGAGTAGCTTTGTAAGTAGATAATAAAAGTTCCCATTTTTCGTGTAATGACAGGAGAGATAAAGAATAGTATGGGACTATTTTTATTTGTCTTGGAAATATTAACAGATTCTCTCACTCACGAGTGAGTATGAGTAGAGTCCCTGTCTCCCTGTCTTGCTCTCTCTGTCTCTCTCTCAAGTTGCTAAGCCCTTCTCCCTACGACCTGTCTGTTCTATGGCTAGCTTCCTTCTGAGCTCTCTTTCCTAAATTCTGGTGAAACATGAGACGTATCACGTGTGTTCCCTGTGATTGGAAAGTTCTAGAAGCCTGTGTGTGAGTATGTGTGTATGTGTGTGTATGGTCACGAGGCGCTGTCGTGTGCCTATAAAGCATTCCTTCAGTTAAGAGTGTGTAAGCATGTTTAGCATTGCTCGATTCTCGCAGACACAGTACCTTCTCATCATCTGACTTCCTGCTTCTATCTGTCTCTTTATCTACCTATTTATCTATCTATCTATTATGATTTGTAATTATAATATGGAGTCCTAACATATGCTTGGTCACGCGAAAATGGCGTACCATCGACAGTTAATAGTCATAACATATTAATACATATTATATACACATTGTAATGAACTTATAAGCTAATTAAGTGAAATACATAATATTGTAAAAGTAACATAATTGTATGAATAGTGCATACATATAATATTCATAGTAAATAGCAATTATCCAGTAATATTACATTTTAAACAAGTTGTATACATTTTGTGAGATGTGTATGTATAACAGACATATGCATATAATTGTGCAATGGTAATACTGCTAGGTTATACATTGCATATTGAGTTATCACTTTAGTAATGTCTAATATTTCACCTAACTTGTATGATGATACTGGTAATACAGAATTGTGCTATAGTTGTATGACTTATAATATTGTACTAGCATTGTGGTAATCCATAATTGTAACATTTTATGAATTGTTACAAAATATTGTGGTAATGCATAATTGCGTTGGCCTTATAATTGTAGTTACATTTTGTTAATGCAACTGTTACATCTTGGCCTTATAATTGTAGTTAAAGTTACATAAAAGTTACATCTTGTTAATGCAACTGTTACATAATTGGCAAAGTGTAACATAATGCAATCGTTTGTCGTTACATAATTGTTACATATCGTTTGTAGTTACATAATTGTAGTTAAAGTTACATAAAAGTTACATCTTGTTAATGCAACTGTTACATAATTGGCAAAGTGTAACATAATGCAATCGATTGTCGTTACATAATTGTTACATATCGTTTGTAGTTACATAATTGTAGTTAAAGTTACATAACAGTTACATCTTATTAATCCAACTGTTACATAATTGGCAAAGTGTAACATAATGCAATCGATTGTCGTTACATAATTGTTACATATCGTTTGTAGTTACATAATTGTAGTTAAAGTTACATAAAAGTTACATCTTGTTAATGCAACTGTTACATAAATGGTACATATTGTTTGTAGTTACATAACTGTAGCAAGTGTAACATAATGCAATCGTTTGTCGTTACATAATTGTTACATATCGTTTGTAGTTACATAATTGTAATAATTGCAGTCCTAACATATGCTGCGGTCGATGATATGATGTGCCATGCCACTAGCTTGTGGAGACAACCGTTTGCTTTTTTTGTTTGTAGTTAATGTGGTATTTTGGCATTTGTAGTAACACTTACACTTATTTTCATTTGTTTGTTATGTGATCTTACTCCATTTCTCTCTTTTTTCTTTCTTACTTTTTCTTTCTTTTTTATTTTTTTTGTATGTATTGATTTTCCATAGTTTGTTTTTCTTCGCTTGTGTACTCTTTTTCTATGTTGTTCATGGTTGCATAATTACTGGCTAATTTCCTTGGGATACTTTTTTTAAAATTTAGTTTATATTGCAAAGGTATTACTGAAAATGATATTATATAGTCCCATATTTTGTTATTTTATAATATATATATATATATATATATATATATATATATATAAACAATATAAACAGTATTAACTATATACACTGACTTGTTCTTCACTTGTACCTATCGTGGGTAATATGTGTGTCAGCACTGTGTGGAAATCATTGTCTTCACGATTGTGTTGAAGATGTTCACTCTTGCTAACGTCATTTGTGTTGGCCATTTTTTTTTTTCTTGTAACTTAATTTATCTGTTTCCACTAGGTAGCTTTAATTAATAAATGGTTAATACAGATCTTTTAATCGCTCACTGAGTAACTGTGATGGTATATTTTCTTTATCACTTTGTAGATATAATAATGTATAGCTGTATGTATGAAACACGTATTTTATGTAGGTATAAATGGTAACACTCGTTGGTAGTAAATAAATGTTATAATAAATGAATGAATATATACAGTGTAGAATATTTATTGTTGGTGATTATTTAGTGTTTGAGTTATGCAGATAACTGAAGTAAGTATGTGTATTTAAGCTGTAACTATACAGCATGTTTTATATGTTTGTGCAGAAGCTTATTGTTTATCACTGTGTATTGTATAAATGAAGTAACTATGTAGCTCACTAATTTTTACCGTGGTGGGAATGGTGTGAGTGGTGGTGCAGGTGGTGTGTTGACTGACGTGGCGTCTTTTCAGCAAGCACGCATGATGACGTCGACTCCCCACACTGGTAGCTGTTGTGAGTAAATGAGTAGCGATGAGTAACTTGAGTGAAGACGAGTGAGTAGGATGAGTTATGAGTCGTGTCTCACTCTTCGTTTGTTTGTTCCGTTTTTCTTCCTCGAGGTGTTCGTGGTCCTTTTTTCTTGTGATTTACTCGTTGTAGGATGAAGACTGCTGCTACTTGTAGGTGTGTGTAGAATATTATACAGACGACTCGTAGAGTTGTTACTTGTAGTTGATTGTAGATGGTTGTAGTTCGCTGGTTCGTTGTAGAAGTTGCAAGATTGTTTGTATCAATATATTGTTTAACTACTTGCAAGGCGTCCTGTGACCTCTTCACCTCTACATCAGCGTGATGATCGGGGAGACGGAGGGGGCTGGTTGGAGAGAACTGTCAGGAGCTGGTTGTAAGTTGTTGGTTGTGAGAGGTATTCTTGTTTTCAATCTTGATATTTTGTAGGAATTCACTGTTGATTCGTAGACGAGGTTCGTATCCCATCGCTGCCACCAAATGTCATAAAAAGACTTTGTAGTTACTTGTAGAGAAGTTATATATATATATTAGACTTGTGGACGAGTGGTTGTTATACTTGAGTAGCTTTGTAAGTAGATAATAAAAGTTCCCATTTGTCATGTAATGACAGGAGAGATAAAGAATAGTATGGGACTATTTTTATTTGTCTTGGAAATATTAACAGAGTCTCTCACTCACGAGTGAGTATGAGTAGAGTCCCTGTCTCCCTGTCTCGCTCTCTCTGTCTCTCTCTCAAGTTGCTAAGCCCTTCTCCCTACGACCTGTCTGTTCTATGGCTAGCTTCCTTCTGAGCTCTCTTTCCTAAATTCTGGTGAAACAGGAGACGTATCACGTGTGTTCCCTGTGATTGGAAAGTTCTAGAAGCCTGTGTGTGAGTATGTGTGTATGTGTGTGTATGGTCACGAGGCGCTGTCGTGTGCCTATAAAGCATTCCTTGAGTTAAGAGTGTGTAAGCATGTTTAGCATTGCTCGATTCTCGCAGACACAGTACCTTCTCATCATCTGACTTCCTGCTTCTATCTGTCTCTATCTATCTATTTATCTATCTATCTATTATGATTTGTAATTATAATATGGAGTCCTGACATCAGGACTACACAAGCACTTGCCCAGTCAACTGGCACCATACCTTTCACAAAGCACACATTCAACAATCTTACTAACCAGTCAAAAATAGTCACTCCACCACCCTTCAGGCATTCCACAGCACACCCATCCATACCTGCAGCTTTCCCTGTTTTCATCTCCTTTACTGCCTTCTCCATTTCCTCCTTCGTGATCAAAGAATCATTCAACTCTCCCAGCACATTTATTCCTTGCACCCTTCCATCCACCACAATCTCAGCCACCCTTTCCTCCTCTACATTTAACAATCTTTCAAAATACTCTGCCCATCTCTTCCTTACTGCATCCATCTCAATGAACATCCTTCCATCTTCTGCTTTTACTCGTTCTTCCTTCCCAGACTCTCCCTTTTGCACACTTTTCACCTCCTTCCAAAACATTTTCTTATTCTGTTGAAAATTTTCTGTCAGCCGCCTACCCCACCTCTCATCTGCGCCACTTTAGCATCATGCACAGCCCTTCTTGCCCTATTCCTCTTTTCCTTATACCTATGACATCTCATCCTTCCTCTGCATCCACACTTCATATCCACATCTCTTCTCAGCCACAGCCATACTTACTTCCTCTCACCACCATTCACTTATTTTTCTTACACCACCACCCACACGTCTCACACCACACACCTCTTCTGCATGCCCCACCACAGCACTCTTAAATAACTGCCATTCCTCCTCCACACTGCCATTTTCCCGATCTTTCACTGCGTTCCACTCATCTTTCAATTTCTCCTGATACTCTATCTTTTTCTCTCTTTTATCCAACTCACTCACTTTCAAAACCTCCCTGCCACACCTAACCCTCCTAGCTCTCACCCATCTCTTACCTACTCTTAACTTTCCCTCCACCAGGTAGTGGTCAGACATACCTCCACCCTCCCCTCTCAGAACTCTCACATCCAACAATCTTCCTATTACATTCCTAGACACAACCACATAGTCCATCAAAGCTCTATCAACAACCCTTCCACCTTCCTGTCTCACCCTGTATACTTATAAATATCTTTCTTCTCAAACAGCGTAGGCCTATTTCCAATCACCATCTCTCGCTCAACACACATCGCTATCATTCGCTCCCCATTTTCATTTCTTCCAGGCATATATATATATATATATATATATATATATATATATATATATATATATATGTATATATATATATATATAATGTATCAATGGTAGGCCAAGTTTTTTTTGCCTTTTATTTACGTTTGTGCCTTTCAGTAGGTATACTAGGTAACAGTGTAAAAGAACATTTGTTACATTATACAGTAAATAGCTTTTTCCTGTACCTTCTGCTCTAAGCTTCATTAAAGTGACACCGACATGTATAAATATGATGTTCTTTTATTTTCAGTATAAGTATATACTGACATTACTGGTACACAACAGAACCACTCAGACCGACTAATATTATCGAAAACAGTATATAGTGTATTGCTATATCACAGATTTTTGTTAACCTTTCCTTCGTGTACCTTTTTCTTATCCAAAGGAGCGGGAGCGGGAGTGCCACTACATTTCATATGAAGTAGCAAAACCAGTAAAGCCACTACTTTTTTGAGCTAGTAACGGGAATGGGAGCGCCGCTACTTTTTATTAGTGGCGTTCCCAGTATTGACAACCAGATAACCTTCTCTGTATAATTACACCCTTCGGCTATGTCTACTTACATTGGTGGCTAGTGGTAACAATGAACCAACTTTTCCAATTACATTAGCAGCAGCGGTGAAAATGGCAAACTACGACAAACTACATTCACCTACATTGGTGGCTAGCGGTAACAGCGAACCAACTACATTCACTTACACTGGAGGCTAGCTGTAAAAACGAACCATCTACGTCTAATTACAACCTGTCTACCATACACTAATTTATTACAGATTCCAGTGACCACTTAGGACAGGAAGAAGAAATGTCTAAATTACATGGACTGAAATATAAGAGGAATGAGTGATGTTGTGACATTTTTCCAGACAGTGAACATAGTATGTCTGAGCAATAAGCACACCTTACGTTGATAATTCCAAGGACAAATCTGAAAAACAGAAATCATCATGACTTGATAAGTGCTTAACTTTTACCTCAAACACACTGTATCTTACCAGATGCCATCACACAGGGTACCCATAGAAATGTCTGTGAAAATGAAGGAGGTTTTTTGGAGGGCTAATTGTGAGTTAAAAAAGCTATATCAACATGGGTCCAATTCTCAACCATAATGGAGCTACATTTTTTTTTTTTTTTCCACGACAGGGGAAGTCAATGGCTGGAAGCCAACAAAATTCTTTCCTGTAGGAAAAAATGAAAGAGAGACAAATTTGACATCCATTCATTTCATGATGCCTGGACACATTCTATTTAAAAAGACTGGAGGTCATAGGCAGGCAGTTCCAGAGTTTCTTTGGACAGAAAAGAGGTCAGTTTGCTGCTAGACGGATGCTAAACGACCGACGTTCGTAATGGTGAAGGGATGCAAGCAGACAGTTCAGAGAAGCAATGACCATTGAAGTAATGATAAAAAGGAGATAAAGACGCAACAGTGCGGCAAAGAGACAGAAATTGAAAGGATTCAGTAAGAGGACTAGAGTTTTTTTTATGAAAGTCCTTTAACTGATAATGTTATGGGCTAATAACCAGAGAGGCAGTTTTACCATTACTGTCATCAGCAACTGTAGCCCCATATCGGTTGTGAAATGAATCTGCATTGGTTCAGCATTTTCATCTCAAAATTATCCCTAGAAAAGCCAGAAATTTGACAGCCATTTCCTAAGACACCATGTATATACGGTAGAAAGGCATGATAGTATTTTTTTTCCTAATGTGACTTACCCTTCCCTAATGTAACAAATTAACCTAAATGACTAACAAGCTAACCTAACCTTGTTGTAAGAAAACAAACCTAGCTTAACCTAGACTTTCGTGGATAAGAAAAGATGCAAAAATGGTACACAAAATGAAAATCAGCTGCGCCATAGATGAAAGTGGCCAAGTATTATCCTCTCTATTTCTTAATTAAATATTGCCCTGTGTCAGAAGTAATGTTGGTATGAATGAGAAGTTTCCAGTAAAAGTTGGGCTACATCAGGGATCCTCGTTGACTCCAATGTCTTTGATTTTTAAATGGATGTTTTGGGGAGAAGCATCACTGAAGAGGCTCCATGGGTTATGTTGTCTGCAGACGACATTGTGCTGATAGATACCACCAGGGAGGGAGTAGAACGGAAGTTGTTGAGAGAGAAAACGGAAGATAGAGGACTTAAAATTAGCAAGAGAAAGACGGAATACCTATGCTTTAATAAAGAAGAAAAATCAGTGCATGAGTGAAAGGAAAAGTATATAAAATGGTGGTAAAGCCTGCAATGATAAACGTTTTGAAAACTGGGCCCATAAAACAGTCTCAGGAGAGAAAGCTGAAGGTGGTGGAGATGCGGATGCAGAGATGAATGAGCTGGGTCACAAGAATGGATAAGAGAAGGAATGAGAGAATTAGGGGAACGATTAACCCCTTAAGACCGCAATTGTTTCAGGCAGGGTACATCCCACAACCGCAATTTGGGGGTGTTTTGGCGACTTTCACCAAGGGCAAATTGACTGTGTTCTGGCTAAAGAGGAAAAATTTACACACCTGACAACGCAATCCGCACCCCCGTAGGCCTAATGGTTACCGCACAATCGCTTGTCAAAGTTCAAAAAAAGTTTATGATAGTTACCCCTCGGAAACATGAAAATTTTGATTACCTATTTTTCTTATTGAAACAGGTCATTTCAAAGTGTTTTGTCACATCAACCATGAAAACAGGTGTATGTAGGTGTGGGGAAATTACTAGGCTGTAGGGAGATAAAGTAGGCTGTGGAGAGTAGGCCTACTGTATAGGTACGGGGGTTGGAAATAACCAGCTTTTCGCATGAAAAGAAAGCACTTCATTGTGTTTTGTAACATCTACCATGAAAACAGGCGTGTATGTAGGTGTGGGGAGATAACTAGTGTGGGGAGTAGCCCTACAAGGCCTCATAGTCACTCCAAAACTAACACAGACGTATATAAATGTTTATAACCACCAAGGACATCACAATAAAGTTGAATAATGCTATAAATGCATCCATAAGAAAGGAAAAAAAGCAATAATTTGTTTCCGATTTCTCTTTTTACTGTCTTAACTCCTCGTTACACATTAATCACACCATTACAATTATCACATTATTATTACACTTCATCACACTTATCATTACAGTTTCGGCAACAACCAAATTCTCTTGTGGAAACTCTCCATTTCATTGGAGTTAATCACACCAGCCATGAAACAGGTGTGTTTGTATGTGTGGGGAGATGAAACAGGTGTGGGGAGTAGCCCTATAAGGCCTCATAGTCTTTCGAAAACTAACACAGATGGACACTACTCAGAGGTGCTAATCTGTGCAGGTAGAGAGAATGAAAAAAATATATATATAAGATGCGTCGTATGTAGTACAACATACAGCATTTTCCAACTACGTACGTACAGAAACTGGTAGGTACAAAGTGAGAAATGAACAGAGTGAGGTGTAAAAATTTGGGAAGTAGAAATAATATGAAACAGGTACATACATCAGGCCTGACACTCGGAGGCCTGGAAGGGAGGGTAGTGAGGGACAAGGAGGGAGAGATGGGGTGGGGTTTGGGGGGGGGGACAAGGCTAGCTGGGAGGGAGGAGGAGCAAGAGAGGGTGAGAAGGGACGCAGGTTGTTGTGGGAGGAGAGATGCAGTTACGTGGAAGGGCGGGAGAGTGATGGGGGACAAGGAGGGCGTGAGGGAGCGGAGTAGAGGGTCGCATTGAGGCGGCCGAGAGGGGGGGGTGCCCCCACACCGCCCAGGTTGGTCTGATCCTACCTCACGCCACATCAGCGGCGAGTTCTCATTGGCCTGAAGCCATGTACGTCATAATGGGGCGGAGCAAACGCTCCGCAGTTTTTTACAGGCTGCGTTCAATTGATGCAATTAGGCATTTTGGCATAAATCTCAAATCGCATCAATTGATGCGATTAGGACTTAAGGGGTGGTTGGGGGATTCTCAAAGAAGATGCAGGAGAGGCAACTACAATGGTACGGACATGTAATGAGAAGGAATGAGGACAGTGTGGGTAGAAGAGTGATGGACATGGAAGTGGAGGGTAGACAGAGAATGTGTCGGCCAAGGAGAAGGTGGATGGACTGTATTCAATGAGATATGAGGCAGAAGAATACAGCAGGGGATGCTTTAGGACATAAGGAGAATGGTGACGACTAGTCAGAAACAGCAACTCTACATAAACATGGGCAAGATTTTACCCTGTGTTCCAGAATTCCAGGAGGGTACACGGTCTTATTTATTATATTATCGTGGATATCACCTGACCACTTATTCTCAGAAGGGAAGGTCCTGCTGTATAACTGGCTGAAGCCTAGTTGTATATCAACTGAATCCTAATTGTACAGTATATCAGTTGAATCTTAAAAGTATATCAGTTTAAGATGAGTCGTATTTCATTCAGTCTCAATCGCAGAGCAGCTGAAGTTTCATTATGTATATCAGTTAATCTTAATCATATAAGTTGAACCTTAATCGTGTATCAATTTCAGGCCTAATCATTATGTCAACTGAAATCTACCTGCATATCAGTTGATGCATGTTTGTATAACAGTTGAAGCCTACTTGCGTATCAGTTGATGAATCATTGTAATACAGTTGAAGCAAAATCAGACACGACTTAACGCCTCTTTGTATATTAGTTGAACCCTAATAGTTCATTAGTTGAAGCCTAATTGTCCATCAGTTGAAAGCTAATCATAATCATATCAGTATCCTTTAAGCATTTTGGAGCCGCGGATTGGGAAGCCCTCAGGCAGTACATCTTTGATTTTCCCTGGAATGATTATTGCTTCCATGGCTGCGAGCCATCTGAGTGTGCCTTGCCATTATGGAGGTTATTCTCTCGGGCATGGAAGCATAAATTCTTCTCACGTCCTTTGACTAACGCAAGAAAGCCTGTTCTAATGCTGTCCGCAACAAGGAGAGGGCCTACAAAAGGTACTGGAGCCAACTCACCCCTGAATCACATCATCTTTACGTTTCTGCCTGGAATCGTGCTAAGTCTGTTCTTCGCTCTTCTAAAAATAATTTCATCCGTACTAAATGCTCTCAACTCTCCAACTCGAATTCTTCCCGCTCCTTCCGGCATCTTGCCAAAAACCTTTCTAACAACTTTACATCATCATCCTTCCCTCCTCTTTTCCACTCTGATGGTTCTGTAGCTATTTCTTCTACTGATAAAGCAGATCTCTTCCCACAGACTTTCTCCTCCAATTCAACCTTAGATGATTCCGGTGCTGTTCCTCCATTACTTCCCGCCTCTGACTTCCTCATGGTTGGCATTAAAATTTCTTGAGCTGATGTATTTTCTGCCATCACTGGCCTCAATACTAACAAGGCATATGGGCCTGATGGAGTCCTTCCTGTTGTTCTCAAGAACTGGGCTTCTGTGATTACACCCTGCCTAGGCAAACTCTTTCGCCTTTGTCTGTCAACTTGTACCTTTCCTTCTTGTTGGAAGTATGCTCTCATTCAGCTGGTCCCAAAGATAGGTGACCACTCCCAACCCTCCAACTATCGTCCAATTGCTTTTATCGTCCTGTATTTCAAAAGTTTTCAAGTCAATTCTCAATAAAAAATTTTAAGGCATCTTTCCTATCACAACCTTCTTTCTGATCGTCAGTACGGGTTCCGTCAGGGACGCCACACTGGCGATCTTCTCACCTACCTTTCAGACTCCTGGTCATCCTCCTTTCGGGACTTTGGCGAAAGCTTTGTCATTGCACTTGACATCTCAATGGCTTTCGATCGAGTCTGGCATAAATCTTTAATTTCCAAACTGCCCTCCTACGGTTTCTATCCTTCTATCTGTGCCTTCATCGCTAGTTTCCTTTCTGGTCTTTCTATAGCTGCTGTTGTAGACGGCCATCATTCTTCTCCTAGATCTATCAGCAGTGGTATTCCTCAGGGCTGTATCCTATCACCAATCCTCTTCCTTTTATTCATCAATGACCTTCTAAGCTGCACATCTAACCCTGTCCACTCATACACTGATGACTCCACCCTTCACCTTTCGATTCGGTTCCTGCAATGTCCATCTCAGCAGTTACTTCAACAAACAAGGGATAAGGCTATGGCACACCTAATGTCTGACTTGGCTCGTATCTCAGACTGGGGTAAAAATAATCTTGTTGTTTTTAATGCATCTAAGACTCAGTTCTTACACCTATCAACCCATCAAAATCTTCCACAGGTATACCCACTAATGTGTAATAATATTCAGCTTAATCCTGCATCATCCTTGAACATGCTTGGGGTTTCATTTACTCGGGACTTATCTTGGAAAGATCATATTACATCTCTTATAAAATCTGCTTCCAAGAGATTGGGTGTGCCAAACCGACTCCATTCTTTCTTTACCCCTGCATACTTGTTGACTCTGTACAGGGGTTTTATCCGCCCCTGTGTGGAGTACAACTCACGTGTGGGGAGGCTCCCCACATACAGCTCTTCTCAATAGGGTGGAGTCAAAGGCTTTTTGTCTCATTAACTCTTCTCCTCTTACTGACTCCCTTCAACCTCTGTCTCTTCGCTGCACTGTTGTATCTTTATGTCTTTTCTATCTCTACTTTAATGGTCACTGCTCCTCTGAACTGTCTGCATGCATTCCTTCACCTCTATGATGGGAGCGTAGCACCCGTCTAGCAGCAGACTCTCATCCCTTTTCTGTCCAACTCTCTAATGCAAGAGTTAACCGTTACTCCCAGTCCTTCATTTATGCAACAGATCAACTCTGGAACTGTCTCCCTCTGTCTGTATTTCCTGCTGCCTATGATCTCCAGTCTTTCAAACGCACTGTGTCCAGGCATCTTGGATCTAGAATTTGGCTTTCTCTTGTATTTTGTTTTTCCCTTGGAGGGATCTGCTATTGTGCGCTCATGGCCTTTGGTTCCTTCTTCCTCACATAAAAAAAAAAAAAGCGGTAAGGAGCCAAATCATAGCTGTGTTCACGATCTGGTGCTGAATCACTGGTGCCATGTCCATCTGTTTCTAATGTCCTCAAAAATATATTTATTTGGTCATGTGGAGAGGATGGAGAATGAGAGACTTATCACAGAACAGGTGACCAAGGATTAGATGGATGGATGGAATGGAGACATATGAGAAAGGGAGTGAGCTGGACGGAGGGCACATAAGTGACAATAAACAGGGCGACCTGAAAGCGATTTGTTTTTGGCCACCCTTTGGGAATTAAGGCGTTTTGCATTTTTTTTTTTAAATAATAGAACAGAGGAAGGAAAAACAAATGAATAAAAAAAATAATGTATATACCAGATTACTGGCATCCTCCATTCATAAAAAATATGTACCAGTAACAGTTGGAGATTAAAATCTGTAGGTTGAAGTTTGTGGAGAAACAACTCCTGGGAAGCGAGTTGCAGAGAGATGTCGTTCAGGGAACGAAAGAATTCTCAGAGGCAGAAGTTCTTCAATATGGCTGTGTGACATTCCAGTCATGAGCACTACCAGATGTCCGTGTAGCATGAGGGAAGACATGGAGAGGTGGCACAATGGACGCAACTTCGTCTGAGCATTTGCCGTAAAAGTATCTATAAATTAATGCAAGGGAGGCAACATTCCTTCTTTCTTCTAGGGGAGGTAGTTTATTTGTAAGAGCGGGGTTATTAATAAATCCAACAGCTTTGTTCTGAATTTTGTCTAGGTGTTTTAGTGCAACCTCTCCACATCCATTCCACAAGGATGAGCAATATTCTAGCCGAGAGGGCACGTGACTCAAATAAATTATAGCTAACTGCTCGTTAATGAAGATGCTACGGACTCTGTACAATAATCTAAGCTTCTTTGAGGAGGTTTTAGCAAGTGATCTGACATGAGAGGTCCAGCTGAGGGCATTGTTAAGTGAAACATCAAGAATTTCAGTACTTTTGGAGATGGGAATATTAGTAGCACTGAAGGGAATATACGAATCTTGCAATACCTATCTATTCGTAAACTGTATATATTTCGTTTTACTAACATTAAATGTGACTTGGTTATTTTGTCCCCATTCACTGATCTTAGATAAGTCTTCATTTATGGAGATGGCTGCACTCAGTTGACAGTTAGAGATATTAAAATATGTAAATGCGTGTTTGAGTGTGAATGAACTGTGAAGTGTTAAGTCGTCTGCATGTGAATGGATGGGATTGTGAGTGACATATAGGGGATCATTAATATGAACTAGGAATTGGGTTGGCACCAGAACTAATCCTTGTGGCAACCCAGCGTTAATTGAGTGGAAATTGGAATATATATCATAAATAAGGAGTTTAACCCATAAACCGCAGGCTTGTTTTGCTTTGACTTGCATGTCCCGCGGGCATATTCGCGCTCCGACAGACTCTCTAAAAATATTTGCCAAAAATCAGTTATTAGTCCTAGAATATTAAAACTATATATGCCTATGGCACATACCTTTAGCTTTCTCCTGGGATGTTTGTTGGGCCTTCGTCGAGTACCGTAGGACTTGTTGAGACCTCTGAAGTTGGGTAACGAAGTCTCCACTTTACACTTCCCGACAACCCGTAATATCATTACCACAGCCTGATATTATCACTAGAAACACTATTCTATGATTCTCAAATAGTTTGGAATCCATACTCCAAAAAGAAAAAACACTGTGAAAGCAATGAAAATTACAAGCGCATATGACCTTCTTACATCTGATTGTTCGACGCTGGTGTTCTGTCATTTATTATTCATAAGAACACTCACAGTTGATGTTTCTGTTACTATATAACACTTATATATATCTAACATAAGTTTCCTTCAGTAATAGTAGTTTATTATCACTGTAGGCATTCAATTTCTCTTTCAGTAAAATACGTAGCATTCACTTTCTCGTCCTATATACTAGCGTTGAGAGTGAATATGTCACTTTCACCTTCACTTTCTTAACTCATAGTATTCATACATGCTAGAGTGAAACTTTCACTTTCATTACTCCTAGTATATATACTTGTATTCTTATATTGCTACTCATTTACATTTCTATTTACATTCTCTATTTTATTTACATTATTTACATTTCTATTTTATTTACACTGTTAGGAACTGACACTTGCAGTAACTATTTTCCACTGTTCACTTATACATTCATTGCTTTCACTTGCTGTTTACACATTATTTACATTTCCACTTGCACTGTTTTACTCATCAGAAAGATTGTAGTCACTCTCTATCATTTTCATTGACAAATTACCCAGTTCACGTTCCAAAGCACTCACTTATCCCTTTATCTCTTTCCACACGAGGTTTAGTAGGAGGTAGAGGTCACACAGCCCTTTGCATGGGGCTAAAAAGGGGTGGAATTTGACAGGCACGAATCCGATGTGGTTTCACCTTGAAAGATGACAGTAAACGGAATACAGTGTGGTGGCCTAGGGGGAGTGCAATGCTGTCAATGTCAGCATGGTGACAGCTGCTATTATGTACGCTATGAAATGATTGGCAGGAAATCTAGACAATACATAATACATTAGATAGTTCCAGGTGAATGCAAATATCACTTAAGGCTTCTCCCTTCCTTTCTTATATATATATTTTTATTACGAGAATAGATTATACGGCATATTTCAAGGGGAAATAAACAGCGAAAATTAGCGAACGAGTGCATGTGAGGTGTTGTCAGGTAATAATTAGCCAATTCCATGTGAATGGCATTATCACTTACCTTATTTCTTTTTTGTATGTATTATTTGGTATAAGAATAGGGCATAGGGCATATTTCAATGGATGAAATCAGTGGAAAATTCCAGGGAAGATTTACTTAGCATAGCACGGCCAGGCAGGCGAGAGGAGAGGGTAATGGAGGGGAGGTAGGGAGGGGAGTCAAGAACGGGGAGAAATGGCTAAATTGTCAACAATGGATGGGAGTACAGATGAGATTAGGAGTGCTGACTAGTGTTGGACATTGGCAGTACTGATAGATGTTACAAGCCACCACTTGAAAGCCCAGGCGAATTCAAAATAACACAGAATCACAAAAGTGACGTCCCATGGTATGATCCCTTCCTCCCAAGCGTCACAAAAGTGATGCCCCGCGGTTAAGGGGTTAATGTTATGTAAAGGTATATTTTTGCTTCGTGTAACAAGATGAAGGCTTTGTATACTTAAATTGTTACAGTAATAGTGTATTTATTTGTGTATGCCAAATTTTAACTGACAAATGTACGATTTGTATAAGCAGAGCATTTCTTCATATCAGTATAATATTGCAGTGAATAGGTAAATTTTCTCTTTTTACAGATATGCATCACATTCCTGACAAACCTGGGGATAGATTACGTACTTCATAAACTTTGAAGGGAAGAGGTGGCTGGTGTGGACAAGAACCAGGCCTCTGTCAGCAGTCCAGGTGGCCACTCGTTCGGGCAGGGTAGATGGATTACTGTACGGCAACAACGAGTACAGCCTCACTCTGAAAATATCAACAAATGCAATGCCTTAAGAAATAGAAAGAGAACAATTTATTATTAATAACACCAACAACAGCATCAAAATTAGCAGCAAATGCGATAATGATGATGATGGCAGTGATAATGATGCACATTGGATTCTTACTCAGCTTCTTTACTCTTAGTTATTCCCCTACTGATGTGGAGGGGGGGAGGGGTCACCTTGACATAGTGACGGGGCTTAAAGACATTGTTATATATAAACATAGATGCCTTATCGCGCTTTGCCACATAGGGCTGATGTGCGTCAATAGCGCCGCCTACTGGCAAGGTCGTCGGACTGATAATAAACAATGGGAATCAGTGGGCAGAGGGTGCTGATACTGACGTTTTCTGGCCATAACTTTCCTAATACTGTATGGATTACCTTATGTGACTGCTTGTTTTAAAGCTCATAAAATATTCTAAAGTAATATTAAATGCATCTTTTCTTACTTGGTCTGTGTTTATCACAAGCACATATCCAAAGTCCACATTAACAACAACATGCAACTTGTGCTTCTGAGTCAAAGCAGTGAATTTATTGCTGAAATCTGGCTGCAGTATAATGTGACTCATGACAAGCTTAACATATGCATGAAGCTGGATTATTTTTAGCATCGTTTAAAATATATGAATGATATGATAATTGAAATGGAGTTTGATATGTAATGGAATTATGGGAATGTTACAGTTTACAACTTCAAGTACATGATGAAGCAGGGAAACACCCAGTGACCATTGTTGAATTCAAGAAAGCCCTCGCCACTTAACTAGTGTGGTAACATGAATAAATTATATATCACATTTTAGGGAAAAAAAGGGGTGGAAGAAGTATCAGAACCTGGGAACATAATTCCCAGATTACTTTGAGGGTGGAAAGGGGTGAAGATATTTACAGAAAGTTTCACAGAAATTTTAAAGGCTTGATAGTTAATGACTAGAATCATATGCACTGAAATAAACATAGAACCATAAGACCCCAAATTACCTTGGAAATGTTGAACCTCTGAGATTGTTAGGCTCATAGATGGTTAGGTTGTGTTAGGGTAGTCATTTTACCAGAAAATACACCACTGTCGCCCAACATTACTTTTCTGGAGTAAATTCATTTTTAACATATTCATCATACCACAATTTTGCTTGCATAATGTGTACACAGTGCCATCCCCACCCCCCCCCAAAAAAAAAGCAAGAACAAACAAAAGTGAGGTGGCGAGGGCTTTCTTGATCTTTACCTTATGTGGCTCAGTACATAAGAATCAGAGTACTGTACACTGATTTTTAATGCATTGTGATACTGTCAAACATTATAAGGTTAGCTGTTATTCACAATGACTAAGTTTGTTTATATTACAACTAAACTTAATGTGGAAGTACTGCACATCTGCATGTTTTAGTCTGAGCAGTGCATGGTTATGACGTTTGCATTGATGTTATAGTACAAATTGTATATACTTACCCATGAAAAGTTATTCCCTGTTGTCTGGTGCCAATTGTTTGCTTATTAGTGAAACACTGTGGCATTTCAGAGAAGTTAACCCGAGGTGTCCCGTCGACGAATGGGTACGTCACAACGTTTAGTCACAGCTAGACCCGTCGATGTACCGGTATGTCGTGCAATTGCAAGGTTCATAATTTGGACAATTTTCAATTTTTGTGCGTGATTTTTGGTACTTATACACTGGATACCTTCCTCTACAAGATGCCAGGCAGGGATAATGCCTCCCCGCATGACCTCCCCACCCTGCACGGCATTGTCTCGGCAATTCACCTGTTACTAGTGACCTGGCCGATATTGACATTCAGTGCCAGAGTGATTCCCCAATCGATGACAATGTGGAGGAAAAAATTTACGTAGCATTAGAGGAAGAAACAATCAGAAATGATCATCAGGTAATGTCGCCAAAAAAGGTAAAGTATGTTGATGTGTTAGTGAGCGAAACAATGCCCATATTGCCTATATTACTGTTTGAAAACCAATATACTCTTGTACTACATATAAATTCGTACCAAATAAATAAATAAATACCGTTCATGAGTGGTGTGGAATAGTTACCCTCCTATAGAACTCGTTTTCTTTGGAGCCAGCCTGACAGAAAACCCAGTAAGGTAAGGAGTACTTCTAACTGTATCAAGTATTTTAAACCTCAGGTGAGCAATTTCTCTATGAATTTTCGATGTTTCTCACCAAAAGCGGAGGTTTGAACCAAAAAATTTTTTTCCCAAAATTGGTCAGGACTGGGGGGAGTCAGTTGTGGAAAATCGGTTGGGACGGGGCAGGTTAAAGTGGTTCATTAGTAAAGCAGACCATAGCAGACGATGTGCACTCGACCTTTCTAACATGGCGGTCAAGCTGATGCAAGTTTTACCTCCCCGTGCAGCATGTATGTTTATATATCTATGCTTAAAGAGTGGTTATCAGTGCACCTACACTGGAGGCGCGCCTACAGTATCTTTGTACGGCTCAGCATCTGTCGGTCTCGTTAGCCAAGCAGTCTCCCTGCATCACTTGTAGAGTAGGCCTACTAGTGATGCTGCTAATCCCTGCCCATCTTCCATCATGGGCAGGGTTTTTGCTTCTCCACGTGTTAGCCATGCATGGAGTCCCGTAAGGTTGGGAAATGGGAGTCCTGGCAGATGAATGATGCTTCATGATGTGCCCTGGAGCTAGAGAGACACCTTTGGTCCCTCATTCTGGCTAGACTGGTGGCGTGGTTGGGCTCGACCAGATCAATCGGCTGGTCACTTGTTGGCTAGGGTCAAGTGGACAATGGGGGGCCTGGTGTGCTCCTATCATCCTGGAGTCACCCTTGTATAGGTCTCCCCTTGGTTACTTGGTTACACTCCCCCACTGCCTCGGGTTGCCAGCGGTGTTGTCCCTGGCATACGAACTGCCCTTGTTGGGCTCCGTGGTAGGAGAAGGGATAAGGGAAAGAAGTATTTTGTAGATCTCTGTGGCTTCTAAAATAAACAATACAGTTGATGATTGGGATGTTTTTCTCTGATCGCCACTCACCACCTTTCCAGGCCCCTGGGGACAATCCTCCTTGGCCCCAGCATCCAGTTCGGATCAGGAAGCGTCCATGTTGGGTTAGTGCAGTCCTGGGGTTGAGCCCAGATGAGAAGGGGCCTGCATTATATGCAAAATATCTAGTGATGAAGTCCACTATGTCTGGATCAATGCTAGATATTGACATACTTGATATGCACCGTGCCATTGTGTCAGCATGTGAAAAGAACCAAAATTCTCTTCACAGGGAGATGGAAGCATCCTTGTTCAACTGTCCTTCCCTGAAGAGAGCTCCTGTTCAATGCTCTGACCTCTGTTTCTAATGCCGATGATGCCTGTGTTCTTCATGCAACCTTTCAGCAATGTAAGGATGTCATTTTTTCCCATGACCTTCTCTGATACTGAGGCATGGCTGTTGGAGGAACTGCAATCTTCTGTTATGGTGACTGTTGAGCACATATAGAAGAAAATAGAGAGTATCTAGACCTCGAGACCGACCTTGTTCCAAATGATTTTCAAGTTAAGAGGCTTACATCTATGAAACTGCCTTTGCTATCACTTCCTGTAAAGCCATACGTGCTAACCCATAAGTGGTGTTTCCACTGGTAGGGGTATCGACATGTTAGCCGATTTTGCCAACGTGCATAGGCTGACCTTCCTGGTGTATGTATCTCCTGTAGCCGACTAAGTCGTACCAGTTACTGCCCAGGACCTCTTAAACGTTATCATTGTGGAGGTCCTCATGCTGTATCACGTACACGAGAGAGGGTTTCGTTTCCTGAAGCAAAGAAGAGATCCCAGACTCGCTTCTTCCAGCCCAGAATTACTTATGCGCTGTCTTTTCTGGACTGCCTTTACATCGCCCTGTTTCTCAGAAGCAGCTTCAACTCATTGCATTGCCCAATTTTCCATCTGGTGATTTGCCAGATGCTCTCCCTGTGGGTAGTACTGCATGTAAGACTGTTGTTCGCCAACCCTCTACTCCAACTGTTTCTGCCCTCACTTCAGTGGCTGAGGGTTTGCTTACTTATGCAGTGATGGCAGATGTCCATGTTGATGTGTCTCCTTGTCCTGCCTTGTTCAGAGTGCCCGACTTTCCATCTGCACCTGGCAAACGTCACCGTGGTTCTGCTGAGTCCTCTGAGCCTGAGGACCATCCATCTAAGGCCTCTGTTGAGGAACCTTGTGTCGACCTTTCTCCTGTTCCATCTGCAGTGGAGGGACTGGGGTCTAGCCAGGTGAAGGCTGAAGTTCATGGGTCGCCTGTAGTCCTGTCCTCACTTGGGGATGGTGTTGTGAAGACCATTGGTACTTCAGTTCTGCCACCTAGCATATCATTTTCACAGGGTTCTAGTCCTGTGGACTCTACATATGGACTATTCTTATACTTATCAGGCTTCTGGTGGTGGCACTGGCCATTCTACATCACCCAGGGCGGCCTCCAAGCCACCTTCCAAGCAAACTGTTATTCCAGCTCAAAGGAGGAGTGTTGTGAAACTTTCTTCCCCGTCCTCACGTTTGCCTTTGGTTATACGGCATAGGGTGTGGGTTCCTGGTGCTGGCCTCCCTTAGCCTCAGCCCAAAGCTGCTCGCTTGTTGGGAACTGTACAGTCCCACAGCTAATCCTGGTTCTTCTACTATGGCTTTTATCATTCAGTGGAATTGTCGGGGTTTTATGTTCCACCTGGGAGGAGCTGTCTTCTGTCACAGTTTTCTCCTGCATGCATGTGCATCCAGGAGACCATATTGGTGATGTTGTTCCTTCCGGTCCTTCTGGTTACAATGCCTTTATTTCTGATGCTGTGCTAGGCCAATGTCGTCTTGGAGGTGCTGCTATCTTCCTTGACTAGGATGTTCCATTTACTCGTCTGGACATTCCCACTCCCCTATAGGCTATTGCTATCCAGGAGTTTTCATGCCGTCAGTACACAATTTGTTGTCTTTATCCTCCTCCTAGTGTTACTGTTGAAATGGCGGATCTGATAAACCTTATCTCCCTTTCTGTTACTGTGTAGTGACACTGAGGCCAACCCTCGGGGTGTCATGCTGGCTTCCACAGTGGAAGAAGAGGGTCTGGTTGTTTTAAACTCCAATGAGATAACTTATTTCCATAGCCACACAGGTACTTTTACTGCTATTGATTTGCCCTTGTGCTCAGCCGATACCATTTTAGATTTTAATTAGGATGTGTTGCCAGACCTGCATGGCTATGACCACTTCCCAGTACTTTTAACAACTGCTTAGGGTGGACCTCAGCCTCGTCTTCTTACCTCGTGTCTGGATAAGGGTAAGAGGACAGTGTTCATGGAATGAAGTTCCATTGCCCTTTCTGTCAATGAGTTTGCCTGTCTTATTGAGGCAGTGCCTTTTTTCACTGACGTGTTGCACTCAGTGGCCTTGTTATCTGTTCCAAGAACGATGGGTCAGTTTCATAAACGCCTGGTTCCTTGGTGGAATCCTGAGTGCAGTTCTGCAGTGAGAGCCAAACCAGTCTTTTTTTCTCAACCTCGCCACCTCCGTGATCCTCAGTATTTGGTGGCCTGTCAGAGGCTGTGAGCACATATGAGGTGGGTTTTAAAGAAGGCCAGGCGTTCATTCTGGAAGGGTTATGCTTCTTCCTTCATTTTGAGGACGTCCCTCACTTAGATGTGAAACCAGGTAAGGAAAATTTCGGGAAAATATGCTATTCCCTCCCCTCCTCTTTTAGCTGCTGGAAGTGAAACTCTATCTGATCCTTTAGCTGTTGCAGAGTTACTTGTAGATCATTCTGCCAGTGTTGCACAGAAGGATACAGATTCGCCTTCGGCTATCCACCGCCGGTGCCTAGAGTCTCGTGGTCTCAGTTTTGCTTCTTCTGGGCGAGTCTTATAATGTCCCCTTTTGTATTTCTGAACTCCAGGCAGGTATTTCACAGTGCCATGATTCCTCTCGTGGCTGTGATGTTATTCCTTATGCCTTTTTGAGTCACCTGTCTGATGTGTCCCTTTTAATTTTTCTCTCATTGTTTAATATGATCTTGTGTACTGGTGAGTTCTGGCTTTTTATTTTTTAATGTGTTTGACTCTAAGCATAGGATTCACAGCCTGCTCTCAAGGTCCAGTAGTCCTCCTACATACCATACACCTCTACATATCACCACCTCGGCGCTAACACCCACTGTTCAAATGGAATACATGCCAGGGCTGCCTCATACAGGACTGGTGTATTAGTATTAGCGGGGGTATTTCTACATGTCGGCGGGTCTTCTGGTAGATCAGTAATGTCTGCATTTATGAAGTTCAAATCCTTAAACTCTTCCCTGCCCCAGCGGGGATATGAACTTGGGTCCAGTAGGACTGCAGGCCACCTCTCTACCGATCGAGCCACTGCCTGCTGTAGTTATCCCCATCCCCAAACGAGGTAAGGACCACCTACATTGACAAACTGCCTTGACTTCTTGTATGTGTAAGTTCTTGGAAAAGATGGTCAGTGTTAGGCTTGTGTGTTTTTTGGAGAGAGGTGACTATTTGTACACTGTCCAGTATGGTTTTCGTAAATTGCGATCTAACTCTGATGCCCTACTGTCCTTGCAATCTTCTGTCTGTGAGGTTTTCTCCACTAACAAACACCAGGCCAAGGGCTTCTTCGATCTGAAGAATGCAGACAACACTGCCTGGCGTCAAGACATTTTACTTTTATGAGTTTGGTCTTCGTGGGCACTTGCCTAGTTTTATACAGCAGTTTTTACCTAACCGTTTTTTAAGGGTCCTAGTGGAAGGAATACTTTCTAGTGCCTGTGCATTTGAAGACTGTGTACCACGAGGTAGTATCGTTAGTGCTGCTCTCTTTGCTATGGCCATCAATAGCGTTATCAGTGTACATCCTGATGGTGTACTAGGCTCACTTTATGTAGATGACCTCTCAATTTCCATCACTATATGCAGAATGTCTCTGGTAGAGAGGGAGCTGCAGCCAGCCCGTAATAGAATCTCTGTATGGGCTGAGTCTCGTGGCTTCCATTTTTCTTTAACAAAGACAATGGCTATACATAATTCGTGTTCGGTATGTTCACCCAGAGCCTGACTTGTATCTCTAATGTATGGTCAGAGAATATCCTACGTGGAAGATACTCTGTTTCTGGGTCTTCTGTTTTATAGGTGACTAACTTTGGCTCCTTAGGTTAGTTCTATAAAGGCAACTGTATTGAAGTTTTGTGTATTCTGAGGGTTTTTGTTCATTCCTCTTGGGATGCTGACCGTCATACCCTCTTTGTCTTGCATACGTCCTTTATTCTTCGTAAACTTGAATACGGATGTGATATCTTCTTCTCTGCAACTGATGCCCATCTCCGGGTGTTAGATTCAAAGAATCATGCTGGTGTACGTCTGGAAACTAGGTTATTCAGGTCATCACTGACTTCGAGTTGTTTGTTGGTGGATGCTGATGTCCTCCCTTTCCGAGTGGGTACAGCTCGTGAATTCCACATCTTTTAGTCATGGCTATTTGGTGAAATCTCGTGTACACCAGTATTCACCAGATTTCTACATCCTTTCCACGTGGAAACTTAGCTGAGAAGATCTCGTGTAAAACAGGATGAACAATTCATGTGAATTCTCTCAAAATAGTATGAGATGTACATGTGGTGGTAGAATTCACATGAAATACATTAGTTCCGATTGTGATTCTGTATAAAGCAATGACGTGAGTTTATGCCTTTTTTGGTATATATTAAAGCAATTATGTAGCCTGCCTATTCGCACTTTATAATATTTATTGATTGGAAATTAAGATACATATATATATATATATATATATATATATATATATATATATATATATATATACTGTTTATATCTAAGGATATTCCCAACATTATCGTTTCTATTGCTCTTTGGGAATATCTTTGAGGGACAGAAAAACATCATCTTTGGTGATTTGATCATCATCCCCGAGCTAGGCAACTATTGCCATATAGCCCCACTAAGTTATAGGAGCGCGCTACCACTCCCGCCAACGGTTACCCATGAGAGGCTCAAACTCGCAACCTCGCGATTGCGAGTCGGACGCTCTACCTCTGAGCCACCGCGCCCTCTTCATCTTCGGTGAGAGAGTAGACTAAATTAGTAAAAGATATTATAGAAGTTATAAAAGAACAGAATTGGAGGTGGGCAGGTCATGCTGCTGCTGCTGCTGCTGCTGATGATGATGATGATGATATATATATATCATCATCAGCCATTTAGTGTCCTGAACAAAGGCCTCCCCAAACCTTCTCCATGAATTCCGTATTTGAGACAGACAGACAGAGAGACTGAAGTGGTTGTGGATAATTCGTTACCTAAAATGATCATCTCTCTTAATTAATCGATATAAATGATGGTACAGTAGATAATAATGATATTCAAATAAAACTTTTTACGTGGTTATTAAACATTTTCTTTATTATTATTATTATTATTATTTTTAACCCCCTGAGGGTAGGGGGGTTTGTCAAGAATACTCCCCCAGTATCCCTGCTTGTCGTAAAAGGCGACTAAAAGGGTTGGTGGAGGGTTAGTGCCCCTCCCCGGAAAACAACTAACTAAAAAAACAAACAATAAGCCTCGGACAAGGACTGACCAAACGTTGACGACCAAGGACCGGACAAAGGACATTGTAATTGGAACGTGGAATGTAAGGGGAGCAAATGATGAGGTGAAAGAGAGAGAGATTGTCCAGGTGCTTGAGGATGTGAAAGTGGATGTATGTGGAATAACTGAAACAAAATGGAGAGGAGAAAGTGTGAGAGAATGGGAGTATGGATGGGGTATATGTGCAGGAGTAGGTGAGAATGAGAGGGCAAAGGAAGGAGTATGTTTAGTTGTGAGTAAAAGATGGAAGAGGAGCATAAGACAGTATGGGTCAGTTGGATCAAGGATTGTGTGGGTAAAGTTGAAAGTTGGAATACAAATGTGGGCGATTGTGTGTGTGTATGCGCCAATGCAAGATCGTGCTAGAAGAGTGAGAGAAGAGTTCTGGACAAATGTAGAAGTGTGCATGGAAAAGTTTGGAAGGAATGATAGAGTGTTTTTGATTGGTGATATGAATGGTAAAGTTGGGAATGTGAAGGTGGATGGAATAGTTGGTGAGTGGGGTGTGCCTGCTGAGATAGATGAGAATGGGAGTGCATTAGTGGACATTTGTGCTGGGAGGGGGTTGGTGATAGCTAATACCCTCTTCAGGCATAAAATGATCCACAGGTATACATGGCGAGTGATGAGAAGGGTGGGTGGTGAATTGAGTGAAAGGAAGGCAATGATTGATTATGTGTGTGTGGATGAAAGGATGCGAAGATGTATATTGGATGCAAGAGTTTATAGAGGTTGGGGGAGTGGACTTTCTGACCACTACTTGGTGGTGGTCAGAGTTAAAGTTCAAGTAAGATGGAGGAATAAAAGAAGGGAAAGACGAGAGGAAGGAGTAGTTGCAAGGAGAGTGGAAAGGTTACAAGAGGATGAGAAAAAGGCAGAGTATAAGAGAGAAGTGGAGGAACGATTGGGCAAATATGAGTTGGAGCAGATGGGGGACGTGGAAGGTGTGTGTAGAATATTTACAGAAGAAATATGTGCAGCATGTGATGTGGTGTGTGGAAGGAAGAGAAGACGGAGGGGGGTGCAAGGAACAGCGTGGTGGACTGAAGAGGTGAAACGGGCTGTGGCACAAAAGAAGAAAGCATACAATGAATGGATGAGAAATAGGGGCGTGGAAGAAGTTGAGAGGCGGAAGAGAGAGTTATATGTAGAAAGAAAGAGAGAGGTGAAAAGATTAGTAAGAGAGAGTAAGAAGAAAGTGGATGAGGAATTTGGAAGGAATTTGAGTGTAAAGTGGAGGGACTGTAAGAAAATGTTCTGGAAAGAGGTGAAAAGAGTAAGACAGGGTGGAAGTGAAGTTAGCAGGGGAGTGAAAGATAAAAATGGTAGATTACTAGTGGAGAAGGGAGAAAAAGTGAGCAGATGGAGAGAACACTTTAAGGAATTGTTGAACGTGGAGGATGGAAGTAATCCGAGTATAAGTGGCTGGGGAATGGCTGGAAGAAGGAGGGAGGTGAGAAGACAGGAAGAACTCAGTAGGATAGAAGTTGTGGAAGCAATGAAGAAAGATAAATCAGGGAAAGCCCCAGGAATTGATGGAGTGTGTGGTGAAATGCTGAAGCATGGGGGAGAGATAGTAGTAGAATGGATGTGGAAGATGTGCAGATTGGCCTGGGAGGAAGGTAGAGTCCCGGAGGATTGGAAGTCAGGTATAATTATTCCCTTGTACAAAGGAAAAGGGGAAAAAGAAGTGTGTGGTAATCATAGGGGCATTTGTCTTCTTAGTATAATAGGAAAAGTATATGCTAGGATACTTATTGACAGAGTTAGAGAAAGAACAGAGAAATTAGTTGGAGAAGAACAGGGAGGCTTTAGGAAGGGAAGAGGTTGTGTAGATCAGATATTCATTCTCAGATCTTTAGTGGAAAAGTTTCTAAAGAAGGGAAAGAAGTTGTATGCGGCTTTCATGGATTTGGAGAAAGCATATGACAGGGTGGATAGACTAGGATTGTGGAAAGTGTTAAGAATATATGGAAAGTTGTTGAATGCTGTGAAGAGTATGTACGATGGTGCGAAGGCTGCAGTGCGTGTGGATGGTGAACTAAGTGAATTTTTCTCTTTGAAAGGTGGTTTGAAACAGGGATGTGTCATGTCTCCATGGTTGTTCAATCTGTACATGGATGGGGTAATAAAAGAGGTACAAGGTAGGGTAGTGGATGTTGGAGTGGCCCTGGTGAGAGAGGATAGTGTTTGGAAACTCCCTGTACTGTTGTTTGCAGATGATACCGTGTTGTTGAGTGAAGACGAAGGGGAGCTGCAAGGCTTGTTGGATGAGTTTGGGAGAGTGTGTAAGAAACGGAATCTAAAGGTGAATGTAGGGAAGAGTAAAGTGATGGTCTTTGAGAGAGGTGAAATCAGTGAATGTACAGCAAGGTTGGATGGTGAGGAATTGGAAAATGTGAGTACGTTTAAGTACTTGGGTAGTGTGATGAGTAAGGATGGAGGTTTGGAGGGTGAAGTGCTTGAAAGGGTACAGCAGGGAAGAAAGGTTGCTGGTTCTTTGAAAGCAGTGATAAGAAACAGGGAAGTGAGCATGGAAGTGAAAAAGTTACTACATGACAGTATTGTGATACCAACTCTAACGTACGGAAGTGAAGCTTGGACGTTGTTGGAAGGACACAAGTCAAGAGTGAGAGCCGTGGAAATGAGTTATTTAAGAGGAGCCTGTAGAGTCACATGGAGAGACAGGCTGACGAATGAGGATATAAAGGAGCGTTGTGGTGTTGATGTGGATGTGATAGGAAGCGTTATGAGGAACACACTGAGGTGGTTTGGCCATGTGGAGAGGATGGAGGGTGAGAGACTGACGAAGAGAGTGTATGTGAGTGAGGTGGAGGGGGAAAGAGGGAGGGGGAGGCCGAGGATGAGATGGAGAGATGGGGTGGAGAGGTATATGAGAGAGGGGGGTGTGAGTTGGGAGCAGGGGAGTGAAATGGCGGGGGACAGGGCGACTTGGAGGCGATTTGTTTGTGGCCACCCCAAACGGGACTGAGGGGTCTGGCAATATATAGATAGATAGATTATTTTTAACGAATGCGAAATAATACTAGATCACCAGTATCAATGTAAACAACACTCCTCAAACACAGTGTTGCCATGTTCGTTCAATCTAGCCAAACTTTCTCGCTAGATATAGAGGAATTGACTTTGATCATGTATAAATATTTACTTTTTACATCTAATGACATTCTATAAATGTTATAGTTATTTGAGCCATTTTATATGATATCTTAATATCTGTGGCATTATTCTAGCTATTTTGCCATTCCATCTTGCTACCTATAGCGAAGTTTGAGTATTTTCAATGGTAACCTTGCACAAACATTCAAATCCCGCATTTACCATACGTACAAAGGCACAAGCTTTGAGGAAAGGTAAAATTTTGAAGTACTCTATCAATTTTTAATACCAAAAGTTAATCATATATAAGCTTTAGGTATAAAGACTAGTGTGTTGAAGAAATTTGCCTTAAAAAAAACTATTCAACCACACAGGCTCGGTCTAAATAGCCTAACCTATCTGCATGGTGTATAGGGCCTAGGCTAGCCTATAGGCTGGGCATTAATTCTGTCAGGTGCCTGTATAGTGCTAATTTAGGTAGTATTACATTTCGTTTAGTCACACCCTAAGGGAATTTACTCCTCAACTTAGGGGGGGTTTCATATATGAAATTTTTCTCGCAAATATGTCCTTTAGGTGTTTTTGTTGGTGCAGTATCAACTCACTGTATAGTCATGGCTTGGGGAGGGCGACATTAGCCCCTCCCTGCCCTCAGATTTATGAGCTTTCACAGTTAATGTAGGTTAGGTTGAGGATTAAATTTGGCTGGATTAGGTGTGATTTGGTAGGTTAGATTAGATTAAAAAATCCTTTGTTCGATTTTAATTCTTTTTTTTATTTTGTATATGTCTTCAACCACATACAGGGATTAGGCCAGGTTAAGTTAGGTAAGATGCTTTTGCAATGTAGGTTAGGTTGGGGGTTAAATTTTGTTGGATTAGTTCTGATTTGGTAGGTTAGGTTAGTTTAATTAACCCGATAGCTACAACGTACATCATATGAAGAATAGCATGCGACTGCTACGTACATCATATGCTCAAGCTCTTTTTTTTTTTTTTTAATGCACGCTACATTTTTCACCCAGATGTCTGCTAATAGGTACCACAGCCAAACTAAGGTAAATAATGAACTCATATTTGGTTTCCTATTCTTTTCCACGCACTCTTTCATTTATAAAAGCAAAAATTATTTTCGAGGAAAAAAAAAATCCCATTTTTTTGTGCATGAGGGGATTGACCATGAAACCTGATGCCACAGTTAATGGGTTAAAAAGCACTTCATTCAGTTTTATTTCCTTTTTTTTTTTTTTCATATATGACTTCAACCACGCACAGGGATTAGGTTTGGTTAGGTTAGATTAGGTTAGGTTAATACTAAAAGGTTAATAATTTGTTCGATTTTACAGTTTTCAACTCGTATTTGACTTCAGCCCCTTAATGGGAGTTAGGACAGGTTTGGGTAAGTATGTGATCATATGTGGTTGAAAGTATTGTCAATTAAAATAAAAATATGGGTAAATCCTCCCTCCAGAGAAAAAATTAAATTTGTATAAATATATATATATATATATATATATATATATATATATATATATATATATATATAAGGATATTATTTCGAATTTGACTTCACCCAATTACAGGCCTTAGGATTTGTTTGCGGTGGAAATTGTTCCCTAAATCATGCAAAAAAAGGTTACTTCTTACCAATACTAAAAAAATAAATAAACAAAATACAGTGGCCTTGCACAGTACAAGAGTGGATGGGCAGTCCTTGTCCTCGCGCACTTTAAAATTGCGCACTGTGAATACATAATCTTATGAGAAAAATTACATATGGGTGGTACCCCCTCATACCATGGCATTTTTTAATCCTTAAAGACATAATAAAGGGAAAATTTTTCAGACATATACTGCAGATATACTGTAGCTACAATAACAAAAATTTGGTCAGTCACCTTGAAAAAGGCAACATGCCTGATGGACGTAAATAACAGGGGTTCTGAGGCACGGCAGCACATTTAGAGTGCCCCTGCTGCACCACCCCGCACACTGCATGTGTTTAACAGTTGCCAGTGCTGTATTACTCCAAGCTTTCATGAAGAAATTTTTGGCTTTTTGAATGTTATATTTCTTTCACAATGTAGCAAGTCACTATGGTGGGGGTTGCAGGTATGCCAGGTGAAGCAGGTGGGACTGTGGAGGTGGAGGCGGCTGGTGAGTCAGGGGGGGGCAGTGGCGATGGAGGGGACGGTGGCGGGCGAGTCAGGGAAGGTGGTGAGGGGAGGATCCTCCATCTCCTCGCTACTGCTCATATTTTTGGCAATTTCCTTCATCTCTTCTTGTTTGTTTGCGTCATTCCTTATCTTGTTATGGACGTATTTGCTGTATAACAACTTGGCATTCGCGAAATAACTATCATTCATCGAGTCCAAACATTATTAAAGACTAAGTCTACTAATACCAAGTCGGTTCACTTTCCATCAGGGCGCAGGGAGGTGTGGCTTCTGTGTGACATCAATTGGCTTAAGTAACAGAAAATGTATAAAACCGCAGATTCAAATTAAACATTTACAACAGGGAAAACGAAGCAGGGGAAAAAGTGCTTACTTCACACCCCTACACCATCCATCACACATTTCAGTCCCTTCCCTCACTTCACCAAACCGAAAAATATGTTATGGTCTGAATAGTGGAGCAAACATCCATCCTCCATCATGGTCAGGAGTCAACTGAGCTGGTGTTTCATGCCAGAGCCAGTTGACGCCACTCCAATGCTCCGCCCCCTGCCGAGCTTGAAGCCGTTTTAGAAGGAAGTGAACCGACTTGGTATTAGTAGACTTAGATTAAAGAAACTGGGTTTCTGTTCTAACTTATCGTTATTGCCGAAAACATTATTGTCGAAGTCGTTATTGGCGAGATCTTACTGTAGACTCCTCTTGAGCACCTTCCCTAAGAGCCTCTGAAGTCGCAATGGGCCCATTCTGTGGGGAGGGGGGTCGCTTAGTCAGGGAAAATAGTGGTTTTGGGCCACTCCTTGCCTCTACCTCGCGGATTGTGGGCTAAACTCTCGCAGTGAAGGTTTTTTGGTTATCGTTTTGGTCACTCGCATACTATGTGATTCGCGTACTGTGAACGCGCGTACTGTGTGAGGCCACGGTACTATGAACTAAACAAAAAAAATTCCCTAATTTACTGTACTTATTGTTGTCTTGAAACTAATATCTATGTTTTATTCTTTCAGATAATCTAACACTGTAATTCTCCAACATGTATAGAACCGTATAGAACCGCACATACCACGCAGCCAGTACTGTCCTTAAGAGGATGCTGGACAGGTTCTCCATTTGTCACACAGAACTTACACTGTACGTTATTATTCTTGGTGATAGCACCTAAGTAGGGTTTTGTTTTTCATAGTGCTCTCAGGGTTTCTGCTTAATTGTTTGTAGTCTTTATATTTTCTTTTGTAATCTAAGAGGAGCATTGGATCTGGCTACTGAAACGAACACGCTGCTGAATGTGCTGATGGTTGTTGATTGTCTACTATCCTTACCGTCCTATCTGATCCCCTGTTAACCTTTAGTATACCGTTAAGTTCCCTTATGGCATTTTATTTTTTCCCTAATGGGTTGCCTCAATTAATTTCTCTGATTAATTACTTTTTTTTTTATCACATTGAGCTCCTCTGGAGAAGGTGGAATCCAAAGTTTTTCACCTCATCAACTCTTTAAGATAGCAATGTGAATGATTTTTCTGTAATACACAATATATAAATTAAACAATTACTCTGTGTATTAATTTAAAACATACCTATATTCATTAGTGTCCAATCTTGAGCAGACTATAGATGTATTGCACCTTATAGTCACAAGTTTCATGTGTTCCATTCACCATTAACTATACCTTAACTATACTGATGTAGTTACAGTACTGTATGCAGTATATGAATCTTGCAGGACATTTATATAGTTTTGCACATTATTGAAAATTAACCGTTGATGATTATGATGCATCTTGACTGTTTATTTTATCTATCATTAGACAAGTTTATAGGACTTAAATTAGGAAGGCTCTCTAGAAATCAAATGGATAAAAATAATTTACATTCAATCCGTAGATCCCACAAGTTCTTCCCAAGCTAAACTGATTATAGTCTGTATGAGTTAATCGACTTATAAGCTAACAATGCTTTGATGATTGATGAATTTGACAATTTATACTGGTTAAATTATTACTTTTATTCAGCATAGGAAGAACTTGTTGGAGTTAGGGAGTGAATGTATATTTCATTTAATCCATTTGGCTTCTAGAGAGCCTTTCTAATTTGCAGGCATGTGATTTATTCCACCAGATATTACTGTTTATTACTCGTTAATTTTAACACGTCTATTACACGTGTTTAAATTCTCGTGAAACGAACTATCAAAAAGATCAGATATCCACATCTTTTAGACATCTCCAGTCCACATATTTCCACGTGAAAAATGTGACATTTGCCCACTGGGTTGGATTTACATCACCAATCATGATCAGGTGTTGGTATCGTCTTTACCATCTTCCGGACTCAGTTCTTTGTGAAATAGTCTCCAAGAATTCCAAATCTTCTGTGTGTGACATTGGTCCTAGTTTCCCGAAGCTCGTTGGTTACAGGGTCCGATCTGTTATATTAGTCCTTTCTGTTTCAAGCATGGCATTTTGTCCACAATGGATCCTGAGGGTTGGTTTTTGGCTACTCTCTTGTGTGACATTTTGTAGGTACGTTGTTGGTAAAAAGAGCTCACTTCACTCTCAGGTGTCCCTCTCTCTCTTTTTAGAACGTATCTTAACTCATACTGGCGTCTGTTTATACTGACGGATCTAAGACTGATACTGGAGTAGTCTTTGGTGTCGTCTTCCTTCCTTCAGTCGGGGCAATAACGTTCCTGGTATTGCTTAAGCATATATATTAGAACTGACTGCGATTTTTTATGCTCTTCAAATCATTTTTGCAGTGCCCCAATATCTTTTTGCTATTTTTTGTGACTCTCGCTGTGCCCTGTCTGCACCAGAGTCTTTAAATTCATTGCATTCACTGCTTCTGTCAATTTTACAGTGGCTTTTTCCCCTTGGCCTTCATGGCCATTGTGTGGACTTCCTTTGAGCTCCTGCACACGTCACTGTGGAGGGAAATATGAGGAGGATACATTAGCTAAAGCTGCATCTTCTCGACGGCACCGTACCAACCACCTGCTTCCTGCTTGTGATACACCTTCCTTGAAGTACACGGTTTGCACATGCTGGAAGAGTTAGTGGGATGGTGTTCCGCATAATAATTTAAGAGAAATTTTTCAGTGAGTGGTTATTCCAAGGGTTCTTCCCTCCATGCCTCGGTGACTGGAGGTGGCTCTTGCTCTGCTTCGCATTGGGCACTCACAGCTTATGCATGGGTTCCTCATGTGTGGTGGGACTCAGCTGTATTGTGATGATTGCCTTGTTCCCCTCACTGTCCATCACATTCTAGTCAAGTGTCCAAGTTTCGGGACCTACTTCACAGATTCCTCCATAGACGTAAAGGGGTGTACGGTGCCTACTGTCTGTCCTCAGTGCTTGATGGAGCCTAAGGCGATTTTACTGATGTTTTTAGTTTTCTTCAGGAGGCCGGATTACTAACACCATTATAGGTAATCAATATTTATTTAATTATTATGTTATTTTCAGTATTTTATCACTAAGAATATGAACTTTGTTTTGAGTATGCAATAAAAACTAAATTTAGGCGTCTTTTATCTTGTTGTCCAGCAGCATATGGCCCTGCCAATTTCACCGCCAGCTTTTAATATATTTAGTAATGATAATCACTCTAAGTTATTCGTTCATAATTCTCCTTTTCTCTTTATGTGCTACGCATTTTCATTTTTACCAAGCACTGAAAAATCTCATGAACAGGAAAACCTTAGCAATGCTCTTTTCCCACTGTCATGTCAACAGTACTTCCAATCATTATATCTGCATACTCAGTTAGGCTTTTTTGATCGTGCTTACCAGTCTCACTGTGTCACGTATATTTGGTATATTTGTGTAATTCTTTATACTTAAAATATGACCTCTATAAATCTTAATATACATCCTTCAGTTGCTTCCCTTTCTCCGTCTCCCTTTCCACTCCAGAACAACATAGTACATTATTATCATTTTGCACTCCCTCAATAAGTCCCTTGTCACAAACACACCATATCTTTTGGGCGATCTTTCCACTTGTCCTTCTCATCGTCTGCTATATATCAGAACAGGATGTATCAGCAGTGATCGGTACTACTTTCACTGAATTAAGGCTGAATATGACACAATATGTACCTTCAATTGCTGTATTAGCAGCATTCTCTTAATCTTTGCTATTCATCTCTCGTTAATAAAGTGTTTCCTTTTTTCATTCCAAGCACATGCAGTTAACTTAAACACTTCACACCCTTCCACTATACATATAATGAAATTGTGAAGGTGAAACTTTTCGTACGTTCCTTTGATTATGACAAAAATATTGAGAGTTTATGGTAGTTATATAATCATTTCCTGTGGCCCCCCACGGGATACATAGAACCTCCATAAACTCTCCCCACCAATATCTGTCTCTTGCCATTTCCTTCAGGTCCCACCAACACTCTTCCCCAGATTCTATTTTCGTTGTCCTGAACCAGGTTTCTCTCGGAATACCTCTCCCTCTTCTTCCTCTAGCAGTCCACTCTGGCACATCCTGCATTAAAATGCCTTATTTTCTATATATGTGCCCTAGCCATTTCCTGCAAAACAGCCTGACATATTCATCAACTGATCCCACACTCGTACTATCCCTCACTCTTTCATTAGTAACTCGGTCCTGCCACTTTACCCCATGAATCCTTCTCAGTAGCATTATAAAAAAAAATAATAAAATTTGCTTGAATTAGCAGCTTCAGCTGATTTACCAGGAAATGCAAAAGATGCCGCAGATACCAGGGAAATTCCTGTGCGAGGTAGGACTACATTTTCTAAATCAGTTCGACGTACTCAAACCGCCTAAAGGCTAAAGGTGGTTTCTGAAAGACTTAAAAAAATTAATCTGTTGTAACATGGCACTCAGGTGTCAAAAACCCTGTAGTGAAGGCGTTATTCTCGGACTAAAACGCTTACATGAATGTTGTCAAATCATCGTTGATAATGGCGACCAGTGAGTCAGTGTGAGAGAATGTCTTGTGAAGGTGATGGAGGGTGTGAAGGCGGTAGAGAGGGAGGCGAGTGAAGGCGAGCAGCCTCGTTGTCTGAGTCATCAGCAGGTGAGTTTTGAAGGAGAACTCGGCGAAAGTGGACAGGAAGACTGGGTCGTCGCTTACCACCACCCCAGTCACGCACCAGACCACCTCTCTCAGCTGTAAATGGCACCAGTTTAACAAGGTAGTTGTTCATAGTTTCTGATATCACGCTGTTTTATTGGTTCATAATTTCCTGTACTATATTTACCACGTTTCACTCTGTACATGAATAGCATTTCAAAGCATATTTCAAAACATTAAGAGGTTTGCACTTTGACTTCTTAACTAATTGAGCTTGGAAACCATTTCAATTAAAATGCCTTGATGCCACTTGCTGGAAGAGCTTCTAAGTATTATAGAGTCACAGTCTGTAACGTTGACCTGTCAATAGTATAGATAGGGAGGTATGAGGGTGGCCAGGTAGACAGGAGAAAACCAGTGTCGACAATGTGGATTTTATTTTTTTTTATGTGTCCGACTCTGGGCATAGGTTTCACAGCCTGCTATCAAGGCCCAGTAGTCCTCCTACATACCATACACCTATCTACATGTCACCACTTCGGCACTAACACCCACCATCCATATTGAATACATGCTAGGGCTCTCATTCAGGACAGGTGAATTGGTATTAGCGGGGGTATTTTTACTACTTGCCGGCGGGTCTTCTGGTAGATCAGTAAAGTCTGATTTCATGAAATTCAAATTCTAAAACTGTTCCCTGCCCCAGCGAGGATTTGAACCTGGGTCCAGTAGGGCTGCAGGCCACCTCTCTACCGATTGAGGCACCGCCTCCAATATAAAGTGAGACGTTGGATAGCTCATTGTGGGTTTATCTTGAAGAAGGTCTTTTCTCTGTCTCAGTTACCCCTCTGTTTATCTTGTATCACAAGTGAAGGTGAGTTGTAGACACTCCTGGGTTACAGGGTTTATTATGACACAGTTTTATCATGGTGTGATGGACAGAGTGATGGACCCACGTATTGTCAGCGTGACGGTGAACCTCCTGCAGTATCCTACCTCTTCAATCCCCTTCTGCCTTCTCTGGTCTCTTCTGGGTCTCTGACTGCTATACCTGATTTCTAACAATATATACTGACCGTTGGGTGGGTGTGTAATGTCTAGTACAGTATTTTTCTGTCTCTGAGAGTTAACCGGCTTTCATCAGTTACCCCATATGTTTGCTACACAACAAGATTCATGATCGTCTGGTTAATGTGTGTTAGCATTCAGCCTGAACACTAGACAGTTATGCCAGAATTTCCTTCCTACGACCTATCTCGATATTACAATCTACACCGTATACGAGTATAGAAATATGTTACATTGCTGCTTATCTACTTGCCAAACAATTATGTTAATGTTTTACATGGTATGTTAAAACATTGTAAAATTAAATAGAGTGACATAATTGTAGGGAATAGTAACATTTGTAACATTATATATATATATATATATATATATATATATATATATATATATATATATATATATATATATATATATATATATATATATAAAGAGAGAGAGAGATGCATACAGTATACTGAATATAGATAGATATATAGATAGATAGACGGATGGATTGGGGTGACCCTAATTTATTATTCTCCACAAGGCTACTTCTGTTCCATGTAACTTAAGGAGCTTTCATGCAAAAAAAAATCAAGAAAATTGGCTCATATTTAGAAGTCACTCCCTGTAGGGAAAATATGTGATCCTGATAATGCCTAATTGTCTGATGAATATATGGTTTGTAACCATCCTAAAACAGCGACAACTATCGAACTAAACATTTAATAAAACTTGAGCAGTAGTTGGTAGACATAATGTAACATGCGTCTACCACTGCTGCGTGCTGCAGCCATCTGTTGGAAACTTGCACTCAGCTCGAAAAGCACCACGTGCACACCGCAGCACACGCCGGGTGGCTCGTCGATGACTCAGCGGGCACTCAGTCACTCAGTGGATAACGATTTCTCCACACAATAGGACGTACACTAGCTCCCAAAAGTATCTTTAAAGTGTGGTGCTCGGGTGTTCGTTGACCAGTTTTTCTGTCGCTTTGGGATACCACAAGAGCTACATTCAGAAACTTCGAGTTTGCTGTGCTCCGTGAGTGCTGCAAGTTCCTGGGGATCAAGAAGAACAAGATGGCCCAACTAAGGCTGCACTCAGGTGGGATGGTGGAGAAATTCAACTGGACCCTGGGACAGGAACTGGCCAAGTACTGCATAGAGGGACAAATGGAATGGGACCAGAAATTACCTGCATTGTTGACAGCACATCAGTCTACATCTATGAGGCTACCGGCTACACCCCTGCAAAACTGATGTTGGGCCACGAGTTATGCTAAGCTGTTGACTTGTTAGTGGGAAGACCACCTGGTGAAGAGCTGCCTACAGACATTTCAGCTGTGCAAAGAAACTTCAGGAAAGGCTGGCTGATGTACATCATCATGTGCAAGGAGCCCTTACGTTTTCAGAAGTGAAGTGAAAGTATGATGCCAAGGCAAATGAGGTTAGCTTTAAGGATGGTGACAGAGTCTGGCTATACAATCCTGTGCGAAAGAAGGAACAGTCACCGAAGTTGCGAGCCTGTGGGACGGTCCTTACACTGTGTTGAACCGCCTATCAAACATAAACGTATCAGATTCGGGGAAGCAGGAAGTCTCACCCAAAGGTGGTACACGTGCATCGTCTGTGGCAGTACCATGGGCCAGGACAGTACAGCTGGGACATCTCCGTGGAATCGTGCTCACCCGCAACAGAGGATGTTGAGAAGGACCAAGGAGCTGAAGTACAAGGGGATAGTGACAGTTTCTCAAGTAAGTGCTTCAGGAAGAGGACCAAGACATTCAGGAGGAATGGATGTGTGGAAGAGCAGGAATATTGTCGGAAGCGGCATAGAAGAAGACCTGATAAGTTGAAGGATTATTTTGTGCATAATTAGATATTTAGCTTGGATTAAGGATTATGACAGTAGTCGTTGCCGAGCTTTTCCAAAAGAATGTTAGATTGTTGGGATTTTAAGAAGGAATGTTCACTGTACGTGTCGTGAATAACAAGAAAAAGATAAGGATGAGTCTGGGTTTTGATTGCAGTTTATTTCTTCAGCGGGAGTGTCTCAAAAGAGCAGTACTGAGGCGAGATTGATTTTATGCTTGCTAACTCCATGCGCTTTGTTCCTGCCTCTCCTCACCTTCTCTCCCTCCTAACCCATTCTGCTTTGTCTCTCCCATTTCCCTATATGACTGGTTGTGTCACGCATAAGGGCACGTGTGTGTGTGTGTGTGTGTGTGTGTGTGTGTGTGTGTGTGTGTGTAACTTTCCAAGCCTATGGAAATTTCCCATCAGGCATCATTTATTTTGTGTGTAATTCCTTACTAGGAAAGTGCATTGCTGTTTCATCTAGCCCTGTCACTTAGTCACAACTTTCTTCTAAACTCTGTATTACTTATATATGTTACTAGCTATTATGTAGTAGGTTATGATATTTGAGTGTCCTGACATCGCTCGGTCACACCAAGTTGCCGTACCTACGACAGCATGTAGTAACAAATTACATATTCTCTTATAATCAACTAATACATGGAATTCATCACAATACTGTAGAGACACAATAATATTGCAGAAACATAGCAATTGTAGTAATATATTGTATGTATAATATATGTGATGGGGTAAAAACATGGTAGTAAAACTGAATATACAGTAGAATACAGTATTGTATTACATACTGTAGTAATATAATGGCACACATTTGTATGTACAACAGACATATGCATATATTTATACAATGGTAATATAATGGCAGTACCATGCAAAGACCATAGTAAGAGTCAGTTATATGTAATGTACTGTAGACTCATGATTACTAATCTCCGACCAGAGAGTTGGCCAAAGTCATGGCCAGGCATAGGTTACACAATCAGGGAACTCAACCATCGTTTCAGAAAGATTTAGTGCTTCGGTGAATAATTTTCTAAGCATCACTGAAACACGTTTGCTTTACATATCACATTGTCAAGTAATATATATGCTTTTTAAGAAATACACATGAAAGTTGATCATAGCTGTTATTTTTAGGGTGTCATGAGTGTGTGATGCTATTTGACATTCATAATGTTTTTCATTAACGGATAAGTTAATAAGTTTTGTGGGACATGATGTTCCTGCTTTTCTCCCCTCCCCCCACCCACCGCGTGCTCCAAAAATGTGTATTCTCGGCTTATTTTCACCACCCAAACACATTTATTTTACCACAAAACCCACATATTCCTATTCGTCGATGCTTGTTTTACACGATAAGCAAAAAACACACACACACACACACACACACACACACACACGCTATACGTATGTTGGGGCCGAGTGAATAAACATTCAAGAGCATACAATTCACTTCCCAACATAAGTCGAATGTTTACTAATCAATCTCTACATGTTTTTCCATCACTGGAAAGAGAATTTTATTAGCTTTCGAATGCCCGAGGTCCCAGTTTGATACAAGGTATGGTGTTTGAGGAATAAGCGAAAAAGTAAAACCCATTTCCGACAGTCAACAGATTTTTTTATTCAGGGAGCTCTAATGAAAAACTTTTCATACCATTGTCATGATTTTACTTTATCATCCTATGCAGAATTTAATTGGGTTTCATTTGAGCCCACAGCGGTGATCCTAGGCCTCATAGTTTTCGAGAAAAATGCAAAGAAACTACAGTGCACCCATGCCATGTCGTGACCTTAGGGCAGAGTCCTGCCTTCCTAAGCTACTGCAAGTATTTCACTAATTCTTTGTACACTAGATATGCACACTATATTCACATGATTCACTGTCACTATTATTATGGCTGAATACTCACATTTGGTGCAGGGTAGAGGCAGTGTAGTTGATTAGAAACAGTAGCATAATCTTCGATGGGCCAACGGCTGATAACAACGAGGATTGTTTCACAAACACCAAATTTCGTATTGCAAACACCAAATCTAACCACAACAGTGCCCAAACACTATACACAAGCACTACTGGTATAGTGATATGTGTTGCACAGCCAGGATGGAAGTAAGAGTGGAAATTTAAAGGGACAGATCCACGCAGTACCTTCCCCACTCACAGCTCATTTGGTACTGAATAACCTGTCCGCTCTCTTGCTGGAATCGGGACCCACAGTTGCCAACTCAATACTTTTCACAAGGAGCAGGGAAGCTATGACACCTTCAAAAATGACGCCGATCTGCCAAAAACTTTCTCTTTGATGAAAGTTTTTATGCTTTAATGGCACCAAAAGCATCAGTAAGTATAGTAGCAGCCACACCCTTATGACGACAAATGCGTCATCGTGCGCGAAGAGGTTCTGGTTATTGTTTCACTGACCTATTTCTTGAAGTGAGTCTTTAACTGAGCTGTTGATAGGTCACAGCAGAGAAATATCCACGACTACAAAGCAGCCAGTATCCACACAGCATATTCTAAGTATGTTTTATAATACTTATATCGCTGACAAAAATTTACCATTACTTGCTACTTTGGACAGATTGATTACCGTCTGCCTTTTAGCAAGGCGGAGTGATAATGTTTTTGCTGCCTCTTTGTGTGTGTGTGTGTGTGTGTGTGTGTTCCCATTATATCTCATGAATGGCTTGAGCTGCCAACATGAAACTTATAGGGTATGAAGATATGGCCAAAATCTTGGATGAGTTAAAAAATGGGCACCTGCGGTCAAGGTCAAGGTCACCAAAATTGCTGCCAAACGTCACTTTGTTTTTTACCTGCCTTTAGCACCATTACATCTCATGAACAGCTTGAGCTATCGACATGAAACCTTCAGGGTATCAAGGATTGACCAAAATCTTGGAATTGGTCAACAGTATATTCTGGCAGGCGATTAGCATTCGGCTCTCGAATGCTTTTCTATAAATTTTCCTAGTGATAACAAGCCCCATTAACATCTAGTGGGAGTGGTTGCGCTACTCCTACTAGATGTCTTAGCTGCATGCCCCCTCTCTTCATAATGTGTGCCAGTTAATGCTGTTAAATCATAAATGATTATTATATATGATGCCATTACACAGTGGCAAATGCCCATTTACATGATGGAATTTGCCCAATTGTAGATTGATTGAAGGAACTTCGGCCCCCGTCAATAAATGCAGATTACTATATAATGGAAGAGAAACCATAAAATTATGGTAATATCAGAGATATGAGAAGTAGAACATTTCAAATCACCTGATTACAGTTCTTTGTCCCACCCAGTAGTGTAGGGGCTGTGTTTGAATGTGTGGCTTGTGCGTGGTCATAACACTGCCCACCACATGTCTCTGGTCGGAGATTAGTAATCATGAGTGTACCTATCATCTCTCTCTCTCTCTCTCTCTCTATATATATATATATATATATATATATATATATATATATATATATATATGTGTGTGTGTGTGTGTGTGTGTGTGTGTGTGTGTTTGTATTTTGAGATTAATATTGTTATATGAAATGGATACATGTATTTCAGCTTATCATTTATGCATGAGAATATTATTATATAATATGCAACCCCATATTATTTTCCTTCATATTTCCATTTTTTTCTTTGTAAATATAGTTTACACTATTTACATATTATGAACATTTCACTCAGGGGGTCTCACTTGAACGTTTACCTTTCCTCCCTTAAATATTGACTCCAAGTTTGCAATCCTTGCTTGCATTCTGTGCATAGTCAATAATAATATACTAAATACAATTGAGAAGATTATAAAGACTACTGGAGCTGGGCTATACACATAATATGAATTGAACTTACTTATACTCAGTTCTTCCAAGGGCTTCATTGTTTGATTGATTAATTGCATGGATTCAAATTTAGGTGAAGTCAACTCAGTATTTGAGCTCATGTTAAAATCCATATCAGGCAGTGGTTGGAAGTATTTGTCTGTGTGATTAAGGATGGCATAGTGATTGTAGCTAAGGTGGACAAAGATGGTGTAAGTAGAGCACAATAGTCAGGTGCTATGAACAGTCCTGATGCTGAAGTATGAGATGCTGGTGTATGTGCACAAATTACGAAGACTGATGTGTTATGAGTGAAGTTGAAAAACTGTGAAAGCCAAATGCGTTGATGATGTGTGAGTTTATCTGGAGCAAATGTGAAGTTGCACTGTTGATGAATGTCATGATTTCTTATGATTGAGATTTCTTACTAAACTAACTGAACAAGTGATTAAAGCGCCTCAGACCAGGACGGACCATATGTTGACGACCAAGGAACAGATAAAAGACATTCTAAGGGTGGGGACGTGGAATGTGAGAGGAGTGAATGATGAAGTGAAAGAGAGTGAGATTGTTCAGGTGCCTGAGGATGCAAGAGTGGATATATGTGGATTGACTGAAACTAAATGGAAAGATGAAAGGGTGAAAGAATGGGAATATGGTTTAGGTATATGTGTGGGAGTTAATGAGAATAAGAGGGCAAGAGAGGGAGTATGTCTGATGATAAGCAAGAAGTGGAAGAATATAAGAGAGGATGGGACAATGGGTGCAAGGATTGTATGGGTGAGGATGAAAGTAGGTATACAAGCATGGGCGATTGTATGTGTGTATGCTCCAACAGAGGACTGAGCGGCAAGAGTGAAAGATGAGTTTTGGGCGAGAGTAGAAGCATGGATGGACAAATATGAGAGGAGCGAAAGAGTGCTTCTGATTGGAAACATGAATGGCAAAGTTGGGAATGTACGAGTGGATGCAGTGGTTGGTCAGTGGTGTGTGCCAGCTGAAGTAGATGGGAATGGTAGTGATTTGGAGGACATCTGTGCTGGTAAGGGGTTGGCAATAGCAAACACCTACTTTCGGCATAAGATGATCCACCGGTATACATGGAGCAGTGGTTCTTAACCTACGGGTCGCGACCCAAATTTGAGTCGCCAAGCCATTTGGAGTGGGTCGCCAAGAGACAAATATATTACTATTATTATTAATGTTGTATACTATTATTTTTAACATATTACCGTACTTGTCGATACTTTACACTTTACATTCTCTCTCTCTCTCTCTCTCTCTCTTTCTCCTACAGTAGACGGTTGCATTTGGTTTAAAAAAAGATTATTACCATCCACACAACTGGAAGTAGCGTACTGGTACTGTACATTTTATATTTTAAAACTTAACCGTTTTCATTTCGGAGTAATGATGCCCTGCTCATGGCTTTCGTACAGTACCGAGGTCCAGAAGACGTGGAAGAGGAATTTCTGTTCTGTCGGCCATTACACACAACCACAGCCAGAGAAGATATTTTCAGTACTGTGGACTCATTCTTCAAGGAAGAAGGGCTTCAGTGGAATCAGTGTTTTATGTCTGTTGTGATTGTGCACCAGCAATGCTAAGAGTACGTCAAGGCTTCAATGCTAGAGTTAAAGAAGACAATCCATGCGTGCTGATTGTTCACTGTCTCCTTCACCGTGAGAATCTTGCTTCTGAAGGGTTGTCACCTGAGTTACAGAAAGTGATGCAGGAAGTCATCCAGGTAGTCAGTTTCATTAATCTAGGGCTGTGCCCACCAGGATCATCAGTCGGATGTGTTCTGATTTTGGTTCAGAACATGTACACGTGTACCACTCTGAGGTTAGGTGGCTGTCATGAGGAAGGGTGCTCCAACGGTTGCCTGAAATGCGGAATGAGACTGAGATATTTCTAGCAAAAAAGAATCATTCACTGGCCCCAAAGATTCTCTGATTCAAAGTAGGTCATGGAAGTGGCTTATCTTGCAGATATCTTTGCTGAGATTAATGCCTTGAACATTTCAGTGCAAGGTCACGATCAGACATTAGTTGGGCTGTCAGAGAAGGTAACTGCATTCAAGGGGAAACTGAAGCTGTGGAAGAGTAAAACTGAAACTGGGAAGACTGCGTCGTTTCCATCTTTGAGTGAATTTCTGAAAGACGAAAAATTTTATCTCATCCAGGTCCAAAGCATCTCTCTGGAAAACATCTCCAGACTAATCGAAGAGTTTTCTTACTACGTTCCTGAGAATGTGATGAAATATGCCTGGGTAAGAAATCCTTTCAGCATTGAAGCTGAAGACTTACCTGACGAGATTTCGAACATCAGCTACCACCAGGAGCAGCTCATCTAGGTTCAGAATGATGAAACACTTCGTTATGATTTCAGGAAACAAAACGAATCACTGAGCTTATTCTGGATCACAGTTTACAAAGAAAAGAAAATTCTTGGAGATGAAGCCCTGAAAGCGCTCCTTCCCTTTGCTACAACTCATCTGTGTGAGGCAGGATTTTCTGCACTCACAAAGTACAGAAAGTCTACAACCAGAGCATGACCTAAGATGCAGTCTGTCATCTAAATCACCCCGGTTTGAGAAGCTGATTGAAATATTTCAGTGCCAGGGATCTCACTGGTTATAGTACTTTATGTCTCAGACAACATCCAAAATAGTGACTCTTTCCTTAATGGTCAGAGTAAATAGGTGTGTCATGAACATGAATGAATTATTTTGATTTTCTGATCTTCGATTTATTTTTTTCCTGCCAAAATGTGTTGATATTTTAGTTCTTACGAAGTACATGTAATAAAAATGAAATTTTTTAAATATGACATCAATAAAATATTGAAATTTTACTTTGGTTTTAGTCACATGATATGACACATGTTTGTTTCAGTTCTGGTGCAGAGTAAGTTTACGAGGGTTTGGGTCGCCATATAGACCATCTTATGGATTTTGGGTCGCCAAGAAAAAAGGTTAAGAACCACTGACATGGAGAATGACTGAGGAGGATGGATGGTGAACTTGTTGAACGAAAGGTAATGATAGACTACGTGTGTGTGGATGAGCGAATGAGAAGACAATGTTGGATGCAAGAGCGTGGAGAGGATGGGGGAATGGAGTCTCGGACCATCACTTAGTGATGGCCAAGGTAAAGCTGCAAAGAAAATGGTTGAGGAGACGAAGGGGAAGACAGGAGGAAACAGATCCTGTGAGAAGAGTGGAGAATATGCAAGATAGTGAAAAAATGGCAGAGTATAAGAGCATAGTGGAAGAAAGATTGGGAAGGTATGAGCTAGAGCAGATGGAAGGGGTGGAAGACGTATGTAAGATATTCACGAAAGAGATAGGTGCAGTATGTGAGGTGGTTTGTGGAGTGAGGAGGAGATGCAAGGGTGTGCAAAGGACAGCATGGTGAAATGATGAAGTGAAATGAGCTGTGGAACAAAAGAAGAAGGCATATGGTGAATAGTTAGCGAGTAGAGGAAGGGGAGGAGATGAGAGAGAGAGAGAAGAGAGAGGTATATGTGAGCAGAAGGGAGGTGAAGAGACTGGTGAAGGAGAGTAAGAAGAAAGTGGATGAAGAGTTTGGGAGGAATCTGAGTGTGAAATGGAGGGAGAGTAAGAAATTGTTTTGGAAGGAGGTAAAGAAAGTAAGGCAGTGTGAAAGGGTAAATAGCAGGGGAGTGAAAGATAGGAATAACAGATTGTTGGTGGAGAAGAGAGAGAAATTGAGGAGATGGAAGGAGCACTATGAGGATTTGTTGAATGTAGAGAGTGAGAGCAGTGTGAGTATAAGTGGTTGAGGAATGGCTGGGAGAAAAAGAGATGAGAGGAGGTAGGAAGAGATCAGTAGGGCGGAAGTAGTGGAAGCAATGAAGAAGATCAAGTTGGGAAAGGCCCCAGCAATTGATGAAGTGCGTGGTGAAATGCTGAGGTATGGAGGTGAGATTGTTGTGGAGTGGATATGGAAGTTGTGTAGATTGGCTTGGGAAGAGGGAAGGGTTCCAGAGGACTGGAAATCAGGTATAATTCTTCCTTTATACAAAGGAAAAGGGGAGAGAGAAGTATGTGGTAACCAAAGGGGTATTTGCCTTCTTAGTGTGACTGGCAAAATATATGGTAGGATACTCATTGATAGGGTTACGCATATGACAGAGGAGCTAATTGGAGAAGAACAATGGGGACTTAGGAAGGGAAAAGTGTGTAGATCAGATATTTGTTCTAAGATGTTTAGTGGAGAAGTATCTAGAGAAGGGAAAAAAAGTGTATGCTGCCTTCATGGACTTGGAGAAAGCTAATGACAGAATAGATAGGCAAGGTATGTGGAAGGTATTAAGAATATATGGAGTGGAGGGGAAATTGTTGAGTGCTGTGAAGAGTATGTACGAAGGAGCTAGGGCTACGGTGCGAGTGGATGGTGAGCTGAGTGAGTTCTTTGATCTCCGTGTGGGACTGAAACAGGGTTGTCTCCATGGCTGTTTATTATATATATGAATGGGGTGGTAAAGGAGGTGCAAGGTAGGACAGTGGACGTGGGGGTGGCTGTAATGAATGAGGGTGAGATTTGGAAGATTCTGGTGTTGCTGTTTGCTGATGATACAGTATTGTTGAGTGAAGATGAATGGGAGTTGCAAGGTTTGGTGAATGAATTTGGGACCGTGTGTAGGAGCGGGAAGCTGAAAGTTAATTTAAACAAAAGTAAAGTTATGGTGTTTGAGAGGAATGAAGTCACAGAATGTACAGTGAGGTTGGTTGGTGAGGATATGGATAATGTGAGTGTATTCAAGTACTTGGGTAGTGTGATGAGTAAGGATGGAACTTTGGGGGATGAAGTGCGTGAAAGGATACAGCAGGGAAGGAAGGTTGTTGGTTCACTGAAAGCAGTGATGAGAAATAGGGAGGTGAGTATGGAAGTTAAGAAGTCACTGCATGATAGTATTGTGATCCCTACCTTGACGTATAGAAGCGAGGCGTGGACCTTGCAAGAGGTTAACAAGTCAAGAGTGAGAGCAGTGGAAATGAGTTACTTGAAAGGAGCATGTGGAATGACATGGAGGGATTGGCTGACGAATGAAAAAGTGAAGGAACGTTGTGGGGTGGATGTGGATGTGGTTGAGAAGATTAGGAGAAATACACTGAGGTGGTTTGGACATGTGGAGAGAATGGAGAATGAAAGACTGACTAAGAGGGTGTATGTAGGTGAGGTCGAGGGAGGGCGAGGGAGGGGTCGACCGAGGATGAGGTGGAGGGATGAAGTTGAGAGGTATATGAGGGAGGGGGGGTGAGCTGGGGGGAGGGTAGTCAAATGGTGGGTGACAGAGCGACTTGGAGGCGTTTTGTCTGCGGCCATCCTTTGCTGGATTAGGGTGTCGGGCTATAAATAGATAGATAGAGATTTCACAAAGGCCTGTTCCAGTTGGCTGAAACGCGAAAAGGTACGCAAGACAAAGGTGAACAGCATGTAAGGATGTTCGACACTTTATTTCAATCGTTGATTCACTAGCTAAAGTGATAGTGTCCTGTCTCTTGGAGACCATGATGAGTTCGGTGTTGGTGTTGATGATGGCCAAGGTGTCATTATTCTTAGAAGGAAAAGGGTGTATTGGATAGACTGTGAAAAGATTATATGTTATGAATGGTTCATGAACTATTACTTATGTTGGCGTTAGAGTCGCTTCTAAGTATGGATAATAATTATATCATGAGATTTCTGTCCTGAAACAATGCCTTCAAACCATGTTTATGTATGCCCTTACTGATTATTTGACGTAGACCGTGAACTGGAACTAAGTTAATGGTGATCTTGCCATTTTCAGCATTTGCAATACCTTTCATCAAAGCTTGATAACGAGCTCTAGTGTTGTCTAACTGAAGTATTATTATGTCAATATGTTCCATGACTATTGAGAAGTGTTGAAAAAGTGTCATGTTTCCTTCCATTCCTTTTATTTTATCCACACCTTGGTGAGTTATCCTTTCTGCCTTTCTGAGATTTTTCAGTCATCATCATTGCCGTGTTTTGATTGTCAATCAGCTTTTGTTGACATGTTAATACCTGAGCTATCTCATTAAATTCGTTGTTTATTTCTTGAAGATCTTCTTTAGCCAATCCAAAAATATTCCCTAGAATTGTCCACCACCTAAGTCGAACAAACCGGGCCTGTCACGTGTATGTATGATGTTCATGTCCCTAAGAGTATCTCCTCCACGAGATGGGATAATCTTGGATTATGATGATCATGGTAGCTTTTGTTTGATCTATTTTCCATTTTCTTTTCTTCATGAATTCACTCCCTTCCTTTGCGTTATGAGCTTCTGGAGCAGAACTTCTTATCGTAGCTTCCAGTGTCCTCAGTGGCTTGGCAGTGTTCTACAACAATACCGGTAATTCATATAAGATATCCAAACTAATTTTAGTACTCATGATATCTTTCACGACTGCTGTTGAGGCCGTTGGGGCTATGACGCATCCTTGCCTTGTTATATGTTGAGGGTCTAAGTGAGCTAATCCTCTCGCTATATAGATGTGAATCCATGGTATAAATCCCCTCATCGTTACCTACCGAAATAAAAATCTATTAATTAGCTAATCCAGTCATGATGAGGTCGATGATAGTGATGATGCGCATTACAAACTGGCTCTTGGATAACAATAACTTGGCTCGTTATTTCACTTATAGGAGTTTAAATCGATACTTAGATCATGTGAATGTTGTATTGGGGCATTTGTAGCAACAGTTGCACCTACATTTGTTTATTTGTTATGCAATCTTAATTTAATTTGTATGTATTGATTTCGTCTAGTTTTTTTTCATTGTTTGTGTTCAGTTTTTCAGTGGTGTCCGAGGCTGCATAATTACTGGCTAAATTCCTTGGGACCCTATTTAAATGATCAACATGAATTTGCTTTTCTTCACCACTCGACAGTGACTTCATTACGGTACTACCATGTTGGTTGTCTTCTTAATCACACTGTAATTGCCTTCAAATTTCGATGATAGTTTATTGTCTCTAGTGTGAAAGATACCACTGACAATGTCTCCTAAGCTGAAAGGCGATCCTTTTCCCTTTTTATTGAATGACTGTCATTTCTTCCTTGGACATCGCTAATTGTTTCTTTTCCATTTTGCGTATTTCCTGGAATTCACGCAAACGGGTTTGAGGATAATTGTCAGAATTGCATAGAAACAAATTTTCACCTTCTAGAATTTGATATGGTAATTTTTTGTCTGTCCCATAGATAATGAAATGTGGTTTGTCTCCTATAGATTTGTATATTGTACAATGAATTGATGCTTTAACTCTGGGACTTCAATCATCCCAGCTTGCATAATTTTCACTGACATTGTATCATAGCACATCCAAAACTTTTTTTTGTCTCTCTACCAACCCATTGGATGCTGGGTGATAGGCTAAGACATTGACCTTGTTTATGTTGTATTGTTTACATATTTCTTGTAAGATTTCAGAACTAAATTCAACTCCATTATCACTTATTAATACCTTCAGTGTGGTGAACCTACATAATATGTTGTCTGTGATTACCCTTGCCACTGTTTCTGCTGTCTTATCCTTAATTGGGACTAAAATCACATATCTTGAGAAATGATCTGTAGAAACAAAAAGATATTGATTATTATTGTAAGATAAGGGTATCTTAAGTAAGTCAACCGCGACAGTGTCCCACGGTTTGTTAGGTACGGGATATTTCCCTACCACTGCATCGTGGTAAGTTTTTCACCAGTGACCCCTCCCCCCCAATCCGGGCAGATTTTCGATATATTTTTTTTTCTAAAACCTCCGCCTTGTGTGAGAAACACCGAAAATTCTGAGAGAAAATGCTCCGTTGAGTTTAGAAATACCAAATACAGGTAACAGTACCCTCACCTTGGTACCGAGTTCTCTGAGGCCAGGCTCCAGAGAAGATGTTTTCTTTGGTGGGGTAACTATTCCAGACAACTTATTATATGTAAATATTTATTTTTTTGGTACGAATTTATATGTAGTACAGGAGTATATTGGTTTTCACACAATAATATAGGTGTTATAAGCATTGTTCACTCACCAAAAACATCAACATTTGGCACCTTCCTATAAAACATTACTGCCTCATCACTTCTTGTTTCTTCTTCTGGCTTGTTTCTTCCTTTGTCCTCCACCTCAGGAATCACTTTCGCCTTGAATTTTGTCATTGGAGCGACCGTGGTGTGACATGTCTTTACTGGCCAGGTCACTGCTAACAGGTGAGTTGCCGAGACAATGGCGTGCCAGCGTGTGGGGGGGAGGGGGGTCAGGTGGGGCCAGGCATTATCCCCACCTGGCGTTGGGTAGAGGAAGGTCTCCCACATATGCATGCCAAAAATCACCCGTGAAACTTGAAAAATGTGCAAATGATGAACCTCACAATTGCAAAACGTATGGATATGCTGTCGGGTGTCACCGTGACAAAATGTGGCAATGTATCCATACATCGTCAGGACGTCTCAGGTTAACGTGTAGCCTTTGTGTCTCGCACATGACTTGCATCTCTTTCTGTGATATTGTATGTTTTTACATAACGATGGCCAGTAGTATAACATCTGGGCTTGTCTGACTGTCCTATCCTTGCCAGGATGTCCTGCATGTGGATTATTGTGTATCATTCTTAATATGTGAGGTATCATTTCGTTAGGTACCACTAATTGTCCATTACCTCTTCTATGATTTGGTTGTCCTGGGTTGATCCTATATAAGGCATTGTCGACTATTGTGAATTGTTTGAGTGGTATATGTCCTTGCCACTTTCCAACTTGTACATAACTTTAGACCACGTTGGATCACATCTCTGTGCTTTCGAAATTTCATCATGGTTTGGGATATTTACCTTCAGACCTAATGTCGCGACATGAATTGTCGTTGGGATCCTAGATAGTGCATCACCAGCTAAATTTAATTTGCCTTAGATGTAGTGAATATGTACAGTCGTGGCCATAAATAATCACCTATCATCCTGTACCCCGTACCTCAGATTGGCTCCTTTATGTGCGACAAGTCACACTGGAGTATGAGGGGCTGAGAAGGAGGGGCCAGAGAGAGAAGGGAAGGTGGCCGGGGGAACGAGCGATGGTGCTTGGGTGGAGTGAGGGAGGAGAGGTAGGGTAGGTAGGGGAGGGGAATCAAATGCGAAGTTGTGACCACATAATTTGTTTATTTTCTTTCATTCAGGGCATCATAAAAAGTTATTATTCGGTAGATAAAGCTGCATTACACCTTGCATAGCGACGTCAGATAACAAGCTTTAGATAGGTGGTCATATTAAGGACTGATTCGTGAGAGAAATATACTGATGTGACATAAAACATTTGAGCAGAGCCAGATATTTATGTTTGTCCGTGTATTTTGACTTCGGATACAGAATGGAATCTGGATGGCTTTGACTTCCGTAATGTTTGCGTAAGAAACGTCCTCTACCCTTCCATGTAATTAATTTTTGGAACTAAATATCATATGCAACCTTTGACATTGCTGTGTTCACAGTAAATATGATCACTGTCGTGGTATACACTCCATCTATACAGTCACCATCATGTCTATTCAATAATTATTTAATGACATCTCTATATGAAAAGGCTATTTAAATTAATTGTGCAGAAGGAGTAAATAAATTTAATGTCTGTGCTCATGGGTGGATATGGTAAAGGTATCTCTCATAATTTGTTAGAGGGAAAATTAAATAAAATCCTACCCAAACTCCCAGAATATATCTATGTCAATGTTTACCGACACTTATCAAGCCAAAGCAACCAGGAAGGCCTCAGTAAGTAGTCCAGTCGCCCCACTCCTTAAAAACCTCATGCAGGCGTCGCAGCACTGGGGAAACAATGTTGTTGATGGTGTGCTGGTTTCGTCTGAACAGCTCTCACTAGTCTTTGGTGTGCTGGAGGAGGCTGGCTCGTGTCCTCTCGTTCTCTGGCTTCCACGCATAAGGCGACCAGATTTATTGGAGCTAAAACAGGACATTGTCACGTGGGTGTGTGGGTGTGGGTGTATGGGTGTGTGTGTAGAGAAAGAGAGAGAGAGAGAGAAACTTAGGCAAGTGACAGTGAACGCTGCTACGCAACACCTCACTCTGAGGCTGCTAATCAAACACTAATCACTAACGTCTCAAACGGACTCCAATGACCAATGTACAAAATGGTACGGTGAATGGGCTGACCAAAGTTACCAGTTAGTATTACAGATTTTATATTAATATTTCGGTATTTCATTTGGTTTGGATTATGCATAATTTTAGTAATTCATCATGATTTCATAAAAGAAGTTCATATTATTTCTAATGTAACAGTAAGTTTCTAAAAGCAGGACATTTTACATAATTTGCACAAAAAGCAGGACATTTTAGTCACAATTTAAAAAATGAGAGATGAAAAAAACAAACAAAACAAATGTCCCGCCAAAAGGCAGGACTCTGGTCGCCTTGTCCACGCGTTGACAATCTGGGCCCACACAATCTCGATGGCTGTGCACTATTATTTGATCTGTCACGTCAGTATACTTCTCTCACGAGCAAGTCCTTGATATCACCACCTATCTAAAGCTTGTTTTCTGACGCCGCTATACAAGGTGTAATACAGCTTTATCTACCGAGTAGTAACTCCTTTATATGATGCCCCGAATAAAAGAAAGTAGATAAATTATGTGGCCACAACTTTACATGGCATTCTCCCTCCCCTACCAACCTCCCCTCCCCTCCCTCACTCTACCCAAGCACCATTGCCCGTCCCCCCACCCACCTTCTCTTCTCTCTCTGGCCCCTCCCTCTCAGCCCCTCTTACTCCAGTGTGACTTGCTGCGCGCAAGGGAGCCAGCCTGAGGCATGTAGTACAGGATGATAGGTGATTATTTATGGCCACGACTGTACAATCGCACTCATGATTCCCTAGACACCTGTGGTGGAGGGTGTTCGGCACACTCTACTCTTACTAAACGACAGGGAGTTGAGTCAGACTGCCCTACCAACACAGTGATGCTGAAAATGGAACCGCTTCTTATAACAAGAGATCATGAAAAAAGAGATGGGTGGGATATAAACAATGATGATGGACAGTATCACTGGACATATGGTAATAAATCACGGAATAATTTTACTGAAATAATTCCACCTACTATTGATTGCATATAGCTTGAAAGACGAAGAGATATGTTATGTGGTTTGTCGTCCGCCATTCAACTCCCCAGCAATTTGCTACGGGCTTGTGATTCATTCATTAGAAAATTCCTCCACATACTACAGGTTTGCCTGTTGGTTAAATTAAACGTATTATAGAAAAGTATGGATATTTCATAATATCATGGTTGTATGACCGAGTCTCTTTAAGTCGTCACACTGTGTGGATCATGTAATAACATTTCAGTTCAATATTTGTTACACGTATCAGGTGTTTTACCCTTGTTATCAGTGATAATTGCACGACAAATAATGGTATTCGGGGATATTGATAGAAGCAAAGCAAAGATAATTACTGCAGGAAGAGGAAACCATTTCTCATTTCATGTATTAACTCGAAAGAAACACTTAATGAAACGGTAACATGATTGTGATAACCTCCACAAATTTTCTACAAGAGGATCAATAGAAAACACAAATATTCTCCACACCATGTATATATAAATAAATAAATAAATAAATATATATTGTTACATAGCCTATGATTTCATCATCCTTTGTGTAATTTTAACGCACAGTATGCTGCATGTTTGATCACGAGCGTGTTCTGCCTCAGTCCCCCCCTTCTACCGTTATAGTAGAGTAAGTCGTCCTTTCTGTTGTTCAGAGCGGGATTGTCAACTCTTTGTCCCCAGGGCTTCATTTGCGCGTCCTTCTTACAAGTTGTATCAAGCTCTGCTGGCCCCTATATAATGAGCTCAGTCTCTGCATTATTGCCACTTAGATCTGCCCTCAGTTTGTTCACATCTCTGTCCTCCCCTGTACAGTTATTGTTGTGAGTGCTCCGAAAGTCTCCAACCATCTAGCAGCTGTGTAATTTGAATATAACTGTTGTAGCATTTTTTCTTGTGCTGTGTAGCATAGGGTTAATTCTTAGGCCTAGTGTGTTTTTTTTTGTGATTTATGTAAAGGTTCTTTTTGTCAGTCATTTTTGATAATATTTTGTATCTGTAATAATTTATCTTGCATTAACTGAGCATTACCCAGTGTATTTTCATTTTATCAGGGCTGACTTAGATAAATTTACTCTTGCTAATTTCGTGTTAATAGAGGCTATTGCAGTTAACCATATATTTAACCTGTTTTTTGCCATTACATTATCGTTATGAGTCCTGAATGTTTTGTTGTTAGATTGAGCATTAAACTTTAACTTGTAATTTTACCTAACTCTTTTGTTTTGAACCTGGAACTTTACGGGACAGTAGTGACTTTTAGTATTCTCACTTAAAGTGTACATTATCTTTCTCTGTTCCGTAACATAAATTTGGCGACCTCTTATCAGGATATTCAGGATATTATCATAAGGATATTGTTTGATATTTTGTGACTGAGATTTATTCATGATGTCTACTATTTCTACACTTGATGAAGAGGAAGATTTTTTGTCAAATGTGCAAACAGTGTGTGATGTAGAAAACAGAACAAAGAATGAACTTAAGCTTGTTGCTCAACAATTGGGAATTGCTGTTCGATCTCATCATTCTAAAGATCAAATTGTTGACATGATTAATGAAAGCTTGTTTAATGTAACTCCTCCAAATGAGCAAACGCAGATTGAATTAGCTAAGTTACAGCTAGCCCTGCAGGAGGCTAGTGCTAAGGAGGCGGAGGCTCGAATTCAGGAGGCACAGATACACGCACAAGTTGAACTTGCCAGGATTCAGGCAGACCATGAGTATCGCATGAAACAAGGTGGAACTGGATCATCTAGCTCTGATGATTTTGATGTGGCTAAAAATGTTAAACTTGTCCCTCCTTTTAATGAATCTGATTTAACAAATTATTTTCAGTTGTTTGAGAGGGTAGCTACAGGTTTTAATTGGCCCAAAAGGTATTGGCCAGTACTCCTTCAAACTGTTCTCACCGGTAAAGCTCAAGTAACTTATGCATCTTTGCCTCAGGATCAATCTGATAATTATGATGTAGTTAAGAGCTTGATTCTTAAGGCCTATGAGCTTCTTCCTGAAGCCTATAGAGTAAAATTTAGGACAACTTACAAGCAAGATAAGCAATCCCATGTTGAGTATGCAAAAATCAAAGAAGATCTATTAGAGCAGTGGTTAAATTCTAAGAATGTGGATTCTCATTTTGGTAAATTTAAGCAGATGATTTTGCTGGAGGACTTCAAAAGGTGTATTTATAAAGATGTAAGCCTATATCTTGATGAGAGAAGAATAGATAATTTGTCTGATGCTGCAGTTTTAGCTGATGAATATGTTCTCACTCACAAGATATATTATAAAGAAAAAAGGAAAGCTGAGAGTAAGTACGTTCCCTCTACTCAGAGTACAGGTAACAGGAAAGAGAATAAAGATGATGTTTCTCAGGAAGTAAATACCAGCTTCACCTCTAGATTTCAGAAAAGTAAATGTACTTATTGTAGTAAGCTTGGTCATACTACGGAGAAATGTTTCAGAAGACAGCGTGATGTGAACAAAAAGGAGTCTTTAAATATTCAGTCAATTGGTCTAGTGTCCACTCTTGAGAGTTCCCAGAATTCTTTAACTGAGTTAACTGAACCTGCTTTGAGGGGTAACTTAAATTCTCATGATGGAGCTCCTCTTTTGAGCAGTAACGTGGGTGACACTCTCAAGAGTTCATGTGCTAATTTCCTGTCTGATGGTTTTGTCAGTCCTCTGGACAGTAATGACAGGAAATCAGTTCAAATATATCGTGATACAGGTGCTTGCCAATCCCTTATGCTGACCAGTGTTCTAGGCTCTAATGTTAATTCCTCTGATGAAACTATAATCTTACAAGGTGTAGGGAATAATTACTTCTCTGTCCCTCTGTGCAGAGTGAATTTAGAGTCTGGTTTTGTTAATGGTTCCGTTATGGTTGGGTTGGTTGAGACACTCCCAATGTCAGGTATAACTTTCTTACTTGGAAATGATATTGGTGGAAGTCAAGTGTGTCCAGCTCCTCAGTTGTCTAGTGAGCCAGTGGCTGTGACCCGGGATTGCGATGTCCCTGATGTGTTCCCTGCATGTGCTGTCACTAGGGCTAAGTCTAAAGTTACTGGTGATTTAGAGGATAATGATGATGATGATGTTATCCTAGCTGACACTTTTCTTGCTAATTTGGACCACTCACCAGATGAGACAGTACCCCGTAGTGTTGATAATTTGTCTCGTCAAGAGTTGGTTGAGTTGCAGGTTGCTGACCCTGAGTTGAAAGGTCTAGCTAACTCTGCTTACAGTGAAGAAGAGTCAGCCGGTGCTTCTACTTGTTATTATGGAAAGTCAGGAGTACTTATGAGGAAGTGGAGACCCCCAACAGCATCAGCCGACTGTGAATGGGAGGTTGTACATCAAGTTGTCATCCCTCGTGTTTGTAGGCAGGATATCATTAGAGTGGCTCATGATTCCAGTTTGGCAGGACACCTTGGAGTGAGGAAGACTGTGGCACGCATTTTGAAACACTTCTACTGGCCAGGTATCTTCAGGGATGTTTCCTGGTATTGTAAGTCTTGTCACACCTGTCAAGTGTGGGGAAGTGTAATCAGACCGAAAAGGTTGCATCTCTAGTTCCCATTCCTCCTTTTGAGGCGCCATTCACCCGTGTGTTGGTGGATATTGTGGGCCCTCTTCCTAAGACTTCTTCAGGATTTTCTTATGTGTTGAGCCTGATTGATATGGCTACTCGTTATCCTGAAGCCATTCCACTTAGAAATATCTCAGCAAAGAACGTGGTTAAGGAAATGCTAGGGTTCTTCACAAAGTTTGGTCTGCCCAAGGAGGTACAGTCAGACCGGGGAAGTAATTTCATGTCAAACGTTTTCAAGCAGTCTCTGAAAGAGTTGGGCATCACCCAGATCACGTCTTCAGCTTACCATCCCCAGACCCAAGGAGCGTTGGAGAGATATCATCAAACACTCAAATCAATGCTCAAGAAATACTGTTTGGAACATCAGAAAGACTGGGATAAAGGTCTTCCATTCATTGTGTTTGCCACAAGAGAATCTCCAAATGAATCACTGGGCTTCTCACCTTTTGAACTACTGTTTGGCCATGAAGTAAGAGGACCCCTTAAGCTACTCAAGGAATGCTGGCTGTCGGAGGAAGATGACGTCAACCTGCTGGAGTATGTGATGAAGTTCAAAGAACGGCTGTCCACTGCTTTACAGCTGGCGAGAGAGAATTTAGGAGCTGCTCAGGAGAAGATGAAGACTTGGTATGATAAGAAGTCCAGGTTACGCCACTTTCAGCCAGGAGATCAGGTTTTGATTCTGCCACCAGTGCATGGGCAACCTCTTCAAGCCAAGTTTAGTGGTCCTTATTTCGTGGAGAAGAAACTCAGTGATGTCAACTATGTCATCACCACACCAGATCGTAGAAAGAACAAGCAACTTTGTCACATCGATATGCTAAAGTTATATCACAGGCGGGACGAAAATAATCCAGTCTGCACTGTAGCTGTTCCACCCGAGTCTGCAAGTGAAGCTCTCCCATGCAGTATGAGCCTGAGTGATAGTTTGGGGAAGAATCCTGATATCATGAATGATCTCCAGACTAAGCTTTCTCATCTACCTCCCGAGGAAAGGCAGGAGTTTTCGGCATTACTGCAAGAGTACCCGCAAGTGTTCCGTGCCACTCCAGGAAGAACTACTGTGTTGATGCATGATGTCGATGTTGGAGACGCAAAGCCAATTAAACTGCCTCCTTACCGTGTGAACCCAGTGAAAGTTCCTCTCATCCAGAAGGAGCTTGGCTACCTGTTGGACCACAAGATGATTGAGACCTGTCAGAGCGAGTGGAGTTCTCCTGTCACTCTGGTCCCTAAGCCGGGTGGGTCACAGTGGCTTTGCATCGACTACAGACGTGTTAATGAGATAACCAAAACAGACACTAATCCTCTCCCTCGTGTGGAAGATTGCATAGACAAGATCGGAAAGGCTACGTACATAAGTAAGTTTGATTTGTTAAAGGGATACTGGCAAGTACCTATGACTGAACGTGCTAGGGAGATCTCATGTTTTGTAACATTAGGAAAGAAAATGTTATTACAGATTGTTTATCTAGACTTTAGAGATTGTTTTAGAGTAATAAGAAATTTCCTTTGTAAATTTCTTTTTCTTTGTGGGGAGGTGTTACATAGCCTATGATTTCATCATCCTTTGTGTAATTTTAACGCACAGTATGCTGCATGTTTGATCACGAGCGTGTTCTGCCTCAGTCCCCCCCTTCTACCGTTATAGTAGAGTAAGTCGTCCTTTCTGTTGTTCAGAGCGGAATTGTCAACTCTTTGTCCCCAGGGCTTCATTTGCGCGTCCTTCTTACAAGTTGTACCAAGCTTTGCTGGCCCCTATATAATGAGCTCAGTCTCTACATTATTGCCACTTAGATCTGCTCCTCATTTTGTTCACATGTCTGTCCTCCCCTGTACAGTTATTGTTGTGAGTGCTCCGGAAGTCTCCAACCATCTAGCAGCTGCGTAATTTGAGTATAACTTGTTGCATTTTTTCTTGTGCTGTGTAGCATAGGGTTAATTCTTAGGCCTAGTGAGTTTTTTTTTGTGATTTATGTAATGGTTCTTTTTGTCAGTCATTTTTGATAATATTTTGTATCTATAATAATTTATCTTGCATTAACTGAGCATTACCCAGTGTATTTTCATTTTATCAGGGCTGACTTAGATAAATTTACTCTTGCTAATTTCGTGTTAATAGAGGCTATTGCAGTTAACCACATATTTAACTTGTTTTTTGCCATTACATTATCCTTATTAGTCCTGAATGTTTTGTTGTTAGTTTGAGCATTAAACTTTAACTTGTAATTTTACCTAACTCTTTTGTTTTGAACCTGGAACTTTACGGGACAGTAGTGACTTTTAGTATTCTCACTTAAAGTGTACATTATCTTTCTCTGTTCCGTAAAAATATATATATATATATATATATATATTCATACAGTATATATAAAAATATATATATATATATATATATATATGCAGTATATACATACATATATATATATATATATATATATATATATATGTATATATATATATATATATAGATATATATATATATATATATATATATATATATATATATATATCCAATCCTACGTTGCCCCATGAGGAGCGTAGGAGCCCGGGGCTAGGCATTGGTCCTGACATTTAAGATGAGAGTGACCAGACTCACTCATCCCCGAGTGGCATTACGTGAGCAGTAAACCCCAACCATCCCTTGGATATAAACCTTCACCGGCTCAATCCGATTGGAGCACAATAATTACCCACTAAACCACCAGGTGCCAAACTTTGGTTATATGGTTACCACCCAGCATAGTAAATGGTTTCCTGGTGCACAGGAAACCATTTGGCTTGTCACTCAATGTAGAGTCACCCACGGGCAGAAGGAAGAGGAAAGAATGAAGGAATGAAAGAGTGTAAAGTCAAGGAAAGAAAGACAGAAGAAGATGGAAGGAAAGAAGGATGGAGGAGAGGACAGGGCAGACACCCGAGAGTAGCACTACATTGAGTGAGTGGATGGTGAGCGCCCCCACCTACTGTACCACAAATATACATATATATATATATATATATATATATATATATATATATATATATATATATATATATATATATATATATATATATAATCATCATGATCAGCCGTTTGATTATCCACTGTCTGCACTGGAGGACAGGCCTATCCCGACAGAAGTCGGGACGATACAGCCAACGTATCTCTACCAAGTGGCTTAGGTTGTCTGGTAGAGATTGTATGAGAAGTGCTCGAAAGTGTAATTATAGTGTTGGAGTGGCTTTGGATGTGTGTCTAGTCTGTGAACCAAGTGTAATCGGCCTGCACAAGCTGACTGGGTGCAAGCATATTTTATAGTTCAACCACAGCACCCTTATGTCCGCTAATGCAGTACGTGGCCGGGTGAACACTCCCAAAGTTTATTACCCTGGCGGGACGCGAACCCCGGTTCACCCATGTACAAACGCACTCTCTACCACTGTACCAGAGACTCCATATAATTGTACATATGTATATATATATATATATATATATATATATATATATATATATATATATATATATATATATATATATATGGTGTGGGGAATATTTGTTTTTTCTATTCATCCTCTTGTAGGAAATTTGTGGGGGTTATCACAATCATGTTACCGTTTCATTGTGTTTCGAGTTAATACATGAAATGAGAGATGGTTTCCTCTTCCTGCAGTAAATATTATTTGTTTGCTTTGCTTCTCTCAATTCCCCGGAATACCATTATTTGTCGTGCAAATATCATTGATAACAAAGGTAAAACACCTGATACGTGTAACAAACTTAGCACTGAAGTGTTATTACGTGATCCACTCTGTGTGACGACTTAAAGGGACTTGGTCATACTACCATGATATTCTGAAATACCCATACTTTTCTATAATAAGTTTATATATATATATATATATATATATATATATATATATATATATATATATATATATATATATATATATATATATATATATATATATATATATATATATATATATATATATATATATATATATATATATATATATATATATATATATATATATGCAGAGACTTCACTTCACCGTGAAGATATGTAAGCAAACTAACCATAGGAGAAATGAAAGGAGCGACAGTGAGTACATTCGTATATTACATCTTCAGACAGAATGAGACAGAAACGTAAAGAGTAGAGGTCTTTTATGCACACCCGCAGCAGGTAATGGCACACAGAACAATGGATGACCTGAATTTTTACCTGCGGCTAACTTATGGTCACCTGCAGCAGGGAGTGGAACACAGCAAAGGATGACCTGAATCTAAAAATGCACGTGACAAAGGAGGAGGGATTAGGAGGGGAGGAAAGGGGAGTGGGAGGGACGGGGAAGGGGGAGGGGAGGAGGGGAAGAGGGAAGGGGAGAGGGGGGAGGGAGGAGGGGATAAATACTGCTGCTTAACTTAAGACCTAGAGGATTAATGCTTGGTGTGTCCCACACAGGTGTGACTACACCACCAGGAAATGACAGGGAACAATCACGTGTTAGTCTGGGGGATACTGCTTTAAAATTAATTCAGTTAATAATTTATCACATTTAAAATGACCATAGCTCATGTTTACATTCTTTTCATATGTGCCAGAAATTAGACAAGATTCTATAACATTTCTTTCATCTAAGCTTTTTGATCTTGCTAGAATCTTGGAGCCTGGCAAGTCAGTACGGTGATCACTGGATGCTTTGTGTGAAACATAAACATGAACAGAAATTAAAAGGACTAATTGAAAACAGCTATTGGAACATACACATGAATCCAGTTTGCGTCATAAACCTGTCATCTAAAGAATTAGATCGAGATACCTTATGTGCCCCAGGTTATGGTTTATCGTTTTCTTATGGCAAGAAGATAAACCCAGTGCAGGTTGGAAAGTCCTTGTTTCAAATGGAAAAACAATCAAGTGAAAATAGTGAGATTATTCGTGGCATTTTATATGGGGCAATGTTTAAGAAAAATAACAACTCTGCTCCTAAAAGATTTGTGAATGCCTTGGACAAGTTGAAAAAAGATGACTCCATGCATATAACTACAGCTGATAAAAGTAGCGCTGTAGTAGTCATGAACAAATGTGACTACAAGGAGAAAGTGAGTGAACTGTTGCGTGACACCAACACCTACAGTGAACTAAAAAGTGATCCAACTGAAAAACAAAGTAGAAAATTCCATAAAGAAATCAAGACTTTGCTAAGATGAAGAGATGACTTGATCAAACAGTTCTCTGTGCAAAATCCATCTGCACCATATATGTATGGCTTGATTAAAACTCACAAACCAAACAACCCCATCAGGCCAATTGTAAGTTCTGTAGCCTCTACAACATACAAGCTCTCCAAGTGGCTTGTAACTCTGTTGTCCCATGCTGTAGGCACTATCTCTGATTCATTGTACAAAACAATGAGGATTTGGTAAGAAAGTTAAATTCTCTAAATGTCATGTACCCCTACAAATTAGTCAGCTTTGATGTTAAATCATTATTCACAAATGTCCCTGTTGATGATGTTTTAACTTTCCTGCCAAGCATTCTGGGTAGTAACACTGATGCTATGCCCTCTGAAAACATTATCAAGCTAATTAAATTGTGCATTGTGAACTCTTCTTTTACCTTTGAAGGTAAATTTTACACACAAAAATTTGGTATGGCCATGGGTAATGCCCTCTCCCAAGTTCTGGCAAATATTTACATGGAATACTTTGAGAAACATATACTGACCTCCATAAAGGAGCAAAACATAGTTTGGCTCTGATACGTTGATGATATCCTGTGTTTCTGGCCTAACAGTCTTCCCATTGATGAATTTCTCCTGCAATTAGATTCGTTAGTTCCATCGATTAAGTTTGCTCATGAGATGGAAATGGATAATGAACTGCCATTTTTGGTTGTAAAAGTTATCAAGGACCAAAATGTTTTAAAGACTAAGATATACAGAAAACCTACAAATATTATGTCATATGTTCATTACTCTTCAAACCATCATATTAATGTAAAAAGATCTGTGTTCATATCCATGTACCTAAGAGCATATAGAATTTCAGACCCAGAATTATTAGATGATGAACTAAAAATGATTCAGAGTATTGGAAAGAAGCTGAAAATATCCACAAAGCATACTAACTTAGTGCCACAATACAGCCAAGAAACGATTCCTTGATGGGAAAACTAACAAGCCAGATCGCCAGAACATTCAAAGAACCCTTATTCTCCCCTTCCATGAAATTTTTCATGATGCTGTTCACATACTGAGGAAACTCAATGTACAAGTAGTATTCAAATATGAGAACACCATCAAATAAACCCTCATCAAGAACAGCCCTTTCAGTAATTTAGGCGTTGTTTACAAAATCTCATGTAAAAGCTGTAACAAATATTACAGAGGACAATCTGGAAAAGATTTGGAAACTAGAATCTCACAACATAAATACAGTGTAAGGACAGCCCAACAGAGTAGTGGTTTATTTCAGCACAAAGCATCCAGTGATCACCATATTGACTGGACAGGCTCCAAGATTCTAGTAAGATCAAAAAGCTTCGATGAAAGAAATGTAATAGAAGCTTGTCTAATTTTTGGCACATATGAAAAGAATGTAAACATGAGCTATGGTCATTTTAAATGTGATGAATTGTTAACTGAATTAATTTTAAAGCAGTATCCCCCAGCCTAACACGTGATTGTTCCCTGTCATCCCCTGGTGGTGTAGTCACACCTGTGTGGGACACACCAAACATTAATCCTCTAGGTCTTAAGTTAAGCAGCAGTATTTATCCCCTCCTCCCTCCCCTCTCTCCCCTTCCCCCTTCCCCTCCCCTCTCCCTTCTCCCTCCCTCCCACTCCCATTTCCTCCCCTCCTACTCCCTCCTCCTTTGTCACGTGCATTTTTAGATTCAGGTCATCCTTTGCTGTGTTCCACTTCCTGCTGCAGGTGACCATAAGTTAAGCCGCAGGTGAAAATTCAGGTCATCCATTGTTCTGTGTGCCACTACCTGCTGCGGGTGTGCATAAAAGTCTACCCTTTACGTTTCAGTCTCACTCTGTCTGAAGATGTAATATACGAAAGTACTCACTGTCGCTCTTTTCATTTCTCCTGTGGTTGTTTGCATACATATCTTCACGGTGAAGTGAAGTCTCTGCATATATATATATATATATATATATATATATATATATATATATATATATATAAATATATATGGTGTGTTTTTTCTATTGATCCTCTTGTATAGTATTTGTGGGGGTTATCACAATCATGGTACCATTTCATCATGTGCATCTTTTGAGTTAATACATGAAATGAGAAATGGTTTCCTATTCCTGAAGTAAATATCTTTTCTTTGCTCTGCTTGTCTCAATACCCCTGAATACCATTATTTGTCGTGCAAATATCACTGATAACAAGGGTAGAAGTTGTAATGTTATGTGATTCACTCAGTGTGACAACTTAACCACCCAAGCGCCAGCTATTTTTAGGCCTATGGGTCACCTCTGTGTCGGCCATTTTTCGACCTTTTTTTTTTTATTGGCTAAAATGATAGATATTGATGTGAAAACAATGAATTTCACCATTAAAATGCTCACCAATGCTCGGAAATGGGTTTTCTTGAGTCCTGCACACTCGTATACAGGTATATCCACTCTCTCATGCTCACCACTTAGCCGAGAGAAAGCCGTTTTCCATGTAAGGGATACTCAGGTGTCTATGCTGGGAAAGTACATCAATGTTCAGTACACTTTTCTAATTACTTATTACTTCAATATCTATCACAATTTGCATGTCTTTCTGACTGTGGGTGCATTATCTTACACTTACTTAACCCGCCCCGTCCCGTCGACGTATGGGTACATTATGTACAGTCCTGGCACTTTCATGAAGGTATTTACAAGTTGTCTTCAATATATAGTCCTTACACTTACAAAAAAATATTTACAACTTACATTTACGTGAAAATATTTACAAAATTCCTTCACTATGTACAGCACTGGATGACGCACACAGGCAGAGTGAGGCAGAGCAAGCGTGAGGGGGGGAGCGAGTGAGTGTATGGCTGTGACAGCCTGGGGGATGGTAGAGGAACAGTTACCATATCTGCCTGCCAATTTTTACCCACGAATCTTGAAAAAACCGGTCACAGTGAAATTAACCCACCGTGTGCCGGCTATTTTTAGCCCTATGGGTCACCCCAGTGTCGGCCATTTTTTGACCTTTTTTTTTTTTTGCTAAAATGATAGCTTTTGATGTGGAAACATCGAATTTCGCCATTAAAATGCTCACCGAGGCTCGGAAATAGGTTTTATTCAGTCCGGTTTACTCATATACAGGTATAGTCGCTCTCTCACGCTCACTACATACGTGAGAGAAAGCCGTTTTCTATGTAAGGTATACTCAGTTATTTATGCTGGGAAGGTATAGTAATGTTCAGTACACTTTTCTGATTACTTATTACTTCAGCACCTATCACAATTTGCATTTCTTTCTCACTGTGAATGCATTATCTTACACTTACTTGAAGATAGGTACAGCCTAACTTCATTATGTACAGTCCTGGCACTTACCAGAAGGTATTTACAACTTGACTTCACTATATAGTCCTAACACTTACAAGAAAATATTTACAACTTACACGTACATGAAAATATTTAAAAAATACTTTCACTATGAACAGCACTGGATGAGGCATACAGGCAGAGTGAGGCAGAGCGAGTGTGAGGGGGGGAGCGAGTGAGTGTATGGCCTTGACAGCCTGGGGGATGGTAGAGGAGTAGTTACCTTACATGCCTGCCAATTTTTACCCACAAATCTTGAAAAATGCGGTCACAGTGAAGTTTTTTATTTTAGACCATTTTAAAACGGCACTGGCACTGAGTGTGCAGTTATGTCAGACCATTTTAAAACAGCACTGGCACGCGGCGGGTTAAATGGGCACTGGCACTGGCTGTAGAATTATGTCAGACCATTTTAAAACAACACTGGCATGCAGCGGGTTAAAAGGACTCGGTCATACAACCATGATATTGTGAAATATCCATACTTTTTTATATGTTTATTATTGCTAAATAACAAATAGGCAAGACCCGCAGTATGTAGAGGAATTTACTAATGCATTAATTACATGTCCATAGCAAATTGTTGGGGAGTTGAATGGTGGACAACAAACCATGTAACATATCTCTTCATCTTTTAAGCTATGTGTATTCAAAAGTAGGTGGAATTCTTTCAGTAAAATTATTCCATGTTTTATTACCATATGTCCAGCGATACTGTCCATCATTATTGTTCAAATCCCACCCATCTCATTTTTCATGATCTCTTGTTTATAAGAAGTGGTTCCATTTTCAGCATCACTGTGTTGGTTGGGCAGTCTGACTCAACTCCCTGTTGTTCAGTAAGAGTAGAGCGGGCCAAACATCCTCCACCACAGTTGTCTCGGGAAATCATGAGTGTGATTGTACATTATAGTTTTCAACTGTACATTTCCATCTTGCTCTCCTCTCAGAGAGGAGTTTTTCTTCGAACATGCCCATGAGTGGTTTATGGTCAGTGAATTGGTGAATTTCGTAACCATGTACCAAATCTTGAAATTTTAGTAATGCAAAGACCACTGCAAGTGCCTCTAGGTCTGTAGTGCAATAATTTTTCTTTGAACCTTTTATTTGTCTGCTTGCAAATGCAATTGGTTGATTTTTTCCATGCTTATCTTCTTGCATCACTACAGCCCCTAATCCTTTACGAGATGCATCTGTGCCAAATATAAACGGTTTTGAGAAATAAGAACATAAGAAGAGAGGATAACTGCAGTAGGCCGGTTGGCCCATGCTAGGCAGCTCCTAGAGGAGTAACTGAACTACTAGAATGAGATAAGGATAGCAAAGAAGAAGGCTCTCCCCTGCCCTCCAAACCCTCCAGCCGAAGCCGGCAGGAAAAAGTCAGAAAGAACACCACGCAGTATAGAAAAACTGACGTGGACATTTTACAGGAAAGTGTGAAAGGAGAATAGAGACTATCATAGTGTAACCTGAAAAGGAAAAATTATGAACTAGTATTGGTTATAAGAATTTATTTTTTCTATATCCACCCCTTATTAGTCATATGCTTATCTAGCCTATGCTTGAAACTCTCAATGGAAGAGGCAGCAACTACTTTACCAGGTAGCTTATTCCATTCGTCTACTACTCTATTACTAAACCAATTTCTACCTATTTCCTTATTGAAACGGAATTTTTCTAGTTTGGAACCATTATTTCTAGTTCTATCCTATATGCTTACTTTAAGTACCTTGCTAATATCTCCCTTATTTATACCCTTCATCCACTTAAACACCTCAATTAAGTCTCCCCTTACCCTACGCCTCTCTAGCGAATGCAGACTTAGTCTTTTCAGTCTGTCTTCCTATGACAGGTTCTGGACGTCATGTATCATTTTTGTCATTCTTCTCTGTACATTTTCTAACGAATTAATATCCATTCTATAGTAAGGACACCAAAATTGTACTGCGTAGTCTAAATGTGGCCTTACTAATGCTAGATAAAGTTTCAGTATTACTTTAGATAATCTATTGCTCACGCTTCTCGAAATAAATCCTAGGACCCTATTTGCTTTATTTCTCGCATTAATACACTGTTGCCTTGGTTTAAGGTCGTTACTAATCGTAACTCCTAGATCTTTCTCGCATTTCGATTTGCTAATTTCTTTGTTATCTAAGCTGTATTTAGTGTCTCCAATGGTTTTGCCTACATTAAGTACTTTGCATATTTCAACGTTAAATTCCATTTGCCAAGTTTTAGACCATTTGGACAATGTATCGAGGTCTTTTTGTACGTTATGGCAATCGTCAGTCGAATTAATGGTACGCCCCATTTTTGTATCGTCGGCAAATTTGCTGATGCTGCTATTGACTCCTAAGTCTAGATCATTTATATATATAATAAATAATAAGGGAGCGAGTACTGAACCCTGTGGTACACCGCTAGTTACTAATCCCCAGTCCGACTTAGTTCTATTTATTAATACTCTCTGCTTTCGTCCTTTCAGCCAGGATTCTATCCATTTTAAGTTATCGCTGTCTATACCGTGTGCTCGAACCTTTCTAACTAACCTTTCGTGTGGGACCCTATCAAAAGCTTTACTAAAGTCCAGATGAATAACATCGTAAGCTTTATTGCTATCTACTGCCTCATAGACCTCTGAGTAGAATGACAACAAGTTTGTGAGGCAGGATCGTCCTTGTCTGAATCCGTGCTGACTTTCGTTTATAAGATTAAATCTTTCTAAGTGTTCTCTAATCTTATTTGCCAAAATTTACTCTAACATTTTTCCTACTATTGACGTTAGACTTATCGGACGATAATTCGACGCAGCTGATTTATCACCCTTTTTAAAGATAGGCACTACGTTTGCGGTCTTCCACGCCTCGGGAACTTCTCCTGAACTTAAAGAGTCATTAAATAATGTTAAAAGTGGCTAACATAATTCTTCTTTGGTTTCTTTTATAATTTTTGCATATATATCGTCCGGACCTGGCAATTTTTGAGGTTTTAACTTATTAATTTCTTTTAATACGTCCTCCTTCCTAATGGTTATTTTACTAAGAATATTTTCCGTATTCTCATCGTAAATATTTGCTGCTTGAGGGACCAGGTCTAGATTTTCCTTGGTGAATACTGATATGAAATAATTATTTAGAATGGAGCACATTTCTTTATCTTCACTGGTAATGTCACCTGACTCTGTTCTCAGTGGTCCTATCCTATCTTTATTTTTCGTACAGTACATTTGATAAAAACCCTCGGGGGTTTTCTTTTGATTCACTTGCAACCTTATTTCATAACTTCTCTTTGCTTTTCTTATCTCCCTCTTTACTTCTCTATTTAAAATCGTGTATCGGTTACGTAAGAGTTCCTCTCCACATATCATTTTTCTATATATTCCTTTCCTCTGGCCTATGAGAAATTTTAATCTGTTGTTTAACCATCTTGGTTCTGAATTATTCGTTCTAAACGGTTTTGAAGGGATATATCTATCTTGGCCTCCGTGTATTATATTTATTAACTCGTTATACTTCTCACTGGTCGAACGTCTGTTTGGTACTGGAGCTGAGTTAATTCCCGTCACCTGGACTACATTCCTATCTACCACCTCCCCCCTCACAGACACCTGACGGACATCCCCACGTGTTTCCTGCCCCACACCTATGACCTGTAGTTCCTCACTGACCTGGCATTCCCTCAAATAGCTAATCTCCCTTTGGAATACCGTTCGAAAATAAGCTCTTAAGCCATCGAAATCTCCTAGACGAAAATTAGGAACGGTGGAGGTATTTTCAGTGGAACAGACATCCCAAATAAATTTGAACTTAATTTCTTTATGATCACTATTACCAAGTCGTCCACCAACCTCTGTATCACTAATGATATTTTCTTTATTAGATAAAACCAAATCTAGTATATTATTACCTCTGGTGGGCTCCCTGATATACTGATAAAGAAAATTATCTTGTACTACCTCTAGAAATTCCTCTGACTCTGCATCCCCTGTCTGATTTCTCCAATCTATCCTTGGTAGATTAAGGTCCCCTACAATTATTACTAAGCTGGACTCTGATGCTTTCCTAATTTCCTCCCAGAGGTATTTACTATCAGCTCTACTTAATTTAGGGGATCTGGAAATTGCTCCTAAGACTAATTTCTCCCTATTGTTACTAATTACGACCCAGACACTTTCTGTGTCCCTATTTACTTTAATGTCTGCTTTATTGTAACAGTTTAATGAATCCTTGACATAAATAGCTACCCCTTCCCCCTTTCTTCCCTGACGGTTTGACAAAAATATTATAGCCTTTTATCTGATATTCGGCTAGAAATTCTCGTGTGTCCGTATTCATCCAAGTTTCACTAATAACGGCAATGTCTGTTTTCTCTGTACAAATTAAAACCCTCAGTTTTCATCCATTTTATTACGTAAACTCCGGCTGTTTGTGTAGTACACTTTCAGATTATTACTAGTGGTTATGCCTTTACCTTGGCATTTACTGTTATTTATTTTGTTACTAACTGGGAAACTCTTTACTTTACTGTTATAACATTTTTTTGTACTATCGCTTATCGCCCTTCTATCATGGCTTGTTCTATTGTCTATCATCGCCTGCTCAATTTTAGGTGCCTGAGTGGATGTATCTACACTAATGGTTGAACTTTTGTTCTTAATTTTGCAAGTCTTGATGCATCTATCCAAACATGGTCATAATGATTTCTGAGTGTAGTTGCTGCAACTTCCTGTACACCTACTTCTCAACCTCGAAAAAATCCCTCCAACTCCCTATCTATCATTCCAGGTAAAACAGTAACTCCCTGCCTGCTAAGATGAGTCCCATCCCAACTATACAAGGCACTCCGTCCATAAAACCGGTCCCAGCTGTCTATGAAAGGTATTGCATTATCTTTGCAATACCTCTCAAGGCGGCAATTAAACCCTATTGCCCTGCTCAACCATTCTCTTCTAACCCGCCACCTGGGTAAAATACCAAGCACTACAGGGGTTCCTCTCCTCTCCCTAACCTTTTCTAACATCACCTTGTACCTTTGCCACAGTACCTCACTCTTACGGCTACTAATATCATTGCCTCCTACACTGAGGCACACAGTGGGTTTGTCACCACTATCCTTTACGATATTTGAAATTTTTTCTATCACATTAGCCACCCTGGCCCCTGGAAGACACACATGTTTTGCGAGTGGAGTATACATGGCCAAGCAAGGTGCTCATGTAAGTTTATCTTTTAATTCATTAAATGCTAATTTTTATTCCTCTTCCCACTGAAATACGGCTGATTTTTCAATAGGTGGAATAATGGTTCTGTTATGTGAAAGAATTGTTGTATGAAATGTCTGTAGTAGCCTGCCAGACCTAAAAACTGTCTTACTTCTTCCACATTTGTCGGTTTGAGGAAATCTCTTATTGCTTGTATTTATTCGTCAGATATGTGGATCCCCTCTGCATCTAGTCTGTGGCCTAAGAATTTAATTTCCTTAAAGCAAAGTTTGCATTTAGACAACTAAATTTTCAAACCAGTATTGGCTAACTTTTGTAGGAGCTTGTCTAATTTCTATAGATGTTCATCTATTGTGTGTTGGAATTATGATGTCGTCCAGTTATACAAATATACCATTTCCTAACATTCCAGATAGTACACAATTCATTAATAGTTGGAATGTGCCTGGCGCTGTCCTTAGCCCCATCGGCATTCTTTTACATTGGTAATGCCTTGTATTTGTGGAGAAAGCAGTGTATTTGCGTGACTCCTGATCGAGTGATATTTGATAGCATCCATTAAGCAAATCGATTGTGGAAAATGTTTTTTTCTGATCCAATATTATGCAAGACATCACTTAACAATGGCATAGGAAGCCGGCCTAGGATTGTGTATTGGTTTAATTTATGGTAATCAACTACTGCACGCATTTCTCCATTTCGTTTGGGTGCAAAAAATAATGGGGCATTCCATGGGGAGACTGATGGCTCAGAAATACCCAGTTTTAGCATTTCATCAACATATCGATATGTAGGGGTATGTTGCAAGTGTGCTACCCTATATGTTGGTCCATATATTGGCTGTGTGTCTTGGTGTATGTTAATCTTGTGTTTAATCAGGTTAGTACAACCTAGTTGTTTTCCAGGTAATACAACAGTCTGTCGGTGTTTTTGTAATAAATCCAGTAGATCATTTTCCACATCAAAATTTCCTGAGTGAATCAAATTCTCCTTCATGCACTCTCTGTCCCTCGATTTGATCTTACTTGCAGTTCCAGCTATAGTTACTTCCTGTATAGGAGCATGACAAGTCTCAACCCAAGGCGTCCCGTCGATGTATGACTACGTTGCAACATTATGTAACTGCCAGTCCCATCGATGCACTGGTATGTTGTGCAATTGCAAGGATCATAATTTGCAAAATTTTTAAATCTCGCGCTTGATTTTGGGTACGTAGGGTCGCGCGACCTTCCCCTACCTGCCACCAGGCGGGGACACTTGGCGACCCCACATGACCCATGCTCATCTTTGGCTCAGTCACTCACCTGTTAGCAGTGACCCAGGTCAGACATGACGCACAGAGGTCTCTCAGAGGAGGAAATTCAAGCCGCCCTGGGCGCCTTCACAGGCGACAGTGATTCGCCCCTCGATGACAAGGTGGTGGATAAGGATTATGTCCAACCAGAGGAGAAGGAAACTAGCAGCAGTGATGAGGAGGTCCCGTACCCCAGGAAGCGGCGCTATGTGACCTATCGTGCCGCTATCGAGGGCCAGCCTGCACAAAAACAACGTGCAACAACCTCTCGGCAGCCCCTACGTGATGTGGAGCCCGAATTCGAGGACGAGGACGAGGACGAGGACGAGGACGAGGACGAGGACGGAGCCGTGGGACGTGCTGCCACGTGGTACGGCCACGAGATTATCACGTATCGTGGCCCCGAGTGCACAGGACGTCGTACAAGCAGGTATGGGCCTAGTGTTTTGTTTGGGGAGGGCGGAAGTGGCGTGGAGGGAGTGGGGAGTGAAATCAAAAGTTCAGGGGGCATCATTGAAAGTGAGAGTGGTGGGAGTGAGTCATTGCTCTCCCATGGTGGTGTGAGGCGGCGGGGCGTAACACGTGGGGCAGTGAGGGAGCGTGATGAATCATGTGGTGTGGTGATGGTGTGGGGAGGTGATGAGGAGCCACTCCCCAGCACGTCTTATGCTCCCCAATATTCCCGGACTTCCTCCCCACAGCCCCCTGATGTTCCCCAAGGCCGTAAGGGTAAGGGAAAGGGGAAGGGTAAAGGCCGAGGGAAGAGGAGTGCGAGTAGGGAAGCCCCTCGCACTGGTCCTCCCCAATCTCCCCCACTAGCGTCTCCTCCCCACCCCGACGAAGGTGACGATGGGGACGATGGGGGAGAGTGTTATGTGACTTGGAATTGGGAAGATGGCAGTGATTTTTCTCCTATCATTCACCCCTTCACTTAGGAGGGGCGCGCCGGCTGCACGGCTCCAGGAATGCACTGTGGCTCCACCAGGCTGGATATTTTCCACCTGTTTTTCAGTGAGCGTTTTGTGGAGCAGATAGTGGAACAAACCAACCGTTTTGCTAGCAGCCAGCGCCATTAGAGTGAAAGACTGGGCACAAGGAGCAGGCATTTCATCATTTATGATTACCCTGTCTCCCTTGCAGAAATGTTTTTATTTTTTGCCCTGGTACTTTTGATGGGTATTGTACATAAAAACAGATTTCCGGCATACTGGACAAGGGACCCTATCATTCAGACACCAATATTTGGTAAAATCATGATCTGTAATCGGTTTCATCAAATTCTAAGCCACCTCCACTTTTACAATGCTGATGATCCTGCCAATGCAAATGACACTGATAAGATGAGGCGAATTAGGTTGGTTTTTGATCACCTACGGCAAACTTTCCGTTCCTCATTTTATCCCTATAGTGACCTTGTCATAGACGAGAGTCTCGTGTTGTGGAGAGGCAATATTTCCTTTTGGCAGTACATACCCAAAAAAAGGCACCGTTTTGGGTTCAAGATCTTTGTTATGTGTGACTGTAGGACTGGTTATGTGCAAGACATAGTCTTGTACACCGGTGCACAGACAGACATAATAGAAGATCGAAGTATTGGACTGTCTGGAGCAGTGGTAAAGACAATGATTGAAGACTACCTTCATCGTGGTCACGTCCTTTACCTGGATAACTGGTACACTAGTCCTCTTCTCGCTCGTTATCTACATCAGCATGACGCGGGACTCTGTGGTACCGTCAAGGTGAACCGGCGTCACATGGTCAAGGTGGGATGGAAACTAAAGAAAAATGAGGTGGTCGTCTTCCAGGCTAACAATATCCTAGCTACTGTGTGGAACCACAACAGAGAAGTCAGCCTCTTGTCCACGGTTCACCGCCCATTGATGCACCATACGGAGTCCGTGGATTACCACAGCGAGAGGAGGCGCCACATCTGGAAACCTGAGTGTGTGCTTGATTATAACATCAACATGCTCCTGGTGGACCAGTCAGACTCAATGATATCCACTGTCGAGTGTGCCAGGACCAAGATGAAGTGGTACAAGAAGCTCCTCTTTCACCTGCTAGATATAACTGCCATCAATTGCCACCACCTGCACGCCATGACAACAGGAGTGCAGGAAACCTTTGAAGGGTTTGTGAGGGAGCTTACACGTGAGATTTTTGCAAGGTATGCGGTCGTATAAATAATATCTAAGTTGAAACATCCCTAGTGAGGGTATTTTGATGCGATACTCCGACGCTCAGTGGAATAAATAAGGCCCGTAAATATGTAAATAGTAGTATAAGGTGGAAGCAGGTGTAATGTAAGTGGGGAAGTATATTGGGAGTGAAGAAATAAAGTATAAGTTGAAACATCAGTGGTAGCGAGTGTGCTTGGTACGTGAATATGCGCTAGCATTTCGCTAAATACCCTCGTAAGGAATGTAAATAAGTGAAAACGTTTACATTTGTTGAAAAATGGTACAATGTCATAAAAACAATACTATGAAAGTGAAAAAATAATAATGTATGTTGAGAGAAGTCATAGCAAGTACACTGAGTAAGCAGATGTGCGCAATGGTTATGCTAAATGTCATCGTAATGAATGAAAACAGCTGAAAACATTTACATACAGTCAAAAATAGTAAAAATGTCATTGAAACAGTATTATGGAAGTAGAAAAAATTATATGTTTACTGAAACAAGAAACTTGGCAACTAGCGTGTGACCAATATGACCAAACTCGCTATGCTCGCGCAATGGAACAATGCTTGTTTTTCTTATATATATCATTGAAAACCATTATATAGTTGTTGTGATTGTTTATTAGTTCCAAATCAATAAATCTAGATGTGTTCTTTGTTGTTTCTCCCAAAATTACCTACCATAGAAAACGTGAGAGCCTCACGTGTCAGTGACAGAATACGATACCTGGCGCGGGGTACCTCACCTGTTCCGACCACTTATGGACCCCGGTAAGCCCTTTCTTGGTGATTTTTCTTTGTTTCTCAACAAAAGCAGAGGTTTTAGCCCCCCAATTTTTTTTCCAAAATAGCTCGGGATTGGGGGGTATCGGAGGTGAGAAATCGGTCGGGACGTGATGGGTTAAATGCATATACAAGTTCCCTTTTTTATCTGCACTTCTCCTTTCATCTGATTAACTAGGAACACTTGAGTTTCCCCATCGTTATTCATCATAAGGCGTTTTGCACCGAGTCCTTTCATTTTAAACGATTCTTCTAAGACAAGAACAGTACCATTCTTCAATTTACTCATTATGGTGACTTTCATATATTAATTAGGTGGAATAAATACATCACTGGTGAGATGTGCGGAATATGATGTTGGGAGTTTACTGTCATCTCGGTCCCTGGGCGAAGGGAAGGGATGGTGTGAGTGAATGAGTACCCTCGTCAGACTGAATCGCTCTGCTAAGATGTTTGATCGTTTCAGCTTCTTTCGATTTTCTACCATTGTTGGGTGACATTTCTGGTGAAATTTCCTTTATGAATTCGTTATCGTATTGTATCCCATTCATGTGTGAGAGTAATACTATATTCTCTTTCCTCATGATTCTCAAACTCAATAACATGTTAACTATTATTGCTATGTTTTCTACCATATATAAATTAGTGAGAATTGGTCTCGTAGTCTTTGTAAAATTGATGTCTAACTGTATCATGCCCTTTATGGTTATTTGTTTGCCACCTACAGCATATTTGTCTAAATCAGATTCCTCCACGAAGGTTACTTTCATCTTATTTCTAAAAGTCCTCTCTAATTCCTCTTGTGTTATTTAATTCACTGGGGAGCATGAATCCAAGAATAATGAGATCTTTTGATATTCACAGGAAGCGGACACCAAGATACACTCGTTTCCAAGTACAGTATGTTTCATATATATATATATATATATATATATATATATATATATATATTTTTTAAATAACAGAACGGAGGAAGGAAAAACAAATGATTAAAAAAAAATAAAAACCATACACCAGATTACTGGTGTCCTCTGTTCATAAAATATCTGTAACAGTTAGACTTGAACAGTTGTGGGTTGAAATTTGGAGGAAAACAACTCTGGGGAAGCGAGTTCCAGAGAGATGCAGTTCGGGGAATGAAAGAATTCTGATAGGCAGAAGTTCTGCAATATGGCTGAGTGACATTCCAGTCATAAGCGCTACCAGATGCCCATGTAGCACAAGGGAAGGCATGGAGAGGTGGCACCATGGACGCAACTTCGTCTGAGCATTTGCCAAAAAAATATCTGTAAAATAATGCAAGGGAGGCAGCATTCCTTCTTACTTGCAGGGGAGGTAGTTTATATGTAATGGCAGGTTGTTAATGATTCTAACAGCTTTATTCTGAATTTTGTCTAGTTGTCTTAATGCAACCTCTCCACAACCATTCCACAACGGTGAGCAATATTCAAGCTGAGAGCGCACTTGACTCTTATAAATTATAGCTAACTGCTCATCGGGAAGAAGTTACAGACTCGTACAATAATCCAAGTTTCTTTGAGGCGGTTTTAGCAAGTGATCTGACATGAGAGGTCCTGCTGAGGGCACTGTTAAATGAGACGCCAAGAATTTCAATACTTTTGGAGAACTGAAGGTGATGTACAAATCTGGCAATATCTGTCTATTAGTAAACTGCATATATTTAGTTTTACTAGCATTAACCCGCACCGTCCCGTCGACGTATGGGTACGTTGCAACGATTTGCATTTGCCAGTCCCGGCAACGTACCAGTACGTCGTGCAATTGCAAGGTCCCTAATTTGCACAATTTTCAATTTTCGCGCATGATTTTTCGTATGTATACACGGAACACCTTCCTCTATTCGTCTACAAGATGCCAAGCAGGGACAATGCCTTACACCGCATAACCTCCCCCCTCCCCCCCTCACGCCATTGTCTTGGCAAAGGACCTGTTACCAGTGACCTGGCTAGTAAAAATATTCAGGGCCAGAGTGATTCCCCAATCGATGACAATGTGGAGGACAATGTTTACATAGCATTAGAAGAAGAAACAGCCAGAAATAATGATCAGGTAATGTGAGAAAAAAAGGTCAGGTATGGTGATTAGTTAGTGAGTGAAACAATGCTTATAATGCCTTTATTACTGCTTGAAAACCAATATACTCTCATACTACATATACATTCGTACCAAGTAAATAAATAAATATCGTTTATGAGTGGATAAAATAGTTACCCTCCCATAGAACTCATTTTCTTTGGTGCCAGCATGTTAGAAAACCCAGTCAGGTAAGGAGGAACTCCTACCTGGATTGGGTATTTTAAACCTCAGGTGAGCGATTTCTCTATGAATTTTCGATGTTTCTCACCAAAAGCGAAGGTTTTAGCCAAAAATTTTTTTTCGAAAATACCTCGGGACTGGGGGATGTCGGAGGTGCAGAAAACCTCGGGATGTGACGGGTTAAAAGAGACAAGGTTGTTTTGTCCCCATTCACTGATTGTAGATAGATCTTGATTTATTGAGATGGCTGTACTGAGTCGAGAGGTAGAGATATTACACTTTGTAAATGGATGTCTGAGTGTGAATGAACTATGTAGTGTTAAGTCATCTGCATATGAGTGAATGGGATTGTGGGTGACAGATAAGAGATCATTAATATGAACCAGAAATAGGGTTGGCACCAGAACTGATCCCTGTAGCACACCGGCGTTAATTAAGTGGAAATTGGAATATACATCATCTACTTTTACTCTTATTTTCTTGTCACTAAGATATGAAGAAATGAAAGGAACAAAAGACGTTAGTCCATAGCAAGGGAGTTTGGACAGCAGGGAATGGTGCCATACTCTGTCGAAAGCTTTAGAGATATCAAGAACTTCTGCATGAGTTTCTCCAAAATGATCAATTGATTGATGGATGGTATGAGTTCAGAGATTGAGTATGTCAATGGTGGATCTTTCGTGGCGAAAACCATATTGTCTATCACTAATTAAGTTGTTGGATTCAAGATGTTTAACAATGTGCTTATTAAAGTTTCAAATACCTTACCAAGAGAAGATGTAACAGCTATTTTTCTGTAATTGGAGGGGTCAGACGAACTCCTTTCTTCGGAACTGGGTGGATATTGGCTTCTTTCCATGAATTTGGGAATAAAGAAGTACGTATGCATAGTCTGAATAATTTAGCTAGGACAGAGGCAAGTTCAGGGGAACACTTTTTCAAAACAATTGGCGGAATTCCATCTGGCCCCGGAGCTTTGTTGGTAGGTAAATTGTCTAGGATGGATTTTACGTATCTTGTCTGTATTTTAAGTGGGGCAATTTCGGGAGAATCAAGTTCCAGTACTGGGACATTCTGGCTGGTATCGTCTGTGGTAGAGGTTCTGGCAAAGGTATTGGCAAAGATATCTGCTTTCCCACGTGGGTCATTTGTAATGTTGCCATCTGAAGATTTTAGCGGGGGAATGGAAAATGACTTGTTAAAGTTATTATTGAAAGTTAAGAGTTGACCAGAATATTCTATTGTCATTAGGGTTGTTTAGTAATTTTGATGCTTGCTTTTGAAGAAAGTTTGTTTAGCTAGATTTATTACAGCTTTTGCGTGATTTCTAGCAATTTTAAATTGGGAGAGTGATTCAGATGTTTTTTATTTTAAGTAAGAGTTATATGCTAATGACTTTTGGCCTGTTGCTCTGGCACAGTTGCCATTAAACCATTTTGGAGAGTTCGATCTTTTAGTGAACTGTTGACATGGTATGAATAAATCCATACCAGCTAGTAATAAGTTGCAAATGTGGGACTGGGTAGAATTGGGATCACTAGAGAAGAAAGACTGCCATGGAACATCAGCAAGATAATTTCTAAGTCCATCCCAGTCTGCCCTATCAAAGTGCCATTGGGTCACCCTGCCAGGTTCAGAACGGGGAGGTGTGGGAGGGTTAACTAATTAGGCTTTGATGAGATTGTGGTAAGAGGATCCAAGTGGTGACAGTACCTCTATCCTGTATTGATCTGGATTATTTGTCAAGAATAAATCCAAGAGATGGCCATTATGGTCAGGACTATCAGGTATTCTGGTTGCTTGCTTTACCAATTGAGTGAGATTAAACGATTCCGCAAACAGCTCGCACTCTAGACCAGCGTCATCAGTTCGGGCAGAATGCAATAACCATTCAACATTGCGTATGTTAAAATCACCCCAAATGGTAATTTTGGTGCCAAGGGCAAGGTCAAGGTTACTCAGTTGAGTGGATATGGAATCATATGTGCACTCTAGGCTTATTTTTCTCTATGTATGGTCTTTTTGTCGTGGCATGATCTTCTTCTTTTGACTTAAAAAAAAAATACTGACCTTTCAACTGTTTTGCAATGTGACGTCCAGTGTCCTGTTTTTTTTTTTTTTTTTTTTTTATCCTTTCACCAATATGGTTGCATCCCCCCCCTTTTTTTTTTTTATCTCTATCTTCCCTAAGTTTAATGTAACATTCAGATTTCGTGTAACCAGGATTCGCACAATAATAACATAGAGTAGACCTATCTCCCAAATGTGACCCACGAGATGACTTTCCCTATTTTCGTTTTCCTGTGGCACAGTTTCTGCTTGGACTACATGCAAACTTTTGAGGCTGCCCGTGGCCTTGTGTTTGTGACCACTGCCTCGATGTCAGCTGTTGTTTGGTTTGTCTGTTCTCAGGTTGCAATCGTTTTTGTTCTGTGTTTATGCTAGATGTATTCATGGCTGCCACTGTGTCTGTAATTCTCATTCTGGTTATATTGAGTTGTGTTATTTCACTCACCCCTGCTCTGCTGCAATTTAACTCTACCTCATTCATAAAATCTAACAAACACATTCCTGAGGTATAAGCAACTGTTTTTGCTCTTTTTAATACCCTTTCAGGTAATTTACACAGTGCAGGTACATAACCAAGGATGTCTACAACGTGCATTGGGGACATCTTCCCATCCACTTTTACCCAGTTTGAGTTCTCTATACTGGCTACCAGTGTTCTCTTAATTGTGGACACATCTGCTATTATTTCACCTAAGACAGGGTTTGTGGTATGTTGTCTCATAAGATCCACGATCTGATGTTATTGTGGAATTATACCTGGCAAAATATTTATACCTCCTGAAAATTTCTTTAGGAATTGTCTCTTAAACTCATCATATGTGTGAGCTCGTAAGAGCTTATCACATCTAAGCAGATCACCAGCTGGTCACCTTTCTTGGTTAATCCATGATGAAGAAACACCTATCTTTACACTCTCATCTGTTATATGTCCTTTAACAAATAGTTGCCCACACTGATTTATAAGGGAAATCACATTGATGCCGTCCTTGTCCGTGCCTGAGAATTTTGTGAGATTTTTATCCTCATGGTGCACGAATACCTGACGTGGGGAAGATGGAGCGGTTGTGTTAGATCTGCTAGCCATTGTGTTTGTTTGGTCAAATTCACTTGAAGTCCCTTGTCGTTATTGGAGGGAATTGTTGAGTATATATTTCCGGACCTATGTATCCTATTGAGTAAGTTTTCATAGGTGTGTATGCCAGATCTGTAATTGTCACTTTCTGCATCAGAGAAAACTGTCCAAGGGGCACCATTATCCTCAATTCCTCTCACAGAAATGTTTGTTTCTTAATCTTTTGTTCATGGAGAACTCTGTGTGTTTGTTACATTTTCCTATCATTCTAGTAACTATGAATCGTCACTGGGTAATTCAAATGCTGTCTCCTCTGGCAATAAAATTGGTGGTGTTGAAAACATCCTGTAATGGTACTAATCACTAATTAAGAGGCACATTTTGCTAAGGAATGTTGTCATGAAACATTTTATGTATGTGTTAACTGTGTAGATAACGACAACGATTAGGAATAATGGTTGCTCTCTCGCTCTGTGTGTGTGTGTGTGTGTGTGTGTGTGTGTGTGTGTATAATTATTACTGTTGGTACTACTAATTGCTATTGGACTTAATATAGGTCATTGAAGAAGGTGTATGTACATAAGTCTGTATATAGATGAAGTAGTGCTTGTTACTAGAACTAGTAAAATCTGGTGGAAAAAAAAAATAAATGGCGTGTGAAAGGCTATCTCAGGTCGTAACCTCACTCACTGCCTGTTATGTGAAAGGCTATCTCAGGTCGTAACCTCACTCATTACCTGTTAGTTTTTTTTTTTCCTAACCATGTTATCCTCAATAACTCTATCTTAATAGTTACTTAGTTTGATTGTTGTAAACACGATAATTGTATTGTATATCTTGTGCAAAATGTTTGTTTATCACACTTGTAATAGCAATACATCCCAATAGGATAGTGGCGATATTCATCTGTGAAATTATAAATAAAAAAAGGGATCGAATTAGCAAGAGCTGCGTACTGGAGTTTGAATTCAGAAGTAAGAAGGTTAGCTAGGAGAGATAAAAGAAGATGTGTGGATGAAAAGGTTGCAGAGACTGAAATCTTAATAAACAAAAATGATGGACAGAGTCAAAGAATAGCATATGAATCGATTAGAGAACTGAGTGGTAATGCAGGTAAACGCAAGGAAATACCAGTTAGAGACAGGGAAGGAAATTTATTGACCAAAGATGGAGATATTAAAAACAGATGGAAAGAGCATTTTGAGACAGTTCTTAATAGACCAATACCACCAGAAGAGGATATACCGTCTGCTCAGGAAGATTTAAATATAGAAACAGAAGAGTTGAGGCTTGCAGAAGTGGAGAAAGCAGTAAAACAGTTAAAGAATAATAAGGCACCAGGGGAGGATGGTTTATTTCCGGAAATGTTTAAAGTGGAGGGGGATAGATTAATAATGATCTTGACCAAGCTATTCAATAAGATATGGGTGACGGGGTTACTACCATCAGTTTGGAAGAATGGTGTAATTGTTAAAGTTCCGAAGAAGGGAGACCTGAGTGAATGTGGTAATTGGAGGGGAATCTCTTTGTCACCGATAGCTTTGAAAGTTTTCAGTAGAGTGTTGTTAAATAGGTTGGAGCCGGTGGTTGAGGGTATTCTGAGGGATGAACAGGCTGGTTTTAGAAAGGGACGTGGTTGCAATGATCAGATCTTTATAGTTAGGCATTTGATGCAGCAAGTTAATGAAATGAGAGTACCGTTAAGTCTTTGTTTTGTTGATTTTGAAAAAGGCTTTTGATAGTGTTTCGAGAGAGACTATCGGGAAGATCATGAGACATTATGGAATACCAGAGGAGTTTGTGAGGGTCATTATGAACATGCATGAGGACACATTTTGTAAAGTGATGGTTGATGGTTGTCTGAGTGATTCGTTTGAAGTCAAGTCCGGAGTAATTCAAGGTGGTGTTCTATCGCCTTTACTATTTATATTGGTCATTGATTACATTATGAAACGCGTTGGAACAGAAACCGGTGCAGGTATACTTTGGGGAGAGAACAGGAAACTTTTGGATTTAGATTATGCAGATGATATAGTTTTGATTTGTGATGGGCCAGAAGAGATGCAGAGAGTGTTGGACTGTTTGGTGAGTGAAGGTCGCAAGGTGGGTTTGGTTATTAATTGTGGAAAAACTGAAATAATCAATATGAATATGGAAAATGCGCAGGAATGTGTAATTGGAGGTATGGTTGTAAAGCAAGTTGATAGGTTTAAATATTTAGGTACTTATTTAGCCAAGGATGGTTCTTTGAACTTTGAATTCGAGGAAAGGTTAAAGAAGGCTAATCAGGCAATGGGAATGCTTAAAAATATTTGGAATAATAACAATTTCTCTGTGCATACAAAAATCAAACTTTATAAGGTAATGGTTAGGAGTATCTTAATTTATGGACACGAGTCTTGGTACAGCACAGTGACTATGGAAAATAAATTCTTGGTGTTTGAAAATAAAGCACTTAGAAGAATATTAGGAGTTAAGTGGTGGGAAAGGATATCAAATAGTAGAATTAGGGAAATAACGGGAGTGCAGCATTTGAATTACCCAGCCGATCGATGAATATGTTAGATTCTCACGATGGAAGTGGCTAGGACATGTGTATAGGAGACAGGGAATAGTACGAGGTACACCAGTGGGTGGCACTTGGTAGGAGAGGTAGAGGAAGGCCAAAAGAGACGTGGGTGAGGACAATGAGACGGGAAGCTGGAGATGAGTGTTGGGGAGATTTTGAGGAGTTAGCACAAGATAGGATGTGGTGGTGTGAGTTCATCGAGGCCCTATGCATCCCCGAGGGTGCCACAGGAAATGATTGATTGATTGATTGATTGATTATATGTTTAAGCTCTCTGGGAAGATGTGGAGGTGTAGGAGGACTACTGGGCCTTGGGATAGGTCACTACCCCCGAGAAATAGGCTCTGAAGTCTTTGCCCGGAGTTGGACATGCAAAAAAAAAAAAAAAAAAAAAATAGCAAGTGTAGAATGATGTCACCCTCAGAGACTCAGCACCGTGGTGATGGATCAGCATACAAATTTCAGCCACCTACTCCTCGTGGCGCGGTTTTGGTACGCCTTTGAAAATCACTCTCATTTGAGGCCTATCGCTTTGGACTCTGGTAAGTCCCAAATGAAGCCTATCGCTCTCAACGGGTTAAGAAGGAGAGAATGTTCGTTGTACTTGTTGTGGACGGCAGGAGAAAGATAAACATGAGCCGGGTTTGACTGCAGTTTATTTCTTCAGAGGGGGTGTCTCACAAGAGCAGTACTGAGGCGAGAGAGTTTTTGTGCTTGCTAACTCCACGTGCTCTGTTCCTGCCTCTCCTCACCGTCTCTCTTTCCTAACCCCTTCTGCTCTGTCTCTCCCATATCCCCCGTATATGATTGCATGTGTAACGTGTGTTCTTACCTAATTGTTCTTACCTAATTGTATCTTTACAGGAATGAGTCAAGCTCGTACCGTCCCGTGTCTTAAACCATATTTATCGTACATATCCTTAAGTTTGTGAATTGTTTTGGCACACACTATTTCATTCGGTAATGCATTCCAATGATCAACTGCTCTGTTTGGGAAACTGAATTTCCTTACGTCTTTATCACCTCTCTTCTTATGCAGTTTTTTGCAGTGTCCTCTTTCTGATCTTCCCCATATGTTAAGTAATCATTTATGTCTATTTTCTCCTTCCCTGATATGCATTTATATAGCATTATCATGTCACCTCTTTTCCTTCTCTCCTGTAGTGTTGGTAGATTCAGTTTATTTAGTCTTTCTTCGTAGCTTAGATCCCTGAAGCTTGGTATCCATCTTGTAGCAACCCTTTGAACTTTTTAAATTTTGTGTATGTCTATTTTGAGATGAGGACTCCAGACTACTGATGCATACTCCAGGGTTGATCTGATGAATGATGTTATTATCCTTCTTAGCATGTCTTCATTTATGTATGTGAGTGCTATTCTCATATTTGCAAGCAGTGTATACATGTTCCGTACCTTCTCGCTGATGTGGTCAGCCGGAGATAGTCTGTTATTGACAATCACACCTAGGTCCTTCTCTCTTTCTGATGTGTGTAGGGTTTTATTTCCTAACGTATAATCCCGATCAGGTCTTTTTCCACTTTTACCAAACTTGATTACATGACACTTGTCCACACTGAATTCCATTTGCCATGTATTACACCCATTCATGAAGTTTATTTAATTCTTCTTGTAGCTCATTACAAGAGTCTGTGTTAGTAAGTCTCCTTTGTATTTCTGCATCATCTGCAAACATATTTAGATAGCTTTCATTCCCAGTGTTACTGTCTATATGATTTATATACACTAAAAACATGATTCGTGCCAGCACTGAGCCCTGTGGTACTCCACTAGTCACTTCTTTCCATGATGAGTAGTTTCCCCTTAGTACTGTTCTCATTTCTCTTTTTATGAGAAAATCTTGCATCCAACAAAACAGCTTGCCTCGAATTCCTCCTTGGTGGTACAGTTTCCATAAAAGTCTTTGGTGTGGTACTGTATCAAATGCTTTCTTGAAATCTAAATAGATACTGTCCACCCATCCTTCTCTTTCCTGTATTGTGTCTGTTACTCTGTCATAGTAGCTCAACAGATTAGTAACACATGATTTTCCTTCTCTGAAACCAAAACTGTCTTTCTGTTATCATATTGTGTTCTTCTAGATGATTTACCCAAGCTTTTCTTATAAGCTTTTCTAATACCTTGCTTACAACACTGGTCAGTGATACTGGTCGGTAGTTGAGTGGATTTTGTCTGTTCCCTTTCTTGAATAAGGGGACAATATTTGCTTTCTTCCAAATATCAGGTAGTTTACATTGACTCAAGGATTTCTTGAAAATTAAAAATAATGGCTTACTTAACTCCTTTGCACATTCTCGTAGCACCCAACATGAAATTTCATCAGGACCACTTGCTTTTCCTCTGTCTAATTTACTTAACTCCTCCTGTATTACTTTTTCTGATATTTGTATATCTGGTAGTATGTGTGGGCATGCATGTTCCACACAGTCCCTCTCAAAAAAAAAATTTCTTCTATAAAAACTGATTGGAAATTCTTATTTAGGGCTTCACAAATATCTTTCTCTTGTGTATAGGTGATTCCCTCGTCCGTAATGGATTGTATTATATCTTTTACTTTGGTTTTGCTTCTGATGTAGCTGTAAAATAGCTTCGGTTGATCACTACTTTTATTTATGATATCCTCCTCAAACTGTTTTTGGGCTTCCCTCCCTATTCTTGTATAATCGTTTCTTGCCTGTTTGTAATTATTATATGCCCTTTCACTATTGTGTCTTCTGTATCTATTCCACAACAAATCTCTTCTTTCTTTTGATTTTTTACATTCTGTATTGAACCATTTCTGTATTTTCTTATCTGCTTCTTTGTGCTGTGGGATGTACTTCTGGACTCCTATTTCATAAAATTCACAGAATTTTTTATATACAGCATTTAAATCTTGTCCTCTAAGCTCATTTTCCCAATCATCTTCTAAGAAATAATTCTTTAGGTCATGATAATTTCCCTTTTTATAATTTAGACTCTTTTTGTAACTTTCATTGCTGTTAACTAAGTCATAAGCTATCCTGAAGTTGCAATTGAGTACTGCATGATCGCTTTTGCCGAATGGAGGGTGATATATTACACTGTCAATATCAATTTCTTGCCTAGTAAATATGAGATCTAGCATTGAAGGTACATCGAGTCCTCTTTTTCTGGTGGTTTCCCTCACATGTTGCGTTAGGAAAAACTCTTGCACGAGATCCAGGAGATTTTGGTCCCAACAGCTTTCTTGGCTAATTATATCTAGAGTATTGTAATTTATATTTGTATTAAAATCTCCAGTTAGTATAATTCTTTCCGATTTCTCTTCCATTTTATGTAGTAATGCTCTTAGACTCTGAATTGTACTCTCTGCCAGGTCCTCATATTCGTCTCTTTCCCATGTGTTTGATCTGGGTGGCATGTACATATTGGCTACAATTACTTTCCCTTCAGATGTGTTGATCTCTACTGCAATCAGGTCTACTTGTGAGGGTATATCTAGTTTTATTTCATTGACTTGTAGATTTTTCTTAGTATTATAATTCCTCCTTTTTTTAAGTTTCTATCTCTTCTCCATATATTATATTCCTCTAAGTTTAGTATGTCATTTGATATCCTTGGTGTTAATTTTGTTTCAGTTAGGCATATTATATGTGGTTCATTTTCTCTGACATAATCATTCATCTCTATTAATTTAGATACCATTCCATCCACATTTGAGTACATCAACTTTATCATCTTGTTTATATACTTGTCATGACATGGTTCTACTACCTTCCTCCTTTTTATTCCATCCTGTTTGTGTACCACTTTCGTACCTGCAATCCTATTACTTTGTAAAAAAAATGTGTTCTTCTCCTCCTCTGATCTTCCCTCATTTTTTGTTTTTGCTTCCTCCCTCTTCTCTTTCAGTAATCCCAGTTCCTCTTGTGTTAGGCATCTTTTTATCCATACATTTTTGACCTCCTCTTTTTCCATAAGATTCTTTGCATTTTTTAGTATCTCCCCTACAGTGTTTACACTCTGGAAAGTCACCTTTAGAGGTGTGTGTGTGTGTGTGTGTGTGTGTGTGTGTGTGTGTGTGTGTGTGTGTGTGTGTGTGTGTGTGTGTTGAACTTTCCAAGCGTGTTAAAGTTTCCCAACAGGGGTCATTGTGCTGTGTGTGAAATTCCTAAGAATGTGCATTGCTGCTTCCTCAGGCCCTCTTGCTTAGGCATGACTTTCTTCTAACCTCTTTATTACATATATACGTTACTAGCTATTATGTAGTGTGTTATGATATTTTAGTGTCCTGACATATATAAGTTGTGTAGTTTTTTGGAGATGACATAGAACTAGGGTGGGGGTAGTGTTGAGAAGCGAGATTCCCAATGTTTCTCGTACTGTAGCTCCGTTTTGAGTAAGAGTTGCCAGTTAGCTGGCTGTTTTTGGGCGAGTTATTTTGTAAGTTGTACATTAATTTTTGAGTTATTTTTCTCCATAATATTTTATTGATGGGATTGTTTGTGAAATTATGTAATTTAATTTAAGTTTGTATGTTAAATAATTTAGAGTGTTATGCAATGTAAGAAAACTTTGGCAAGTTTTGGATGTCTCCGAGTTGGTAACTGTTGTAACCATTGCTCTCTCGGGAATACACGAGAACTGTGCAGAAGTGTAGACCAGTCTAGAATATGAGAAGCTTACTGTATATAAGAATGGGAAAGAGACTAGAGTGAGTTCAGTAACTTTTCAGTTCAGTTTGAGTGTAGTGCAGTGTCAGTGAAGTTTGTGTATCATAGTGAAGTTTTGTTGGCAAGCATTTAGTGTAAATGCAGTCAGTGAAGATTATCTCCGGTACTTGTGAAAGAAAGTGAAGTCGGTAAGCATTAAGCGTATTATTTGGAAAAATAGTCAGTGAACTTTAGTAGCCAATGTTTACAACCCTGAGCTGATCTTGTGTACTGCACACCTTAAGGCTGCCTCTAGGAAGAACATCTCACTTGGCAACATCCTTCCTGTACTTGTCAACTACTGTTAGAGCCTGTTGCAGTGTGGGACGGGGACGTAACTATATATATATATATATATATATATATATATATATATGTGTGTGTGTGTGTGTGTGTGTGTGTGTGTGTGTGTGTGTGTGTTTAACCCGCCCCGTACCAACTAATTTATTACAAAACCGACCCCCAAAACCCATCATGTGATCGACTTTTTGTTTTTGGCTCAAACCTCCACTTTTTATGAGAAACTTCGAAAATTCATAGAGAAATCACTCACCTCAAGTTTTAAATGCCGCTACAGGTAACAGTATCCTCACCTGGCTATGTTTTCAGGGGGGTCCGGCTCCAGAGAATACGAGTTCTATGTCAGGAGTAACTATTCCAAACTACTCATAAACGGTATTTATTTTTTTTATTTGGTATGAATTTCTGTGTACTACAGTATATTGGTTTTCACACAGAAATGTAGGCGATATAAGTGTTGTTTCATTCACCAAACCCCACCGTTTATTGCGACATGACCTGCTCTTCACTTTTCATCGTTTGTTCCTCTAACACCACGTAAACTTTGTCCTCCACATTGTCATTGATTGGGAAATCACTTTCGCTTTGAATTTGGTACCGTGGCGCGACATGTCATTACTGGCCAGGTCACTGGTAACAGGTGAGTTGCTGAGACAATGACGTGCGGGGGGGGGGGAGGTAACGAGGAGTAAGGCATCGGGTAGAGGAAGGTGTCCCGTGTATACGTACCAAAAATCACGCGTGAAGTTTGAAAAATGTGCAAACAACAGACCTTGCAATAGCAAAACGTTCATCGTATGCTGTGGGGACTGGGCGTGAAAAAAGCTGCTACGTCGTACGTTGTGGATATAGGGCGGGATACAGCCCGTGTATATACATATATATATATATATATATATATATATATATATATATATATATAGTTACGTCCCCATCCCCACCCTGCCACAAGCTCCAACAGCAGTAGTACAGTATAGGAAGGACGTTGCCCAGTGAGTTGTTCTTCTTATGGTCAGGGGGGGGGACCATTAATGCCCCCACCATCTGCCCCTCTCCCGGTGACGACTCGAGGTGCCTGGAACCACTGTCTGACTCTCTTCTTCTTCATTTCTGCAACATTCGCGGCCTTTCCTCTAACTTTCGCTATGTTGAGCACCACCTCTCCTCCTCTAAACCTCACCTTTTTGTAACAGAGACTCAGCTGTCTGAGGCAACTGACAGCAAACCCTTTTCTGTATCCTCCTACTTTCTCTATACTCATTTCAAAGCCAAAGGTGGCTGTTGTGTATATATATATACGCAACGACTTATCTTGCTCTCGTGTTCCTGAACTCGATTCTTCTGAATTCTCTACACTCTGGCTTCGGCTTTCCTGTCATTCTCTGACTAAATATATCTGTGCTGTTTACTTATCCCCTAATTCTACTGACTATCAAAAATTCTTCGACTATCTTACTTCTACGATGGAACACATTCTATCCATTTCTCCTTTCTCTGAAATCTCCATTCTAGGAGATTTCAATGTTTACCACCACCTTTGGCTCTCCTCTCCTTTCACGGATCCACCTGGTGAACAAGCCTACATCTTTTCTATCCTTAATGACCTAGAGTAGCTTGTACAGCATCCTACCAGTATCCCTGACCGCCTTGGAGAGAACTCCAACATACATGACCTCTTCCTCACAACTAATCCTTCTGCTTACTCTGTTAATCTTTTCTCTCCGTTGGGCTCCTCAGATCACAACCTTATTACTTTAACCTGTCCTATCATTCCGGTACGGTCTGTGGACCCTCCAGGGAAGCGTCGTCTGTGGCATTTTGGAGCTGCGGACTGGGAGGCCCTCAGGCAGTACTTCTTTGATTTTCCCTGGAATGATTATTGCTTCCATGGCCGGGAGCCATCTGAGTGTGCCTTGCGCATTACGGAGGTTATTCTCTTGGGCATGGAAGCATACATTCCTTTCTCATATCCTTTGACTAACACAAGAAAGCCTTGGTTTAATCACGCTTCTTCTAATGCTGTCCGCAACAAGGAGAGGGCCTACAAAAGGTACCGGAGCCAACCCACCCCTGAATCACATCATCTTTACGTTTCTGCCCGGAATCGTGCTAAGTCTGTTTTTCGCTCTACTAAAAATAATTTCATCCATACTAAATGCTCTCACCTCTCCAACTCGAATTCTTCCCGCTCCTTCTGGCACCTTGCCAAAAATCTTTTTAATAACTTTACCTCATCATCCTTCCCTCCTCTTTTCTACTCTGATGGTTCTGTAGCTATTTCTTCTACTGATAAAGCAGTTCTCTTCGCACAGACTTTCTCCTCCAATTCCACCTTAGACAATTCCGGTGCTGTTCCTCCATCACTTCCCCCCTCTGACTTCCTCTTGGCTGACATTAAAATTTCTTCAGTTGATGTTTTTTCTGCCATCACTGGCCTCAGTACTAACAAGGCATATGGGCCTGATGGAGTCCCTCCTGTTGTTCTCAAGAACTGTGCTTCTGTGCTTACACCCTGCCTTGGCAAACTTTTTCGCCCTTGTCTGTCAACTTGTACCTTTCCTTCTTGCTGGAAGTTTGCTCTCATTCAGCCAGTCCCAAAGAAAGGTGACCACTCCTAACCCTACAACTATCATCCAATTGCTTTAACATCCTGTATTTCAAAAGTTTTCGAGTCAATTCTCAATAGAAAAATTTTAAAGCATCTTTCCCATCACAACCTTCTTTCCGATCGTCAGTACGGGTTCCGTCAGGGACGCTCCACTGGCGATCTTCTCACCTACCTTTCAGACTCCTGGTCATCCTCCTTTCGGGACTTTGGCGAAAGTTTTGCCATTGCACTTGACATCTCAAAGGCTTTCGATCGAGTTTGGCATAAATCTTTAATTTCCAAACTGCCTTCCTACGGTTTCTATCCTTCTATGTGTGCCTTCATCGCTAGCTTCCCTTCTGGTCGTTCTGTAGCCGCTGTTGTAGACGGCCATCGTTCTTCTCCTAGATCTATCAACAGTGGTGTTCCTCAGGGCTCTGTGCTATCACCAACTCTCTTCCTTTTATTCATCAATGATCTTCTAAGCTGTACATCTAACCCTATCCATTCATACGCTGATGACTCCACCCTTCACCTTTCCATTCGGTTCCCGCAACGCCCATCTCAACAGTTACTTCAACAAACAAGGGATGAGGCTATGGCACACCTAATGTCTGACTTGGCTCGTATCTCAGACTGGGGTAAAAATAATATGGTTGTTTTTAATGCATCTAAGACTCAGTTCTTACACCTATCAACCCAACAAAATCTTCCACAGGTATACCCACTAATGTTTAATAATATTCAGCTTAATCCTGCATCATCCTTGAACACGCTTGGGGTTTCATTTACTCGAGACTTATCTTGGAAAGATCATATTACATCTCTTGTAAATTCTGCTTCCAAGAGATTGGGTGTGCTAAGCCGACTCCCCTCTTTCTTTACCCCTACACAATTGTTGACTCTATATAGGGGTTTCATCCGCCCCTGTGTGGAGTACAACTCTCATGTGTGGGGAGGCTCCCCACATACAGCTCTTCTCAATAGGGTGGAGTCAAAGGCTTTTCGTCTCATTAACTCTCCTCCTCTTACTGACTCCCTTCAACCTCTGTCTCTTCGCCACACTGTTGCATCTTTATCTCTTTTCTATTGCTACTTTAATGGTCACTGCTCCTCTGAACTGTCTGCTTGCATTCCTCCACCTCTACGACGGGCGCGTAGCACCCGTCTGGCAGCAAACTCTCATCCCTTTTCTGTCCAACTGTCTAATGCAAGAATTAACCGTTACTCCCAGCCTTTCATTTATGCAACAGGTCAGCTTTGGAACTGTCTCCCTCTGTCTGTATTTCCTGCTGCCTATGATCTCCACTTTCAAACGCAGTGTGTCCAGGCATCTCAAAATGATCGGATCTTGAATTTGGCTCTCTATTGTATTTTGTTTTTCTCTTGGAGGGAACTGTATTACTGCGGGCTCATGGCCATTGGTTCCTTCTTCCTCGCATTTAAAAAAAAAAAAAAAAAACACTGGTTCCTTAAAGTTCACTGTCTTTATTTTCCAAGTAATTCCACTTAATTCTTTCCAACTTCACTGTTCTCACAAGCACTGGAGCTTTACACACTTTACGAACTGTTATTACACTTAATGCTCAACACTTCACTGTTTTCTCAACGTCCAATAATAAACAAACTTCAATAACCCGCCACTGTTTGCCACTGTTTTCACAAGTACCAAAAATATACAATCTTCACAGACAGTAATGACACTTACTGCTTGCAAAGGAACTCTCGACAAACTGCACCAAAATTGACTGTACTTCACTCACACTGAACTGAAACCCGACTAAAAACTCAAAACAGTCTCTACCCTATCCTTATATAAGCTTGCATTACTCTCGAAACTTCTACTTCTCCAACATTCTAGGACATACTGTCTTGCATCAGCCCCTAGCAACAACAGTTACCAACTACGAGACATCAAAACATGCTAGAGTTTTCCTACATTACATAACACTCCAAATCATTTACCATACGAACTTGAATTACATAATTTAACAAGCAATCACTTAAATAAAACATTATATAGAAAAAGAGTACAAACACTGGTGCATAACTTACAAAATTACTAAGCTCACAAACAGCAGGCTAACTGGCAACTCTGACTCGTACAGGAACTTACGGTACCAGAAATGTCTCGAAGGTATAAGACTTTTCAAAGGCTCCAACATGGTTGCATGCGTCTGCCTTGGTCACCTAATAGCGGCTCTCCATGCTGCACGATCTATTGCAGCCTCCCTGATCAGTCCCTTAACCCTGAGATCACACTTAATATATTTGTACATATATATATATATATATATATATATATATATATATATATATATATATATGTACATATATATATATATATATATATATATATATATATATATATATGCCAATCTATCTACCTTTTTATATATATATACATTCTGTTTCGCCGTCCATAATGAAAGTATTACTATACTGTATGTATCTCCATACTTTGTTATTTTATTTAAATTATATTGACAATATTAACAGTATTTGCTTTTGTTACTCAGTTTGTCACACTTGTAAGACATGGCCTTTGAAAACTGATTCCACGTTTGCAATCCTAGCTTGCTTCCTTGGCATAGCAAATAGTAATATAGCAAATATGAATGAGAAAATTATAAGGATAATTGGGGCTGAGCTATTAACATAACGTGGACTGAACCTAATTCTACTGCAGTATATTCCTCCTGGGGTTTCATTGTTTGATTGACGAGTTGCGTGGTTTTATACTGGGTGACGTCAACCTAATGTGTACTCATGTTTCAATTTATCTCAGGTAATGGCTGGAAGTACTTTTGTGTGAGGTTGAGAATAGCATAGTGGTTTTTAGTAGGTAAGGTGAACAATGAAGGTACTGAATAGTAATCTGGTGATATGTATAAACCAGATGCTGATGTATGAGTGGGAGATGTGTCTAGGCAAGTTACGAAAACTGATGTTTTTTGAGTGAAGTAGAAAAACTGTGAATGACTAATGTGTTGATGATGGATGAATTTATCTGGAGCAAATGTGAAGTGGCAATGATGATGGATGTAGTGATTCTCTATGATAGCCATTTCACAAGGGACTGTCTCAGCTGGCTGAAACGTGAAGATGTATGCAAGACAAAGGTGAAATGCAGGCAATCATGTGCGACATTTTTGTTCAATTATTGTTCCACTAATGAAGTTGACAGTGTCCTGTTTCTTGGAGACCATGATGACTTCTCTTTTGATGCTGATGGTGACAATGAGTCATCTTTTTCTCAAGGAAAAGGGTATATCTGACAGATCACGAAAAAAATATATACATTTATGAATGGTGCATGAACTACTATTGATGTTGTGTGAGTGTTCCTTCTAACTATGGATAATATATCAGATTCCTTCCGCAACAAAGGATTCAAATCATGCTTAATCACGCCTTGACTGATAATTTGACGTAGACTGTGAATTGGAAGTAAATTAATGATCATCTTACTGTTACCAGCATTAGCAATACCTTTCATGAATGCTTGATAATGAGCTCTAGTAATGTCTAACTGAAGTATTATTTTGTCTATATGTTCCATGACCACTGAGAAGTCTTGGAAAAGTGTGTCATTTCCTTCTAGGTTATTAACTTTCTCCACAATTTCTTGAGTTGATTTCTCTGTCTTTCGTAGTTTTTTTACAATCGTCATCATTACACTGTTCTGGGTATCAGCTAGCTTATGTTAATATAAGAGAATTTGTGCAATCTTGTTAAATTTGTTACTTATTTCTTCAAGATCATTTTCTGTAGCCATACAAAAATGTTACCTAGAATTACTTCATCTAGATCGAGCAAACCACGTTTGTTACGTGTATTGGTGTTGTTGTTTGTTTCCCTAATTGTGCTGCTCACACGTGATGGAATGTCCTGGATCATGATTAGCATAATGTACTTAGTCTGTTCTAGCTTCTGGTCTGCTAACTTAGTTATGTTTTCCAGCATGACTGGTAGGTTGTTCAGCATGTCCAAACTAATTTCACTACTCAATACATCTTGCACAATAGCTGTAGAGGCTGTTGGTGCGATAAGGCAGCCTTGTCTAAGTACATGTTGAGGGTGTAAATGAGGAGTTGCTCTTGCTATCGGCAAATAAAGGAGAATCCATAGAATGATTCCCCTCCTCTTTACCTACCGAGAGAATAACTTTGTTAGATGGCTAATCCACTGATGTTAGCAAGTCATGTTAAGGATGATACTGATGATGAACATATCAGTTATCTCGACCTGTTCAATGTATTACCTATAAAATGAATCTAAATCGATTCCTAGGTCATGTAAATGCCTCGTGATGGTAAATGCTTTATTAGTTGCACCTATGATTGTCTGTTTGGTATGTGATCATAATATATTACGTTATGTATTTTTCTATTTGAAGGTTGGACTGAAACAGGGATGTGTCATGTCTCCATGGTTGTTCAATCTGTATATGGATGGGGTTATAAAAGAGATACAAGCTAGGCAGTGGATGTTGGAGTGGCCCTAATGAGAGAGAGCAGGTATGAAAATTCTCTGTACTGTTGTTTGCAGATGATACTGTATTGTTAAGTGAAGACTAAGGGGAGCTGCAAGGCTTGGTGGATGGGTTTGGGGGAGTGTGTAAGAAATGGAATCTAAAGATGAATATAGGGATGAGAAAAGTTACGGTCTTCGAGAGAAATTTAGTTAATGAATGTACAGTGAGGTTGGATGAGGAGGAAATGGAAAATGTGAGTGCATTTTTATACTTGGGTAGTGATATGACTAGGGATGGAAGTTTAGAGGGTGAAGTGCTTGGAAGGGCACAGCAAGGAAGAAAGGTTGCTGGTTCCTTGAAAGCAGTGATAAGAAACAGGGAAGAGAGCATGGAAGTTAAAAAGTTACTGCATGGCAGTATTGTGGTACCAACTCTAACGTATGGAAGTGAAGCTTGGATCTTGTTGGAGGGACACAAGTCAAGAGTGAGAGCAGTGGAAATGAGTTATTTGGGAGAAGCATGTGGAATCACATGGAGAGACAGACTGAAAAATGAGGAAGTGAAGGAGCATTGTGGTGTGGACGTGAATGTTATAGGAAGCGATAGGAGAAACACACTGAGGTGGTTTGGCCATGTGGAGAGGATGGAGAGAGACTGGCAAGAAGAGTGTATGTGAGTAAGGTGGAGGGGGAGGCCAAGGTTGAGATGGAAGGATGGAGTGGAGAGGTATATGAGAGAGGGGTGTGTGAGCTGGGAGGAGGGCAGTGAAATGGTGGGGAACAGGGCAACATGGAAGCGATATGTTTGTGGCTACCCCTTGTGGCAAGAGCAGGGAATCTCCTGCCCGCGGGCCAGATCCGGCCCGCTAAGGTCTAGCGTCCGGCCCACCAACCTACTCAGCATGAGTGTAGCAATCCGGCCCGCAAAACCCCAGCCAAAACAAATCAAATGCTGACAAATAGCTTCTGCCAGCCACATGCGCCTGGCAGATGCTATTTGGCAACTCGGAGCTCCCCTCACCCCATGCGATACAATCTTTCCGCCATCCTGCCAGACGCCAGTGTCCGTAGGACTTCTGCATTGGAAGAAGGTATGTATTACTCTTAAGGCGGGTACACACTTGTTGTGTATCCATGTATATTATAGTCACGTTTGTGTTCTCATTTGTCACTCCGGCCTGCGAACTGCTCCCGGAAGTCTCATCTGGCCTTCGCTCTGAAAAGGTTGTCTGTCCCTCCCTTATGAGATTAAGGCGTCTGGCAATAGGTAGATAGAATGTATTAACTTCTTCGTGGTTATTGCCATCGTATGTACTAGGTTTTTCAGTTGTATCTGATGTATTATAATTGCAAGCTAAATATCTGAAGACCTCTTTTAATCGATCAATATGAATTTTTTTCTTCGTCACTTGATAGTGACCTAAATATTACTTGAGTGGCTGTTCTCTTAATTACTCTATGGAACTTCAATTTTCGGTGACAGTTTTTTTTCTCTAGGGTGAATGATGCCATAGGCAATATCACATATGTTATTTGATTTTTTTTGCCTTCTAATTTAATGATTCCGCAATTTCTTCCCTGGACATCAATAATTGTTTCTTTAATTTTGTGTGGATCTCTTGGAATTCACGTAAACGAAGTTTAGGATAATCTTCATAATTGTACATAGGCATTTGCTCACCTTCCAATATCTCGTATGGGAGACGTTTGGCTGTCCTGTAACTAATAAAATGAGGTGTGTCTCCTATAGACTTGTTAATTGCACAATGGACTGATGCATCCACTCTAGGGATCCAATCATCCCACTTTCAATAATTCTCATTGAGAATGTGACATACCACATCTAGTACTTTTTAACTCTGTCTCTCCACCAATCCACTGGAAGCTGGATGGTAGGCTAAGACATCAACCCTCTCTATATTTTATTGTTTATATATTACTTGTAACACTTCAGAGGCAAATTCTCAACCATTGTCACTTATTAGCACCTGTGGTGTGGTGAACCTACAGATAACAATATCTATAATTATCAGTGCTACTGTTTCTTTTGTCTTATACTTAATTGGAAGCAAAATCACATATCGTGAGAAATGATCAGCAGCAACAAAAAGATTGAATGATTTAAGGTAAGGGTAGCTTAAGTAAGACAACTACGACAACCGAGGCGAAACCCAGGGCGCCACCGTCTGTCATTCATTCATCCGTGCCACTGGTTCAGTCTACTTCATGATCTACCCCGTAGCTTAAGTCCCTAAAAAATGAAAGTGCTAATTATAACTCTGTTGCTACTATTCTAAAAGCAAATGACCGAAAAGTTCCTATTTTTTACTGTGATAAATTGATAACGTACAAAAATGCACCTTTCTTTCGAGAATATTGTGATTTTTCATAGAAAAATTTGAAAATAATCAATTTCTTCTATTGTCTAATTTTCCTATGATGAGTTATTTGCTTCAAGCAAGGATTTTCACTTGTGTATATACACTAGACCAAAGAGTTGATGCAGTATACCTTCACTAGACCAAGGAGTTGATGTAGTATACCTTTATATTATTATTTTTAATCATATTAATGTGGTGGAAATACATGTCTTTTTATGCTTTTTTTGTAATTTTATTAGGCCTCTTTGCCTGCACATTTCAGTTTTTTAGTGCCTAAACATCCCGGCTTTACTAAAAACACTATATTCATTAATTGTTGGAAGGTGTCTAGAGCCGTGCAAAGCCTCAATGGCATCCTTCGCTACTGAAAATGACAACTATTTGTAGAAAATGCTGTGTATTTGCATGATTCTTCACCCAACTCTATCTGGTAATAGCCACTGCGCAAACCAATTGTAGAAAATAATGTATGATATTTTCCAGTCCAATATTTTGTAAGACATCATTTAACAATGGCATGGGAAAATGGTCTGGAATTGTTTCCTGATTAAGTTTGCGATAATCAGCGACAGCCCACAGTTCCCCATTCTGTTTAAGTAAAAAGTAAAGTGGTGCATTCCATGGGGACACTGAAGGTTCAGTGATACACAAACTTAACATTTCATCCATATATTGTTTACCTGATGCACGCTGTAAATGTGCAGCTTAGTATGTTGGCACTTAGATAAGTTGGTGTTTTGTTTTACATTAATCTGGTGTTGTATTAAATTGATACAGCCTAATGTTTCACTGGGTAACTCGACTGTATGTCGATGTTTCTGTAGTAAATCCAGGAGATTATTTTCTACATAAAAATTTTCTGAGTGAATCAAATGCTCTTTTATCCACTCTCTGTCTGACGATTTTACTTTGCTTGATGCTCCAGCTATTGTCTCTTCACATATAGGAGCCGGACAAGTCTGTAAATTACATATACCAATTCCTTCCTTGATCTTCCTATCTCCATTCATCAGGGGTATTAGAAAGACATTTGTTTCCTCTTTGTTATTTATTTCTTCTAACACACTGCAGTTCTTCAAATTACTGTTTATTTTGATATTTAAAAATGATCTTGTTGGTAAGTTTGTCACTGCTAATACTAACTGGGTGAGTGAGTGAGTTGTTGAATTGTGGGTGACCTTGCCTGTGAGAGTCTTGGTGTAGTGAGAGAGAGCCGGTCTGAGTGCCTGTTTTCTATGGGAAATTGTACGTTAGACTCTTTGTTTGTTTTTTTCTTTCGTGTTTTATCACTCGTGTTACTTTGGATTTTCAACCATCGTTGAGTTTAGTATTTGGAGATGAAATTTCCTTTTCGAATTCATTATCGAATTCTATTCCATTGAAATGTGGCATCAATAGAATATTTTCTACTCTAATCATACTTAGGCCAAGACGCATTTTCTTTTTAAGTGAGGAAGAAGGAACCAAAGGCAACAAGCCCGCAGAAACTGTTCCTTACAGGAGAAAAACAAAATACAAGAGAGAGCCAAATTCAAGATCCGATCATTTCGGGATGCCTGGACACATTGCGTTTGAAAGACTGGAGGTCATAGGAAGCAGGAAACACAGACAGAGGGAGACAGTTCCAGAATTGACCTGTTGCATAATATGAAGGACTGGGAGTAACGGTTAACTCTTGCTTTAGAGAGTTGGACAGAAAAGGAATGAGAGTTTGCTGCTAGATGGGTGCTATGCGCCCGTCGTAGAGATGGAGGAATGCAAGCAGACAGTTCAGAGGAGCAGTGACCATTGAAGTAGCGATAGAAAAGAGATAAAGATGCAACAGTGCGGCGAAGAGACAGAGGTTGAAGGGAGTCAGTAAGAGGAGAGTTAATGAGACGAAAAGCCTTAGACTCCACCCTATTGAGAAGAGCTGTATATGGTGAGCCTCCCCATACATGAGAGTTGTACTCCACGCAGGGGCGGATAAACTCCTGTATAGAGTCAACAGTTGTGCAGGGGTAAAGAAGGAACGGATTCGGTTTAGCACACCCAATCTCTTGGAAGCAGATTTTACAAGAGATGTGATAGGATCTATCCAAGATAAGTCCCGAGTAAATGAAACCCCAAGCATGTTCAAGGAAGACGCAGGATTAAGCTGAATATTATTAAACATTAGTGGGGATACCTGTGGAAGATTTTGATGAGTTGATAGGTGCAAAAACTGAGTCTTTGATGCATTAAAAACAACCAGATTATTTTTACTCCAATCAGGGATACAAGCCAAGTCAGATATAAGGTATGCCATAGCCTCATCCCTTGTTTGTTGAAGTAACTGCTGAGATGGACTTTGCGGGAATCAAATGGAAAGGTGAAGGGTGGAGTCATCAGCGTATGAGTGGATAGGGTTACATGTACAGCTTAGAAGGTCATTGACGAATAAAGGGAAAAGAGTTGGTGATAGGACAGAACCTTGAGGAACACCACTGTTAATAGATCTAGGAGAGGAACAATGGCCGTCTACAACAGCTGCTATAGAACGACCAGAAAGGAAGCTAGAGATGAAGGCACAGATAGAAAGATAGAAACAGTAAGAGGGAAGTTTGGAAAATAAAGATTTATGCCAGACTCGATCGAAAGCCTTTGAGATGTCAAGTGCAATGGCAAAGCTTTCGCCAAAGTCCCGAAAGGAGGATGACCAGGAGTCTGTTATAGCAATTGGACGATAGTTAGAGGGTTGGGAATGGTCACCATTCTTTGGGACCGGCTGAATAAGAGCAAACTTCCCGCAAGAAGGAAATGTACAAGTTGATAGACAAAGGCGAAAAAGTTTGCCTAGGCAGGGTATAAGCACAGAAGCACAGTTCTTGAGAACAACAGGAGGGACTCCATCAGGCCCATATGCCTTATTAGTATTGAGGCCTGTGATGGCAGAAAATACATCAGCTGAAGAAATTTTAATGTCACCATGAGGAAGTCAGAGGGGGGAAGTGATGGAGGAACAGCACCGGAATCATCTAAAGTGGAATTGGAGGAGAAAGTCTGAGCTAAGAGTTCTGCTTTACCAGTAGAAAGAATAGCTACAGAGCAATCAGAGTAGAAAAGGGGAGGGAAGGATGATGAGGTAAAGTTGATAGAAAGGTTTTTGGCAAGGTGCCAGAAGGAGTGGGAAGAATTCGAGTTAGGGAGTTGAGAGCATTTGATACTGATAAAATTATTTTTAGCAGAGCGAAGGACAGACTTAGCACGAATCCGGGCAGAAACGTATAAAAGATGTGATTCAGGGGTGGGTTGGCTCCGGTACCTTTTATAGGCCCTCTCCTTGTTGTGGACAGCATTAGAACAAGCGTGATTAAACCAAGGATTTCGTGCATTAGTCAAAGGATATGAGAAAGGAATGTATGCTTCCATGCCCGAGAGAATAATCTCCGTAATGCAGAAGGCACACCCAGATAGCTCCCAGCCATGGAAGCAATAATCATTCCAGGGAAAATCAAAGAAGTGCTGCCTGAGGGCCTCCCAATCCACTGCTCCAAAGTGCCACAGGCAACGTGTCCTTGGAGGGTCGCAGGCCGTACGGGAACAATAGTACAGTTTAAGGTGATAAGGTTGTGATCGGGGGAACACAACGGAGAGAAAAGATTAACAGTGTAAGCAGAAGGATTAGTTGTGAGGAAGTGGTCAAGTATGTTGTAACTTTCTCCAAGGCAGTCAGGGATATGGGTAGGGTGCTGTACAAGCTGCTGTACGTCATTAAGGATAGAAAAGGTATAGGCTTGTTCACCAGGTGGATCAGTGAAAGGAGAGGAGAGCCAAAGATGATGGTGAACATTGAAATCTCCTAGAATAGAGATTTCAGACAAAGGAGAAATGGATAGAATGTGTTCCATCGTAGAAGTAAGATAGTCAAAGAATTTTTTATAGTCAGTAGAATTAGGAGATAAGTAAACAGCACAGATATATTTAGTCAGAGAATGACAGGAAAGCCGAAGCCAGAGTGTAGAGAATTCAGAAGAATCAAGTTCAGGAACACGAGAGCAAGCTAAGTTGTTGCGTATGTATACACAACAGCCACCTTTGGTTTTGAAATGAGTGTAGAGAAAGTAGGAGGATACAAAAATGGGTCTGCTGTCAGTTGCCTCGGATAGCTGAGTCTCAGTTAGAAAAAGAAGGTGAGGTTTAGAGAAGAAGAGGTGGTGCTCAACAGAGCGAAAGTTAGAGGAAAGGCCACGAATGTTGTAGAAATGAAGAAGAAGAAGAGAGCCAGACAGTGGTTCCATGCATCTTGAGTCGTCACCGGGAGAGGGGCAGAAGGTGGGGGCATTTATGGTACCACCCCCCTGGGGACTCCGAGGCTACGTTATTCGACGCCATTTTTTTTTTTTTTAAGGTTATGTGGTGTGTACTGTGCATGTAGTTTGGTGTTGATAGTTAGAGAAGCTTGTATTGGAGAGCATGCTGGCCTACTCTCTGTGTTACTGAGACTCTGAAAAAGTTCAGCAAAGGGGGATGGTCGATGACCTAGTCCCGAGGGCTGATGAAACGGGAGCTCCAGCTCTCCCTGTCATCAGCTTTCCATCCACCTTCGGAGTACTGCCCTGCTTGACTGGTGCTACAGTCTACTCCTCATATTTGCTTTCACCGATAATTTTTTAATGATGTACAGTATAGTAGTGATTGTTTTGGTGGTCTCTTTGAATTTGATGTCCAACTCAATCATTCTATTTACTGATACTTCTTTACCGTTCTCAGTGTACAAATCTAAGTTTGGTTCCTCTATGAATATTACCTTTCTTCTTGTTCTAAAAATTCTTTCTGATTTGTCTAGTGTTGTTAGACTGACTGGTAAGCCTGAATAAAAAAATAATGAAACTTTTCATCGTCACAGAAAGCGGAAACCATAATGCTTTAATTTACGTAAATATTTCCTATCTTTACTTTAGGTTTGTTGGATTGTCGTATGGATGGTCATCTTTTGTGCTGGTATAATTTTTCCTCGACATGTAGGTGGATATCAAGTTCTCAATTTTTTACAGTCTGAGGTCCACTGACCGACAGTTTTTTGTTCCCTGCAGTAGGGTTTCAACCTTTTCGCTTTGTCTCTGTCCTCTTTATTTTTGATGTAATATTCAGATCTTGTGTGCCCTGGATTTGCACAGTTGTAACATAACCTCTCTCTCGAGTTTGACCTACGAGGTGATTTAGCACATTTTGGTCGTTCTGGAGAATAATGTCTCCATGGGTTACGCCTGAATTTCTGAGCCTGCCTGTTACTTGGTGTGCGTGAGTTCTAGAGTTCTGCTGACAGTTTGTTTGTCTGTATTCTGGAGACAGATTCATTGTTTTGTACTTGTACTAGATATATCTATCCCTGCAACAGTCTCTGTTCATTTAATCTCTGGTTAATTGCATTGTGATATCTCAGTCACGCCTGATTTATTACACTGCAACTCTACATCATATATATAATTTAATAAGTACATTCCTGGATTAGAATGTATTGTCTTAGCTGTTTTCATCACTTTTTCAGGCAATTTACATAAAGCACCTATACATCCAATGATGTCAACGACATGCATTGGTGGCATACTACCTTCAGCTTCAGCTCAGTCTGAGTTTTCCATGCTGGCTAACAAAGTACTCTTAACAGTAGACACATCTTCAGATATCTCACCCAAATCTGAGTTGGAGTGTGTTTTTTTTATTATGCAAAGAAGAGGGAACCAAAGGCCAGGAGGCCTGCAATTTGTTGTCTCAAAAAAAAAAAAAAAAAAAAAGCCAAATTCAAGATTCGTTCAAATCGAGATGCCTGGACACACTGCGTTTGAAAGACTGGAGATCATAAGCAGTAGGAAATACAGACAGAGGGAGACAGTTCCAGTACTGACCTGTTGCATACATGAAGGACTGGTTTACTCGTGCATTAGAGAGTTGGACAGAAAAGGAATGAGAGTTTGTTGCTAGACGGGTGTTACACGCCTGCCATAGTGGCAGAGGGATGCAAGCAGACAGTTCAGAGGGGCAGTGACCATTGCAGCAGCAATAGGAAAGAGATAAAGATGCAATAGTGCGACGAAGAGACAGATGTTGGAGGGAGCCAGTAAGAGGAAGAGAGTAAATGAGACAAAAAAAAAAAATTTTACTCCATTCTTGTTGTGAAGAGCTGTATGTGGGGAGCTTCCCCACACATGTGAGTTGTACTCTACACACGGACGAATAAAACCCATGTGTAGAGTCTACTGTGCAGGGGTAAAGAAAGCATGGAGTTTGCAATGCACACCTAATCTCTTGGAAGCAGACTTTACAACATGGGTAATATGTTCTTCCCAAGATAAATCCCGAGAGAATGAAACCACAAATATGTTTAAAGACGATGCAGGATTGAGCTGGATATTGTTAAAAAAGAAGGTACTCCCCTAGAAGATTTTGTCGGGTTGATAAATGAAAGAGCTGAGTTTCTGACGTATTAACCCACGCCACGCTAATTCATATCAACCCGATTACTTTCCCTGGGTCATGTTTTCGGACTTTTTAGTATAATATTAAGTTGATTTTCTTGTCATCAGATCAAGTGTTTTTGAGCTCGCGCTCTTCATCACCCTCGTCTTCTTGTAATTTACGCCTCTCAGGTGGGTGCGAGGGCAGCGATAATTCACCAGCATGGCTGGAGGTAGACTGGAATGAATCCGCCATTGCTGGGCTATGAACGAGAACTGAATTACTAAATATGCGGTAACTGGCAACTGCGGTGTGGCAGGGATTGCCAACAGCTCTGATAGTGTAGAGGGAGATGCAACAATCCCATTGAACCAATGACACTTCCTCGTGCTTGAAATTATTGCACGGAGATGCATCGCCTTATATGAAGTGATCAGCACAGTAATGGGGGCCTGCATATTGCCTATGAGGCGATGAATGCGGCGTGAGTTAAAAACAAGATTATTTTTGCCACAATCAGAGATATTAGCCAAGTCAGACATTAGGTGTGCCATAGCCTCATCCCTTGAATGTTGGAGTAACTGCTGAGATGGATGCTGTGGGAAGCAAATGGAAAGGGGAAGGGTGGAAACATCAGCTGTGAGTGGATTGGGTTAGATGTACAGCTTAGGTCATTAATGCATATAAGGAAGAGAGTTAGCAATAGGACAGAGCCCTGAGGAACACTGCTACTGATAGCTCTAGGAGAAGAATGGTGGCCGTCAACAACAGCAGCTATAGAACGATCAGGAAGGAAGCTGCAGCTGAAAACACAGACAGAAGGACAGAAAGTGAAAGAGGGCAGTTTGGAAATTAAAGATTTATGCCAGACTCGATCGAAAGCCTTTGAAATGTCAAGTGCAATGGCAAAGCTTTCGCCAAAGTCCCGAAAGGAAGATGACCAGGAGTCTGAAAGATAGGTGAGAAGATCGCCAGTGAAGCCTCTTTGGCGGAACCCGTACTGATGAACAGAAAGAAGGTTGTGATACGAAACGTGATTTTTTTATTTATTTATTTAATTTTTTTTAAATAGGCTGGAAAACTTTTGAAACACAGGCCATGAAAGCAATTCAGCGATAGTTAGAGGGCTGGGAATGGTCACTCATTTTTGGGTCCGGCTGAATGAGGGCAAACTTCCAGCAAAAAGGAAAGGTGCAAGTTGATAGACATAGGCAAAAGAGTTTATCTAGGCAGGGTGTAAGCACAGAAGCACAGTTCTTGAGGACAACAAGGGGGATCCCATCAGGCCCATATGCCTTGTTAGTTTTGAGGCCAGTGATGTTACAGAATACATCAACTGAAGATAATTTGATGTCAACCACGAGGACGTCAGAAGGGGGAAATGATGGAGGAACAGCACTGGAATCATCAAAGGTGAACTTGGAGGAGAAAGTCTAAACGAAAAGTTCTGCTTTATAAGTAGAAGAAATAGCTACAGAGCCACCAGAGTGAAAAATAAGAGGGAAGGATGATGAGGTAAAGTTGTTAGAAAGGTTTTTGGCAAGGTGCTAGAAGTAGTGGGAAGAATTCTAGTTCAAGAGTTCAGAGCATTTAGTGCGAATGAAATTTTTAGCAGAGCACAATTCCGGGCAGAAATATTATATAGTTGAGATTCAGGAGAGCACCTTTTGTAGACCTTCTTGTTGTGGATAGCAGTAGAACAAGTGTGATTAAATCATGGATTTTTTTGCATTAGTCAAAGGATATGAGAAAAGCATGTATGCTCTCATGCCCCAGAGAATAACCTCCACAATGCGCAAGGCACACTCAAATTGCTCTCGGCCATGGAATCATTAATCATTCCAGGGAAAATTAAAGATGTACTGCCTGAGGGTCTCTCAATCAGTAGCTCCACAGTACCAAAACTGATGCTTCTTTGGAGGGTCTACGGACCTTACTGGAGTGATACGACAGGTTAGGGTGATAGGTTGTGATCAGAGGACCCCAAGAGAGAGGAAAGATTAACAGCAAGGGCAAAAGGATTAGTTGTAAGGAAAATGTCAAGTATGTTGGCACTTTCTCCAAGGCGGTCAGGGATATGGATAGGCTGCTGTACAAGCTGCTCTGGGTCATTAAGGATAGAAAAGATGTAGGCTTGTTCACCAAGTGTATCAGTGGAAGGAGAGGAGCCAAAAGTGGTGGTGAACATTGAAATCTCCTAGAATGGACATTTCGGAGAAAGAAGAAATGGATAGGATGTTTTTCATCTTAGAATTAAGATAGTCACAGAATTTTTCGTAGTCAGCAGAAATCTGGGGCAAGTAAACAGCACAGAAATATTTAGTCAGAGAATGACAGGAAAGCCGAGGCCAGAGAGTAGAGAATTCAGTTGATTCAAGTTCAGGAACATGAGAGCAAGAAATGTTGTTGCATATATATACACAACAACCACCTTTGGCTTTGAAATGAGTATAGAGAAAGTAGGAGGATACAGAAAAGGGTTTGCTATAAGTTGCCTGAGACAGCTGAGTCTCAGTTAGGAAGAGAAGGTGAGGTTTAGAGGAGAAGAGGTTCTGATCAACAGAAAGTTAGATGAAAGGCCGTGAATGTTGCAGAAATGGAGAAGAAACGAGTCAGACAGTGGTTTCAGGCATCTCGCTAGGTTGTCACCTGTAGAGGGGCGGATGGTGGGGGCATGTATTGTCCCTCCCCCTTGGGGACTCTGAGGCAAGATTAGTTGATATTATGGTTTGGGGGGATAATTTTGAATAGGAAGTGAGGCGTGTAATGTGCATGTACTTTGGTGTACATAGTTGGAGGACTTTGTATTTGAGAGCATGCTGGAACTCTCTGTGTAAATGAAACACTGAAAATGTTCAGCAAACGGGGATGGTCAGAAGCTAGTCCTGAAGGCAGATGAAATGGGAACTCCAGGTCTCCGTGTCATCAGCTATCCATCCACCTTGGGAGTACTGCCTTGCTCGACTGGTGCTACGGTAGGTCTACAGTTTTACGTAATTCTGGGGCTATATCAACTAAATTCCTGCCTCCAGAGAATTTTCTGCAGAACTCTGTCTTAAACTCATCATGTGTTTGAGCTTTCAAAAACTTGCCTGATTTAAGCAATTTGCCAGCTGGGTAACATTCCAGATTTATTCTGGCTGAAAAACAGCTATTTTTTTTTTCCCTTCTCATATGTAATGTTTCTTTTAATGAAATGCTGTTGACATTCATCTAGCACTGTCTGGATATCTAATCTATTATTATCAGTGCTTGAAAATTTTGTGAGGTTTTTGTCATCGTTATAAACATAAACTGGTGCCCAATTAGCGCAGAAATTTTGTGGAGGAGGTAATGCATTGGTACTTGCTTCATTTCTTTTGCTCTTTGGTGGTCCATTTATTTTTACCTGAATTCCCTTGTCATTGTAATATGAAGCTAAATCATATATGTTTCCTGATCAGTGCACTCTTTTAATTGTCTGGTGCTATTCCATTGTCTTAAGTATGTAAGATAGTTCTAAAATCCTCACTGTTTATGTCTGACCACTCTGACCAATCATCATCATTATTTACTTCACAGTAAATTTCATCTGTTTGTTGTTGTTTATTTTGTTTTTCTGGTGGGTTTTGGTTCTCTGCTTGTTCTTGTGTCTCTAATTGTGTTGGGTTATTTGTGTCTTTCTTCTCGTATTCTGCTACCTGTGTAGGGTTATTAATCAGTGCTAATGGCGTGTTTTCTAGCACTAAGTTTGGTGTTTTTTAACATAGTATTACTCACTAAACTGCATTATACATTACTCTATATTGTCCATTAATTTAAAATTATAAAACACGTACTATATATCAGTGTACAGTAAAGTGAATATTGTGTGTCACTGAGTTATGAAATTTATATATGTATGTTAGAGATGTTTATAAATGATGAACTGCTAATAATTAAATGCAACGTTGAAAGAACAAATATTCAACTCACTAATAGTAACTGTGGTAGACATGTTGCTAGGCATTGCTGGTAGAGGATGATGGTAGTGGTAGTGGATGGTGGTGGTCAGGAATGTCAACACAGCTCAGACATCATGCGCTGGGTCATCACTGCATTCCTGCTGGGTCCTGCTGGGTCTGGTTAAGGTGGTTGTGGTTGTGGAGTCAGAGATCAGGTGGTTGTGCCACCGCATCAAAACATTCACTGCTGGGTCAACAGCTGTCACATCCTACTCATTCCTCTGTCTTGCATCCTTACTTCACTCTTTCACTTCACTTCTTTTTTCTCTCTCGATTTTTTCTTACTTCATTTTCTTGTGGTTTACTTTCTTGTGGTTAACTTGTAAAGCTTGTCACTTGTTGTAGTCGATTGTAGAGACGTAAATTCTTGAGTCGTTTTGTAGTTAAGTAGTTAGTTGATCATTGATAGCTGATCGTTGATAGTTGACAGTTGGTCATTGATATTTGTTGTAGATAATTGTAGTTGATCACAGAATTGTAGTCTTCTAAAGTGTACAGTTGTGTCATAGAAACTTGTAATAATTGTCTTCTTCACTGCTGCCTCTTTCTTTTTTACCACTTCGCTACAGCTTCTCTCCTATCTTCTTTTACCACTGCCATCAGTGTTAATAGGAGAGATATTGAGGTATGTAGGTAGCCAGGTAGACAGGTGAAAACCAGTGTCGATATTGTGGATGATGTGGACAATCGTTGCTACCAATGTCATGAGTTCTGAGTTTTAGCTTGTTCTGAGTTTTATCTTGAAGTAGGTCTTTTCTCTGTCTCACTTGTCCCTCTGTCTATCTTGTATCGTAGGTGAAGGTGAGTTATAGACACTCTCAGGTAACGGGGTTTATTGAGACATAGTTATATCATGGTGTGATGGACAGAGTGACGGACCCACGTATTGTCAGCGTGGCGGTAAACCTCCCACACTATCCTATCTCTTCAATTCCCTTCTTCCTTCTCTGGTCCTTCTGGCTCTTTGACTGCTATATCTGATTTCTAGGAATATATAATGCCCGGTGGGTCGGTGTGTTAGGTCTAGTACTTTTCCATCCACGTGAGTTAACCGGCTGTCGTCGGTTTCGTGTTTCCTACACAATGGGATTTTCGATCGTCTGTTAAATATTATGTATTTGCGATCTGGCCAGAGGACTTTTACCTTTCTACCTAAACACTAGACAGTACATATTGTGCTATGTTATATGCTAATGCATATAATTATTACGTGCCTATAACTATTATATATTGTGTTATGGCATATTAATGCCTATAACCTGAATACCACTGCTCTTGCCCTTTCATCCAGCACGCCATAGAGAGATGGTATGGGTTCAAAACATTGGGTTATAGAGGGAAAGACAGCCGTAAGTTGTTTGTGAAGGACGAGGAAGGAATTAAAAAGTGCTGGCAAAAGATCAGTCTATATATTTAACTATAGCCAGACACCTTCATCCCGTAAAAGGTGGTCGCAAACAAATCGCCTCCATTTCGCCCTGTCACCTCCCATTTCGGTGCCCTCCCCTCAAATTACTCCCCCTCTCTCATATACCTCTCTACTCCATCCCTCCATCTCATCCTCGGTCTCCCCTTCCCTCGCCATCCCCCTCCCTTTCATCCCACTCACATACACTCTTCTAATTTATCTTTTGCCCTCCATCCTATCCACTTGGCAAACCCACCTCAGTGTATTTCTCATAACACTTTTTAACACATCCACATCCACACCACAATGTTCCTTCAAATCTTCATTTGTCAGACTGTCACTCCATGTAACTCCACATGCCCCTCTCAGATACCTCATTTCCACTGCTTTCGCTCTTGACTTTAATCCTTCCAACAAGCTCCAAGCTTCACTTCCATATGTTAGAGTGAGGGGCACAATTCTGTCATGCACCGACTCTTTGACTTCCATGTTCACTGCCCGATTTCTTATCACTGGTTTCAGTGAACCAGCAATCTTTCTTCCCTTCAGTACTCTTTCAAGCACTTCATCCTCCAGACTCCCATCCTGACTCATCACAATACTCAAGTATTTAAATGCCCTCACATTTTCCATTTTTCACTATCTAGACGCACTGTGGATTTAGTGACTTTCATTTCTCTCGAACACCATAACGTTACTCTTCCATACATTCATCTTTAGGTTCCGTTTCTTACATACTCTCCCAAACTTTGTCATTAAGCCTTGCAATTCCTTTTCGTCTTCACTTAACAACACAGTATCATCTGCAAATAACAGAACAAGAAGTTTCCAAACGCTGCCCTCGCTCATTAGGGCCGCACCAACATCCACTGCCCTACCTTTTATTACTTTCATAATTCCATCCATGTACAAATTGAACTGTCATGGAGACACGACACATCCCTGTTTCAATCCAACATTCACATTGAAATATCAACTCAGTTCACCATCCTCACGTATTGCAGCCCTAGTGCCTTAATACATACGCTTCACGGCATTCTCCAGCGTCCCATTAACTCCAAATATTCTTAAGATTTTCCATATTCCTTGCCTATCCACTCTGTCATATGCTTTCTCCATATCCATGAAGGCAACATGTAACTTCTTTTCCTTGCTCTATAAACTTTTCCACCAAACACCATAGGATGAATATCTGAACTATACAACCTCTTCCCTTTCTAAAAACCTCCCTGTTCTTCTGCAACTAATTCCTCTGTTGTTTCCCTAACTCTCTCAGTACGTATTCTACCATATACTTCTCGTAATTCTCCGATAGCAAATTTTATTTCCTCTTCTTCCATAGGAAGTATCAGTTCTGACTGATTCTTCATTCAGTGACGGTGCACTTTCTTCAACTGTGACTGCATGTAATGTAGAATAACAATTAAATTAGTTTTCCTTAAAGAAATATACCTAACATGTCAAAAGAGACATGACAGAAAATTCTTCTTCAGTGATGATGTCTGAGGGATATATGAAAGAAATCTGAAGTCCTTGGTTAGGGATTTTTATGTTTCTGTATTAAGTGGATAAGCATTATGAAGTACTGTATATACCATATATATATATATATATATATATATATATATATATATATATATATATATATATACACACTGATACCCAGGGATGTAAACACATAAGATACACTGAGAGGTAATAGTAAGAGTTTTATGCCAGTTCATAATGGAGATAATACTTATTCAGATCTTATGTTATGCGCTAATGGTACAAATAATATATCACCGGATTATATGAGGCTGCAACTGTACATTCTATGCAGAAGAATGATTTACGAAATACCTTGTCATATATAAATATATATATATATATATATATATATATAAATATATATATATATATATATATATATATATATGTGTGTGTGTGTGTGTGTGTATACAGTAATCTTTCCAACATCCAATGTGATACGGCTAAAGGCATGTTCGGAAAGTGGGATCATCCGAATACTAGGACCCTGCCTCCTGGACTTGTACTTACGGACCTTAACCCAGCCTAACTCAAAGAACCACCTACATAACTCCCTACCGGACATGCATAGCACCTATTTAAGACCCTATTCACACAAATAAGGAACAGAAAGCATGAAATAAATGAAAAGGAACCAGAGAATGATGAATTAGAAGTGAGTATGGAAAATATTTAGCAGTGTACAGGGTACTTACAACAAGTACGTGGCCGTTACAAATATTAACTTGCCTCTTCTAAGGTTCTGGCAGTGGTGAAAATGCTCTTGAAGCACGTACAGTAATCCACGTTTGTGCTGCACGTAATCCTTAGCACTGTGAATTATAATTCTTCAGTGTTGCACGTTCTGTTCTTACTTGCGTCATGCCAGTTGCATCCGCCAGTATGCAATTTGCATTTAGTCTTTTGCACTCTGAATTCTAATTTCTTAACACTGCACAATACTGTAAATTGTGGTCTAGTGGCAAGGTATTGCAGTTTATTCACTGCTTATTCACAAAAACGAGCACGTTCAGCATCCATTGCGATGAGCGTCTAGTCAGGATGGTAGTTAGGCGGTAACTGGGGAGTGAAGGAAGCAGGGGCTGCGCATAAACAGCTGCTCGACGGTATGCGCAAGTTCAAAGTCCGGTTGGACAAAAAGATGGATTTTTTGTAAAAAAGTTGGATTTTTTTAAGTAAAAAGACTCGTTAGACATGATAAGAGGAGGCAATATGATGAAAAGGCAACAGAGACAGAAATTAAATTAATTAAAAATGACGGTCAGAGCACAAGAACAGCATATCAGGTCATAAAGGAGTTAACTGGGACTGAAAAGAAAAGGAAGGAAATACCTGTACGAGATGGAAATGGTAATTTGATGACTAAAGATTTGGATATAAAAGGAAGGTGGCAAGAGCACTTTGAATCTGTTCTAAATAGACCAATCCCAGCTGAAGAGGACATTTTGCCAGCCGAGAGAGATTTGCAGATAGAAACGGGGGATATAACCTTGGAAGAGGTAGCAAAATCTATAAAGAAATAAAGAACTTTTTAGGCCCCAGGAGAGGATGTTATATTTTCTGAAATGCTTAAGGTGGAAAATGACGAATTGATGAATGCGCTTTTGAAACTTTTTAATGTGGCTTGGGATAATGGTGGAATTCCAGAAGAGTGGAAAAATTGTGTGATTATAAAAATACCAAAAAAGGGAGATTTAAGTGAGTTTGGCAATTGGAGGGGGATAGCTTTGATACCTGTAGTTGCAAAAGTCTTTTCCAAAATCTTGTTGAACAGAATAGAGCCAGTAATTGACAAATTTTTAAGAGAAGAACAAGCGGGATTTAGAAAGGGTCGAGGTTGTAATGATCAGATTTTTATTGTAAGGCATCTAATGCAACAAGCTAATGAGATGAAAATGCCACTTAGTATGTGTTTTGTGGATTTTGAAAAGGCGTTTGATAGTATTTCACGTGGAGCTATGTTGAAAATTATGAGATTCTATGGTATACCAGAAAAGTTTGTAAATATTATTAGAAGCCTGCATGAAGATACTTTTTGTAAGGTAATGGTGAGTCGTTCTTTGAGTGATCCATTTGAAGTTAGGTCAGGAGTGATTCAAGGAGGAGTTCTTTGGCCATTGCTGTTTGTTTTGGTTATGGATTATGTTATGCGAAAGGTTGTAAGGAGAACATGTGCAGGAATTAACTGGAAAGAAAGTAAGAAGCTGATGGATTTGGACTATGCTGATGATATTGTACTGATTTGTGGAAGTATTTACGAGATGCAAAGGGTGCTTGATTGTCTGGTGGAGGAAGGAGAAAAAGTGTGATTGGTAATTAATTGTGGAAAGACTGAAATTATTAATATGGACGTGGAGAACAAAATCGATTGTGTAATTGGGAATAATGTGGTGAAGAATGTAGAAAACTTTAAATATCTGGGAACGATTGTATCATCTAATGGATCATTAAACAATGAAGTTGAGGAGAGGATTAGACAGGCTTGGCGAGCTGTTGGAATGTTGAAATCTGTTTGGAATAATAATATGCTTTCGGTACTTACTAAAGGGAAAATTTACAAGTCCATGGTTAGACCAATTTTAATTTACGGGCATGAGTCATGGTACAGTACAATTGCAACAGATCAGAAAGTATTAGGATTTGAGAATAAAATACTGAGAAGGATTCTTCGGGTAAAGTGGCAAGACAGAGTTACAAATGAAAGAGTAAGGGATATTATGAGAATGGAACCAGTTAATGAATATGTGAGACTGTCTCGCTGGAAGTGGCTGGGGCACATATACAGAAAAGAAGGTAGTTTAATACAGGATGTGCCAGAGTGGATTGCTAGAGGAAGAAGAGGAAGAGGTAGGCCGAAGGAAACCTGGTTGAGGACAATGAAAAAAGAAGCAGGAGAGGAGTGTTGGTTGAACCTGAAGGAGATGGCAAGAGACAAATATTGGCGGAGAGAGTTCATCGAGGCCCTATGCATCCCGTGGGGTGCCACAGGAAATGATTGATTGATTTTTTGTTTTTGTTTTTTTATGTTTTTGTTTTTTGGCCATTTTTGGGCTCCGAAGGCCCGAGCCCAAAATGACCAGACATCGGGGGCTCTGGTTATTGGGCGTCAGGATAATGAAGAGATTATATATATATATATATATATATATATATATATATATATATATATATTTACGGAGATAGATATGGATAGATAAACAGATAGATAGACAGATTGAGAGATAGATATACAGACAGACAGATACAAACATATCTCTACATACATATATACATGCTGTATATATATACTCACATATATACAAACACACACACACACACACACACACACACACACACACACACACACACACACATAGACACACGCCAACCCTGGAATATGCATCAGTAGTCTGGAGTCCTCATCTCAAAAAACACAGACAAAATTGAAAAAGTTCAAAGGGCCGCTACAAGATGGATACCAAGCTTAAGGGACCTAAGCTACGAAGAAAGACTAAATAAACTGAATCAACCAACACTAGAGGAGAGAAGGAAACAAGGTGACATGATAATGCTATATAAATGCATATCAGGGAAGGAGAAAATAGACATAATTGATTACTTAACATATGGGGAAGCATCAACAAGAGGACACTGCAAAAAACTGCATAAGAAGAGAGGTGATAAAGAAGTGAGGAAATTCAGTTTCCCAAACAGAGCATTGATCAGTGGAATGCACTACCGAATGAAATAGTGTGTGCCAAAACAATTCACAAATTTAAGGATATGTACGATAAATATGGTTTAAGACACGGGACAGTACGAACTTGACTCATTCCTGTAAACATACATTTAGGTAAGAACAATTAGGTAAGGTAAGAACACACACACACACACACACACACACACACACACACACACATATATATATATATATATATAAATATATATAAATATATATATATATATATATATATATATATATATATATATATCTAGCCCGGAGCCAGACAATTTGGTCCTGACATTTAAGATGAGAGTGACTAGCCTCACTCATCCCTGAGTGGCATTACATGAGCAATAACCCCAACCACCCCTTGGATATAAACCTTCACCGTCTCAATCCGATTGGAGTGCTGTAATTACCCACTAAACCACCAGGTACCATAATTTGATTATATGGTTACCACCCAGCGTAGTAAATGGTTTTTATATATATATATATATATATATATATATATATATATATATATATATATATATATATATATATATATATATATATATATATGTGTGTGTGTAAAATCGGCGAAAAAATATTCTGTCAAAAAAAGATGAAGAAAGAAAGCCAAAAATTGGCGATCCATCTATTACAGAAAGAAAATTACCTTTTTTTATGTAATAAGTGTGAAGATTTCTTGCAGTTGTAGTAACACAACATGTAAGATTATGTGCATAAATCTACTTTTAATATATCACACAACCTACCCTCTGAGCTTCACTAACTATATGGATAAGTTCTTTCCGAGTCATGTTCTCGTCTTGGCCATGAATCTTGCCCTCAAAAACTGCCAGTCCCCAGGGTGCTCGCATCATAGGCAGATCCTGTACCAGAGGAATACATTATTAGCCATGTCCTTCTCTTCTATCTGGCCCGCTACTGGGAGAACCACACCCTGGATACATTGTAATGTGGCTATTTGCTCTACTCTTTTGACTATTTTGAACCAAAATTTTTACCTCGACTGGACGGAGTCCGACGAGGTATTGTTTTTGGTCGTTTGTTTGTTTCTTTGTTTCTTTCTTTGTTAGCAACATTACGGAAAAACGGCTGAATGAAATTACTTGAATCTGTCAGGATATGTGGGGCTGGTCCCCAAAGAAAGTGATTAAATTTGGTAAGGTAGGTAATCGAATGATCTCGAGAGATCATAACCAAGGTAATGGATTTTCAAAGGGCTATAACTTGAATACGGTTGAAGATAGAGATATTTACCATTAGAAACATACAATAACTCGTAATGTGGGCTTTCATTTGGCAAAAAAAATTTTATCTTGAAAGTTCAAACCCAAGGTCATGGATATTCACGGGGCTATAACTCGAAACTGGTTGAAGAGATAGAGAGAGAGAGATTAATATCAACATAGAGGAAATCCTATATGGGTTTTTAATTGGTACCTTGACCTTTGTAAGTGACCTTGAAAGGTCAAACTCAAGGTCACGGATATTCAGAGGGCTACAACCCGAAACTCGTTGAAGATAGATATTTACTATTGCCAAGATATAGGAAGTGTCATATGGGCATTCATTTGGCAGCATGACCTTTCACACTGAGTGACCTTAAAAAGTCAAATGCAAGTTCACGGATTTACAGAGGGTGTAACTTGAAAACATCTGTGCTGTTACCTTAGACTCTAATTGTGCACTGACACTAAATGGCAGAAACGAGTCAGTATTTAACAGTAATAAAATAACTGCTGTTTGGAGAGGTTTGTTGTGCCTAGCACTAGTTGTTCCTTTGGAGCTTATATCATGAAGGTCAGTAGCAGAATAGGCCTATTCTAGATGTCTGTATTCTCTCTATGCTACCTCTTCTTGACTAACATCATATTCGAATGTTAAACTCGTGTTCCTGCTCAGTAATCAAGATGTAAAGATTTCTATTTTTGGCTGTTGAAATGAAACGAGTACCATGGCTCTAGAGAAGGGGTGGAGACATTTAGCCGGTCTGCTCTCACCTAACTGAACTATGCCGCTTTTACAACTTGAATTCTTACGCTGTGATTGTGTGAAAATCGATAAGCCTTAGTTATGAAGCAGGAAAGAGCCTCGTTGGTTATTAGCCAAAACAGCCCTCCAGTATGACTACATCTGGCCACCATGTAGGTTAAAAAGGGCTACAGATCTTTGACAGTTGAATATAAACCAACTAGAACACCCACTGTGCATTCCCATTGTAATATCCATTCATTATGTGTTATGCAAGGTGTAAAATTTATTCTGTGTGATATTTGTATTAAATAAATGGGAAACAGGTCAGTGAATGAATCACACATTATTATATATTTTTCTTACTAATTCTCATCCATACGTAACGTTATGTGATTAGGAAATAAACGTAAATAAGGTGAAGGAAAAGGAGTAGTGAAAATAAGAACATGTGATGACTGATTTTCAAACAATCGAAAGAGAGTATATAAAGACAGAGTAAGAACACCTACAGATGATTATGGAAAAGAGCATTAATGTCAGTACGTTTCAGCAAAGATATGTGACAGCAACCCACTGTCATGTAACTCAGCTCCAAATTACCTCAACTAAATTGCTGTTACCAAAGAGATGTTCCCTCAACATCCCAATCTGGATATAACGAAATCTCACTGTTTAAGGACGTCTCTCAAGTATATACTGTACATTATTTTATGAATGAAATATACAGAACATCTATCTCTATACCTAGGCTGCTTCCCCCAAAGACAGGGAGTTAGCCGAGACAGGACGACACATTCCCAAGTACTCATCCACACACACACATTTATTTGTATCATAGCCCCAAGGGAATAAGAGACAGATCCTCACCAAACCACACCACACGAGGGTCAACTGCACAGTGCAATCAACGACATCCACAGCAGGGCCCGACAGCAGAGCTGGTTTACCCTAGCCTCACCATAATGAACCCATCCCCTTACCCACACCTGATCTGATCAGCTGATCGGACCAAATGCGGGAGAATGTCCCCTCAGGGCCACGTCACCATTTAATCAACCACAATTTCTTTCCAATCACTCCTATCATGCACAGCCACTCTTCCTTGCTCAACAGACATCCCTCTTGCATTTAACGATCTCCTTGCACTGTTCAGCCATCCTATTCGTGGTGTTCCTCTCAGCCTTACACCTCACACATCCGATCCAGTGATCTTTTTCACCAATTGCTCTTCATCAATTCTTTTCATATGCCCAAACCATTGCAACACTCTCCGCTCAACTCGATCAGCCATCTCGTACATAACTTCAATTCTCCTTCGCACATCATCATTTCTCACTCAATCCATACGCATCACTCCACACATATTCCTTAGACACCTCATCTCCATTGCATTCAACGTTTTCGTCTCCCACATCCATATTCCTTGTTTCAGCCCCATATAACGCAGTCGCTACCACAACACCCTCATACAGCCTTCTCTTTACATCCATTCCAAGCGAACGACATCTAAACACTGTTTTCATTCCTCCCGGCACCTTTTCTACTTCATTCATTCTAAACTTCACATCCACATCTATTCTTCCATCCCTAGCAACATGTGACCCTAAATACTTAAAACACTCTACCTCCTCAAGCAACTCACCATTCAAAGCTATGTTCATCTTCCTACCATCTACCAACCTCATACACTTCGCTTTATTCTTATTCTCATTTACTCTCAATTTCCTCCTTCCGCACATCCTTCCAAACTCTTCTGATAACTGTCTCAATCTCTCCTCCGAATCGGCCACCAGTGCAGTATCATCCGCAAGCAGCAGCTGATTCAGATTCAACTCTCTACCATCAGCACTCACCACACTTATACCTCCACCTAACACTCTCGCATTTATCTCCTTTACAACACCATCCATATAAATAGTAAACAACCAAGGCAACATCACACATCCCTGCTGCAGTCCCACTTTCACGGGAAACCAATCACTCACAGTATTTCCCACTCTTACACACGCTCTACTATTCATACAAAAACTTCTCACTCCTTCTAACAACCAACCATCAAGTCCATACAATCTCAAAACAGTCCACAAAACCTCCCTATCAATTCTATCATACGCTTTCTCTAAATTCACAAACGCCCAAACCACATCCTTACCTTTCGCTAAACACTTTTCACACACCTGTCTCACATCAAACACCTGATCCATGGATCCCCTCCCTCTCCTAAAGCCACACTGCTGATCACCAATCACTCCCTCTGTACCCTCTCAAACTCTCTTAATTCACACTCTACCATATACCTTACGACAACACTCAACAGACTTATACACCTAAAGCTAGTACATTCATACTTGTCATCATTACCTACATACAACAGAACCACACAAACACTTGCCCAGTCAATCGGCACCATACCGCTCACAAAACACTTATCAGCAATCTTACTAACCAGTCAACAATAGTTGCCCCACCACCTTTCAGGCATTCCACAGCACACACATCCATACCTGCAGCTTTCCCTTCTTTCATCTCCTTTACTGCCTCCTGCACTTCTTCCATCGTGATCAAAGAATCATTCAACTCTCTCAACACATTTATCCCTTGCACCCTTACATCTTTCACAGTCTCAGTCTCCCTTTCCTCCTCTACATTTAACAATCTTTCAAAATACTCTGCCTATCCCTTCCTTACTGCATCCATCTCATTTAACATCCTTCCATCCTCTGCTTTTACTCGTTTTCTCTTCCCAGACTCTCCCTTTCGCACCCTTTTCACCTCCTTCTGAAACATTTTCTTATTCTTTTGAAAATTCTCAGTCAACCGCCTATTCCACCCCTCATCTGCTGCCACTTTAGCATCACACACAGCCTTTTTCGCCCTATTCCTCTTTTCTTTATACCTCTTATATGACACTTCATCCTTCCTCTGCAGCCACATTTCATGTACACATCTCTTTTCAGCCGCAGCCATACTTACTTCCTCGCACCACCATTCACTTTCCTTTCTTACACAACCACCCACTCGTCTCACGCCACACACCTCTTCCGCATGGCCCACCACAACACTCTTAACCCGCCCCGTCCCGACCACTTTTTCACCACTGGTACCCCCCAATCCCGACCATTTTTCGACCATTTTTTTTTTGGCTAAAACTTTCGTTTTTGGTCAGAAACAATGGTCAGTGACAAAGAAATTGTTCCCCGGGGTCCATAATTACCTTAAACAGGTATGCCTTGGTCCCACCTGGCCCCGTGTTCTCCGTAGGCGGTCTGAGCCTCTAACGTTTTCTATGGTATTATAAGTCTGGGAAACCAATGAAAGTAAGTAGATATGTATTTATTACAAACATAAAAACGTGATAAAAGAGTATATTGCATTTTATACAAAAATAGAGCAGAAATAAGCATTGTACCATCGTGCGAAAAGAGCAAAATCGGGCAACTTGGTCACGATGAATCGCTAACATTCGAAAATCATGATACATATCATTTTTTTTACTTACATAATACTTCTACAATAACATTATACCATTTTACATTTTATTGAACTGTTTTTACGTATTCACAGGCCTTTTGATAACATTTAGCGTAATGTTAGCGCTTATTTACGTAGTGAGTGACCTCGCTGTGACTGTTGTTTCAACTCGTATTGTGTTTTTTCTACTTACATAATACTTTTCTAATAACATTATACACTTTTCAACTTTACAGAACTGTTTTGAGATAATTTCAGGCCTTACGTAAACATATAGCGTAATAATAGCGCATAATAACACACACGGTGAAGTCGCTATGACTACTATTTCAACTTACAACCTATTTTTGTACTTATATAATAATTCTCCACTAACATTGCACATGTTTACACTTGATATAATTGATATCACATAATTTCAGAACTTACGATGCAACTGAGCGTCATATTAGCGCGTACTTACACAGGGAGTGTTATCGCGATATCATTTGTTTCATCTTACAATAGTATTCAACTTAAAAAATACCTTACTACTAACATTACAACAAATTCCACTTTATATAATTCCTATCACATACTTACTGACCAGAATGTGGGTGTACTCGTGACATCAATTATTACAACTTACACTATTGTTCAACGTTTTATTCATGTTAACATTACACCCGTTTCCACTTTATATTCTTGCTATCACATATTTACTGACCAGAGTGTTATACTGAGTGTCATATTTTCGCATATTTACACAGTGGGTGTACTCATGACATCAATTATTACAACTTACACTATTTTTGAACTTATACGTTTTATTCATGCTAACATTACACCCGTTTCCACTTTATATTCTTGCTATCACATATTTACTGACCTGAGTGTTATACTGAGCATCATATTTTCGCAGATTTATACAGTGGGTGTAGTTTTCATATCACTTCGTTCAACTTACACTATTTCTCAACTTATACATTACTTTCCTGCAAACATTACACCCGTTTCAAGTTTATATAAGACTTGGCACATACTGACTGGCCTTACCATTATACTGAGCGTCATATCGCCATCCCACACAGTTTCATTAGTGTAGGAAGTTATGGTACTCTCTGAAACATGGCTGAAGGCACAACGCAACATTGGTGGTGGTGGGGGAGGTGGAGAGCGGCGCCTTTCATCACTCGCACTTCTCTTCCCTCTCCCTTTTCCTTTACCCTTTCCCTTCCCTTTCCTTCCTTTCCCCACATCCTGGGGCTGTGTGGAGGAAGTTTGGGAATATTGTATGGCGAAAGACATGCTGGGGAGTGGCTCCACCTCCTCTCCCCTAGGCCTACGTGCACCACGTGCTCGTGCTGCCTCCCTCACACCACTTCCCTTTCACCCCGCACTCCCACCACACCACTTTCGCCTTCCCCATACAAAACACTAGGCCATACTTTATTTGCCTTCTCGCCTCACCTTCTGATCCTCGGGGTGAGATTTTTTCCTTCCCCAACCACGAGGCAACATCACGTCCTAAGCCGCCGTCATCGTCATCGTCCTCATCCTCGTCCTCATCAGAATCTCTCTCTAAGGGATGGAGAGAGGTCCATGCAGGTGTTTTGGGTGCAGGCTGGCCTTCCCTTGCCTTACGATACGTGACATAACGCTTTTTCTGGGGCGAAGGGACCTCCTCATCACTGCTTGTTATTTCCTCCTCAGGCTGCACATAATCTCGATCCACCACATCATCATCAAGTGGAGAATCACTATCTCATGTGAATGCATCCAGGGCGGATTGTATTTCGTCGTCTGAGAGACCTTTACGCGCCATGTCTGACCTGGGTCACTGCTAACAGGTGAGTGACCGAGACAAGGATGAGCACAGGTCACGCGGGGTCTGGGACGCTGCCCGCCTGGGGGCAGGTAGGGGAGGCTTTGGTACGTGGGCGAATCGAAAATCTCGCGCGAATTTTGAAAATTGTGGAAATTATGAACCTTGCAATTGCAGGACGTTGAAGTACGTCAACGGGATTGGCAGAGACATAATGTGAGGACGTGGAAGTACGTCGACGGGACGCCGTGGGTTAAACAACTGCCATTCTTCCTCCACACTGCCATTTTCCTGATCTTTCACCACTTTCCACTCATCTTTTAACTTCTCTTGATACTCTATTATTGTCTCACTTTTCTGCAACTCACTGGCTTTCAAAACCTTCCTGCCACCCCTAACTCTGCAAGCTCTCACCCACCTCAAACGTACTCTGAACTTTCCCTCCACCAGGTAGTGGTCAGACATAGGCTACCTCCATCCTTCACTCCTAACGCTCTCACATCCAACAATCTTCCTCTTACATTCTAGGACACAACCACATAGTCCATCAATGGTCTACCAACAACCCTTCCACCCTCCTGTTTCACATGTGTATTCTTATATCTTTTTTCTCAAAAAGGGTATTTCCAATCACCACCTCTCGGTCAACACATGTCCCTATCACTCGTTCCCCATCTTCCTTTCTTCCAGGCACACCATGCATCCCAACTACACCTTCAACTGCTACATTTCCCACTCTAGCATTCAGATCTCCCATCATTACCACATTCACATTTGCTACAAAATTCTGCAGACACTCATCAACATTATTCCAGGAAGACTCCCTCTCTTCTGTCCCACTTTCACTACCAGGTTCATATGTACTCACAAATACCCACAGCCCACGTTCAAAATTCACTTTCACCCACAGCAGTCTCGATGTCACCCCTTTCCATTCAGTCATACAGTGATGCACTTCCAGACTCACTAACAAAGCCACACGTTCTCTGGCCCTTCCATTATCAACACCTGACATCCTTCCAGTCATGTTTCCAACTTAGATTCACCTTTCCCTTTCATCTTTGTTTCACTCAAAGCTAACACATCCAACTTTCTTCTCACAAACATTCTCCAAATCTCCTCCTTTTTAGCTTCAACTGTACTACATCCACGCACATTCATAGACCCAATCTTCAGGGTGCGGGGATAACTCAATCCCCCGTCCCTTTTTATGCCCTGTCTTACTGAAAAAAAAAGAAAAAAAAAAAGGAGGGGATCCCAAGTCCCCTCATCCCGCCCGTTTCAGTCGCCTTTTACGACACACAAGGAGCACGGTGACAAGAATTCTTCCTAACACAACCTGGCTGCAGAGTGGTAGTACCACGCCCTAGTGCGGCCAGATTGTGTCGCCAAGGGGGGGGGGGCGACATAGTATCAAGAAATAATTGATTTAGGGTGAGGCTCTAATAATTGCTAGTTTTTCCCTAAAATTCGGAAAGAGTTATTATTAATCACCCATTCCATATATAATGAAAATAAGAACAGTTATTGCTTCTAAAATCTCCCGATCAGTCCTTCATCCTCCAATAAAAATGCAGTTGTTTCCTTCTACTTTATTATTTTCTAATTAGTTAATACCAGTAGTGATCAGCCATTCCATACCTAATTCCTGACTCTGTCTGTGCATCAGAAATCTCTCCATCAGTCCAACATCCTGCAATAAAAATCGGGCGTTTGCTTCTGCTTTGCTATATCTCTTTACACACGGGGTTGACAAGAATATCATACTCTAGTCTTTTTACTCTAACTTGGCCTAGATTTTCGTCCTTTTGCAGCTTATATCACATATCTCCGTGGCAGAAACAGACTATTACGACTCCACTTCTCCACGGCGCTTCTTTGTGGCAGGCAGCATTCTAGTGTTAAGAAATTTCTACAGATCAAGAATTCTTGTATGAGACAGCCCTAGCATGTGTTCAGTATAGACGGAGTTTGTTAGAGCCGAAGTGGTGTCATGAGGAGGTACATGGTACGTCGGAGGACTTCTGGGCCTAAGGGAACGGACAATTAAACCTATGCCCAGAGTCCTGAATATAAAAAGGAGAGAATTGTACATAATATAAAACTAACCATGGCCACAAGAGAGGTCCAGTACGAGCCATCTGTCAGCACAAGCACGGAGGAGCGACTGCATGACTGTGTGGCCAACATGGCGTCCAGTGCAGCATGAAGCTCACCCGCAGACTGGCTCAGGTCTGGAACATGCGTGATAGTAGTAGTAGTAGCAGTAGTAGTGGTGGTGGTAGTAGTAGTAGTTCCAGCTCCAGATTCATGTAAAAAGTGAACCCGGTGGACTGCAGGCTTAAGTTGCCCTGCCCCTGCAATTCACCTCCTCCTCTCAGGAGATATGAAAGCTGAGTAACTTTTATACTACCTGGCAGGCGGGTCGCTCAGGTATATCGGTGCCACCACGTGAAGGCGTCCCTGTCCGGTATCGGAACAAATGAATATTACGAAATTGAACAGTTTACTATCTAGCGTAGGACGGTTCATAAACAGCATTCCACCAGAAACTCAGTTGGATGTGTCTTGTGTATTGTATGGGCAGCTCATTTTGCTGGTGTGGGCATGGGTGTGCCAACGGAAATAAGAGAAAAAAAGTTATGCAGGGTAGATAGTGATAACACTGAATGAGCCGTCCCCGCAACACACGAAACATCGGCCAGTAGAGTGGAAGAAGAGGGTTATATATGGGCCATACTGTGTATCCTACAAAGCTTTATGAAACTAATGTTTTTGTGAATCATTTAGCCTGTAAGGTCTTGCCAAAAATTTTTGAAATTAAAAATAATGGTCGGTGAATAGATGCTAGTTCATTTCAGTGGAACTCTGATAGTTTACCAGTTTTATTATTTGTCTGTTTTTGTTTTCTTTTCCCCTTTCACGTCATCCGTTTTATGAGAAAGTGTATTTAGATGCTTACAAAGCACAATCCTTGTCTATCCACCCTGTCATATGCTTTCTCCAAATCCATGAAAGCCGCATACAACTTCTTTCCCTTCTCTAGAAACTTTTCCACTAAAGATCTAAGAATGAATATCTGATCTACACAATCTCTTCCCTTCCTAAAGCCTCCCTGTTCTTCTCCAACTAATTTCTCTGTTCTTTCTCTAACTCTGTCAATAAGTATCCTACCATACACTTTTCCTATTATACTAAGAAGACAAATGCCCCTATGATTACCACACACTTCTTTTTCCCCTTTCCCCTTGTACAAGGGAAAAATTATACCTGACTTCCAATCCTCCGGGACTCTACCTTCCTTCCAGGCCAATCTGCACATCTTCCACATCCATTCTACTACTATCTCTCCTCCGTGCTTCAGCATTTCACCACACACTCCATCAATTCCTGGGGTTTTCCCCGATTTAACTTTCTTCATTGCTTCCACAACTTCTATTCTACTGATTTCTTCCTGTCTTTTCACCTCCCTCCTTCTCCCAGCCATTCCTCAGCCACTTATGCTCGCATTACTTCCATCCTCTGTGTTCAACAATTCCTTAAAGTGTTCTCTCCATCTGCTCACTTTTTCTCCCTTCTCCACTAGTAATCTACCATTTTTATCTTTCACTCCCCTGCTAACTTCACTTCCACCCTGTCTTACTCTTTTCACCTCTTTCCAGAACATTTTCTTACAGTCCCTCCACTTTACACTCAAATTCCTTTCAAATTCCTCATCCACTCTCTTCTTACTCTCTCTTACTAATCTTTCCACCTCTCTCTTTCTTTCTACATATAACTCTCTCTTCCGGCTCTCAACTTCTTCCACGCCCCTATTTCTCATCCATTCATTGTATGCTTTCTTCTTTTGTGTCACAGCCTGTCTCACCTCTTCAGTCCACCACGCTGTTCCTTGCACCACCACGCTGTTCCATGCATATCAAGTTGCTCTTACAAAATGCAATTTTTGTTTTTATTTATAATTCTGTGCTAAAAGGATGGTAAATGTTCTGCATATTTTGGTAAATTAAGTCATGTAACACTTTGTTTCCTTTTTTCCTGTTGTAATATCTTTAATTTTATCCCCACCGGTTGACACCAGTGTAACGCTAGAGATTTATAATCTTACTGGTTGTTGGTACTAGTCAACTTACCCATTGATAATACAGGTGGTACTCGACTTAGTCTCCCCTCCTTGGTTAATAGAAAAAAAAAATTCACTTCAATAAAAAAAAAGGGGGGAGGGGGTGGTATTTTGACTTGGTATGGTAGATGATAATTGTTTAAGAAAATTTTGGTAGCGTTTGTAGTTTTTGGCCGAACCTAGATTTAGTCAGTACCACAGGTGGTCGTCGTTCCCTCAGCGAAGGAATCTTGAATTGGAAGGGGAGTGAATTAGGTATGAGGACTTAATTCCCTTGATTAGGTACACCAAGAAAGAAAATGACATATACTTTACTCTAATAAATTTTATGCTGGTTTTCGAAAGACATTTTTAATTACATGACCCTTTGTCATATGAAAGAAGATTTTACATTAAAACCATGGTTTGGATGATCATTCCTCCAACATTGTCACCAGGCGAAAACAATTTGGTACATACAAGCGATTTCTGAGGTCATTGTACCTTACTTTCTTTTTGTCAGTTATTCTTGGGCTCGACAATAGCCTCAAGACAGGGACCTTTTTACGAGCTTGGGTTGTCTTTTCGGGCTGGCATAGCCTCGAACCAATAAAAATAATTACTCGTGTTCTATTTCGTCCGTATAGTATACTCTCATCATGTAATTCTCTATAATCCACAAACACTTTCAATTCATAATTATTAATAGTTCATAATCATCATTACTACATAATCACCAAAATGCATAATCACTCAGGCTTGTGTAGCCTTGAGGAACAATTCAAAAATTGCATAATCACCAAGAATACATAATCACTCGGGCTTGTTTAGCCTCGAGGTACAATTCAAAAATTACATTATTGCTCACAACCACTAAGTTCCCTTCCTCGCTCCTAATTTTCTAACATATTAATTTAAGAGAAAGAAAACGGTTAATGGATTTGAATTACGCCTTTCCGTTACCAGATTACATCACTTTTAAATTTCTAATCCTTATCTACAAAAAAAGTTCACTTGATAGATCAATGATACCATTTCAACTACATGTGGTTTATAAAATAATTCATGGGTAGTGTAAGTGTGTATGTAGATGAGTCTATGGGCAATACCACGGGAAAGCCTCGTGCTCACTCTGACGTCGCCAGTGTCTGGGGACTGAACCAACGTCCATTATACTCGACGTCTGGGCAGCAAGTCTACGTTAAGCTTTCAACAATATTACTTCATATGGTCCATGCCAAGTAAGGATTAAACAAAGAAAAAGGGGGGGGAAAGGAGAAATGTGGACAGCTCACCTGAACCAATGTCCATTATACACAGCGTCTGGGCCTCAAGTGGGGCTTCCTTGGTACGTCCGCGACGCCACTGCTAGGTCAAATGAGGTAGTGTTTTTGAAATATGGTGGGTTTCAATTCTCTTCACAATTTATTTAACGGTGTACCCATGACGCCAGGACTTTTCATTGAATTGGGGAAAATTAGGGATTCAATCCTTACTTAATTTAGATACTGAATTTACCACTATCCTGCCTTGAATTTTTGGGCAGCTTATGCCATCTAGTGACGGTTAAGGTAAGCGGGACTATTAAATCCTCACAAATGACATTATTTAGGCCTTTTTGACTGTTAATCTTACATATTTGGGTTCTAGCAGCTTCACTAGTAAGCACCTCACAACTAGGATACGGAAAGAATTGTATACTCATCATTACTCTCCTTAAGGTTTAAACTCGGCGCCCAACAATGACAAGGAGAAAAGCTGCGCGCATCTGTTATTCATTACTCGACCAGACGGAGGAATTCCCATAGCTCAACATCCACAATTACATCACCCAATGCATAGATACAGAGATGTATACATATAAAACTAAAGTTAACCGTACATTAATCATTAACATATGAATTACTACTTAGGATAGGAATTTATAGACTAGTATTCAGGTTACACCCTATCTAACTTAAAAATTACAGTACCTCTAAACACATACATGAATATTAAATTTGTGGCACTACACGGCTCCCACGTTCGGAAAACAAATTTTACCCAAGTCAATCTTCTATGACATGTGCATGGATGGAATGTTGTTACTCTGATAACTGCTATGAACACTTTGAATTGGAATACTTTTCCCCACAATCGGTGGCACCTGTCGGTCCACATTAAACACGTGATGCGTACCTTGGAAGGTCGCTTACTCACTTCATTAGGAGGTATGATCACTCCTTACACTGGATGTTATGAGAGAATTTATGCCCCAGTCAGCCTTAGGTTTTGGAGGATAGCTTGTCGCTCACCTGAGCTCGACAGGGTCTCTCGAGAGTGAGATCACCACAGGAGGCGCTTCCTTCCACTCTTCCATTCGCAATCACATTCACTCTGTCCTTTTGTTTCCAGCTTTCCACCCGCAAGAGGTGAGCGCTCCTTCTGTCCTGGAGACTCCACTACCTCACAAACCGTGCTAACTGTAAGGTGAGGGGATTAATTACTCCCCTCGAAGTAAGGCACTTCCCGGTTCCAACAGGAACTCTTCTCTCTTTTCCTTTTTACACCCTCTCCTCGGGGATGAGTCCACCCAGAACATAACTTTAAGCAGTTATGTTTCACAACATTCGTCTCATGCACTTATCTACTTTTCTAACTAACACTCCTCTATGAGCCTCCAAGGGGCATTCCTCACTCGCAGTGGTAATCGCTCATCTTCGGGCTCCGGGGCGAGCTCCTGTTGCAACGGTTCTAAGAGCCATTCCGCGGTACCATAATATGGTTTTACCTTTTCAGCAGCCCTTTGTATTCTTTTTCCACTAAATATATTTTCAATGATATAAACACTTCCATCTAGCAGCACTTCGATTTGGCATTCAGTTTCCTACAGTTACCCAGCTGTATGGTCTCTTTTTTCGCCCACACCAAGCTATTGACTCCAACCTTCTGCGCTCTCCTCCGTTGTCCAGGACGATACCTCGTGACGTCCCAAAGTCGATGAAGTATTGCCCAAGACAGTGTATGATGTTTTGTGTATGTTTGTCTCTGGGTAACATTTGTCTAGAGAACATATAATTACCTAACCCTTAACATTCTAAGCTGGAAGGAAGGAAAAGTGAAGAAAAAGCACTAAGCTTAGGAAACATGGAAATATCAAGACGAGAGGTAGGACAGAAGAGCAGAAGAGGACAGTAAGGAGACAGACTGGAGATAAAAGGCCCCCTTTAGTCGCCTCTTACGACAAGCAGGGATACTGGGGAAGTATTCTTTTCCCCCTTCCCCAGGGGTAATACCAACTAGTACACTATTGAACTTCATTACTACCAGGATGTTCTGAATATAGCATTGCGGAGGTATCTGGGAATGACCAACCAATGCTATCCTTAACATTCTCACTTCTCTTTGCTACTCACTTCCCTTCACTTTCTCACCAACGCCAATAATTTGGGAATGATGAATATCCCACCGCTATTGCCACCAGTGTAATACCAGGAATTTTATCCCCACCGGTTAACACCAGTGTAAAGCTAGAGATTTATAATCTTACCGGTTGTTGGTACTGGTCAACTTACCCATTGATAATACAGGTGGTACTCGACTTAGTCTCCCCTCCTTCGTTAATAGAAAAAAAAAAATTCACTTCAATAAACAAAAGGGGGGGAGGGGGTGGTATTTTGACTTGGTATGGTAGATGATAATTGTTTAAGAAAATTTTGGTAGCGTTTGTAGTTTTTGGCCGAACCTAGATTTAGTCAGTACCACAGGTGGTCGTCGTTCCCTCAGCGAAGGAATCTTGAATTGGAAGGGGAGTGAATTAGGCATGTGGACTTAATTCCCTTGATTAGGTACACCAAGAAAGAAAATGACATATACTTTACTCTAATAATTTTTATGCTGGTTTTCAAAAGACATTTTTAATTACATGACCCTTTGTCATATGAAAGAAGATTGTACATTAAAACCATGGTTTGGGTGATCATTCCTCCAACATTGTCACCAGGCGAAAACAATTTGGTACATACAAGCGATTTCTGAGGTCATTGTACCTTACTTTCTTTTTGTCAGTTATTCTTGGGCTCGACTATAGCCTCAAGACAGGGACCTTTTTACGAGCTTGGGTTGTCTTTTCGGGCTGGCATAGCCTCGAACCAATAAAAATAATTACTCGTATTCTATTTCGTCCGTATAGTATACTCTCATCATGTAATTCTCTATAATCCACAAACACTTTCAATTCATAATTATTAATAGTTCATAATCATCATTACTACATAATCACAAAATGCATAATCACTCGGGCTTGTGTAGCCTCGAGGAACAATTCAAAAATTGCATAATCACCAAGAATACATAATCACTCGGGCTTGTTTAGCCTCGAGGTACAATTCAAAAATTACATTATTGCTCACAACCACTAAGTTCCCTTCCTCGCTCCTAATTCTCTAACATATTAATTTAAGAGAAAGAAAACGGTTAATGGATTTGAATTACGCCTTTCCGTTACTAGATTACATCACTTTTAAAATTCTAATCCTTATCTACAAAAAAAGTTCACTTGATAGATCAATGATACCATTTCAAGTACATCTGGTTTATAAAATAATTCATGGGTAGTGTAAGTGTGTATGTAGACGAGTCAATGGACAATACCACGGGAAGGCCTCGTGCTCACTCTGACCTCGCTGGTGTCTGGGGACTGAACCAACGTCCATTATACACGACGTCTGGGCAGCAAGTCTACGTTAAGCTTTCAACAATATTACTTCATATGGTCCATGCCAAGTAAGGATTAAATAAAGAAAAAGGGGGGGGGAAAGGAGAAATGTGGACAGCTCACCTGAACCAATGTCCATTATACACGACGTCTGGGCAGCAAGTGCGGCTTCCTGGGTACGCCACAGACGCCACTGCTAGGTTAAATGAGGTGGTGTTTTTGAAATATGGTGGGTTTCAATTCTCTTCACAATTTATTTAGCGGTGTACCTATGACGCCAGGACTTTTGATTGAATTGGGGAAAATTAGGGATTCAATCCTTACTTAATTTAGATACTGAATTTACCACTATCCTGCCTTGAATTTTTGGGCAGCTTATGCCATCTAGTGATGGTTAAGGTAAGCGGGACTATTAAATCCTCACAAAAGACATTATTTAGGCCTTTTTGACTGTTAATCTTACATATTTGGGTTCTAGCAGCTTCACTAGTAAGCACCTCACAACTAGGATATGGAAAGAATTGTATACTCATCATTACTCTCTTTAAGGTTTAAACTCGGCGCCCAACAATGACAAGGAGAAAAGCTGCGCACATCTGTTATTCATTACTCGACCAGACGGAGGAATTCCCATAGCTCAACATCCACAATTACATCACCCAATGCATAGATACAGAGATGTATACATATAAAAATAAAGTTAACCCTACATTAATCATTAAAATATGAATTACTACTTAGGATAGGAATTTATAGACTAGTATTCAGGTTACACCCTATCTAACTTAAAAATTACAGTACCTCTAAACACATACATGAATATTAAATTTGTGGCACTACACTGTAATGGTATTTTGGTGTATTCTAACAATAATGCTATTTCCCCCTTCATAGTGGCCTCGCATAAAGCTTTAAAAGAGTGGAAAAATTATACCTTCATTTGGATAATTACAGTGGTATATTGGAGAAATGCAACCGTTAGATCAGGACTTAGGCTTGGATGATGTGGGTAGAATTATTTCATCTAAATATTCCTCTCTGGAAGCAGTGGAGTTGGTTAGTAAGAACTAGTTTTTATTTCATATATTTCTACTTATTTCATTTTATCTCCTACTTATTGTATGATTTTATTCTTTCTTCACTGTCGTGTTTTAATTTATGTCCAGCGGTAGTTTCGTCGCCAATTTTATTTGGGTCATTCTGTCAATCTGAATACTTCTGACTGAGTACAGTCAGTTACAAATGGACACCCTACCACAGCATCGGGGCAGGCGGGCGTGAACCATGAGGCAGGACACAGCCAGAGAAAGCCACAGTCTTCCTACAGCAGCTGCCATCACCACTACACCACCACCAGCACGACACGATTCTGTAGCAACAAATGTTTGTTTAAAAATACCTGTTCACAATAACATATTTATCCAAGTAAGATATATAGATAGATAGATAGACAGATAGATAGACAGATAGATATAGATAGATATATAGATAGATAGATAGATATAGTTATAGATATATAAACTAAACCATTGAGAGTGTTCCAGCCACGTACTACTTTGGCGGACATAAGGGGTGCTGTGGTTGAACCAGTGTCGCATACTATAAAGTATGCTTGCACCCAGTCGGCTTGCATGGGCCGATTACACTTGGTTCACAGATTACACACACATCCAAAACCACTTCAATACTCCAGTCACACTTACAAGCACCTCTTACTCCACATACAGTACAATCTCTACCACACAGCCTAAGCCGCTTGGTAGAGATACATATGCTGTATCGTCCTCACTTCTGTCGGGATAGGCCGGTCCTGCAGTGGACACTCAAACGTCGGATTTTATATATATATATATATGATGTGGTAGGTCGGGGCTCACCATCCACTCACTCGATGTAGTGCTGCTTTGGGTGTCTCCCCTTTCCTCTCTTCCATCCTCTTCTGGCTTTCTTTCTTTCTTTCCTCTTTCTTCTGTCTATGGGCGACTCTATACTCCCTCAGCTGTCTTTCTCTCCTTCATTCTTTCCTCATCCTTCTGCCAATGGGTGACTACACCGGGTGGCAAACCAAATGGGTTCCTGTACACCAGAAAACCATTTACTACGCTGGGTGGTAACCATATAACCAAATTATGGCATCTGGTGGTTTAGTGGGTAATTATGGCACTTCAATTGGATTGAGCCTGTGAAGGTTCATATCCGAGGGATGGTTGGAGTTTATTCCTCACGTAATGCCACTCAGGTATGAGTGAGGCTGGTCACTCTCATCTTATGTCAGGACCAACTTGCCCAGCCCCGGGCTCCTACGCTTCTCATGGTGAAATGTAGGATTGGTTGATATATATATATATATATATATATATATATATATATATATATATATATATATATATATATTGTTACAGAACAGAGAGAGATAATGAACACTTCAAGTGAGAATACTAAAATCACTACTGTCCCGCAAAGTTCCAGGTTCAAAACAAAAGACTTAGGTAAAATTACAAGTTAAAGTTTAATGCTGAAACTAACAACTAAACATTCAGGACTCATAAGGATAATATAATGGCAAAACAGGTTACAGATATGGTTAACTGCAATAGCCTCTATTAACACGAATTTAGCAAGAACAAATTTGTCTAAGTCAGCCCTGATAAATGAGAGAACCGAATAATGCTCAGTTAAAGCAAGATATAATATTATTAGATACCAAATATTACTAATACTGGCTGACAGTAAAAACCTTACCAGGCTCACGAACCAATGCCCCATGATATACAGTACAAGAAAAATGGCAATAACACTTATACTCAAATTATACAGCAGCTAGATGGCTGGAGACTTCCTGAGCACTCACAAAAATAATAATAACTGCACAGGGGAGGACAGAGATGTGAACAGAATGAGGAGTAGATCTAAGTGGCAACTAATGCAGAGACTGAGCTCATTATATAGGGGGCCGGCAGAGCTTGATTCAACTTGCAAGAAGGACTCGCAAACGAAGGCACAGATGACGAAGAGTTGACACTCCTGCTCTGAACAACAGAAAGAACGACTTACTCTACTATAAGGGGGAGAAGGGGAGAGTGAGGTAGAACACGCAAGCCTGGTCACTATGGAAGCCACGAGGCGAATCGTGATCAAACATGCAGCATACTGTACGTTAGAATTATACAAAGGATGATGAAATCATAGGCTACGTAACACCTCCCCATAAAGAAAAAGAAATTTACAAAGGAAATTTCTTATTACTCTAAAACAATCTGTCTAAAGTCTAGATAAGCAATCTGCAATAACATTTTCTTTCCCCTTAACATGTTGTATGTCTAATGAATACTCCTGAAGAAGTAGACTCCATCTTGTCAATCTCTGATTTTTATCTTTAAACTTACTAAGGAATTTCAGTGGGTTATGATCGCTATAAATGACTATGGGGTCAAACCCAGAACATAAATAAAATGAAAAATGCTGTAAACCCAAAATCAAGGCCAAAATCTCTTTCTCAATAGTTGAGTAGTTCTTTTGAGGTGGAGTGAACTTCTTACTGTAATAAGATACAGGGTGTTCAATACCCGTATCATCCTCTTGCAGCAAAACAGCCCCAGCTCCTGTATCACTTGCATCAACAGCCATCTTAAAAGGCTTAGCAAAATTTGGAGTAGCGAGCACTGGCTGACTTAATAGGATAGCTTTAAGTTTACTAAAAGAGGATTCACAGTTATCGGTCCAGACAAATTTAACTCCCTTTTTCAGTAGGTCTGTAAGTGGTGATACAAGAATTGAAAAGTTAAGAACAAATCTCCTGTAATAACCTACCATTCCCAAAAATCTTTGTAGCTCTTTCCTACTTTTAGGTCTGGGAAGATCACTTATAACCTGAACCTTAGCTCCTGGTGGTGCAACGTGTCCATCACCAATTACGTATCCAAGGTACTTAACTTTAGCTTGACCAAACTCACACTTTGATAAATTAGCTACAAGATTAGCCTGAACCAAACGCCCAAGAAATTTACTGACATGGCATTGGTGATCTTTCCAGTTGTCACTGAAGATTAATACATCATCAATATAAACAACACACCCTGCCAAACCCTCTGTTACAACATTCATGAGCTTCTGAAAAGTGGCTGGTGCATTCTTCATACCATATGGCATTACAGAACATGCAAAAGTCATTCCTAGTGTTACAAAACATGAGATCTCCCTAGCACGTTCAGTCAAAGGTATTTGCCAGTATCCCTTTAACAAATCAAACTTACTTATGAAGAGAGAAACCTGTACTGTACACAGGAAAAATCATCTAATAAAATTACCAATATGCTGGGAATCGAACCAGGGACTCTCAGGTGAGAGCCAGGCAGCATACCACTACACCACGACCAGGTAAAAGTTAACTCACGTTGTCACAATCTTGTAACCAACGTCCCTCCGCCCCCACTGTGGGCATCAAGAGGATGAGTTAACCCCCTGGCACTCGGGCAAGTAGATGCTTTTAATCTATCCCAAGCACTTACGGCAAGTCAGAATGAAGAGAGAAACCTGTACTGTACACAGGAAAAATCATCTGATGCCCACAGTGGGGGCGGAGGGACGTTGGTTACAAGATTGTGACAACGTGAGTTAACTTTTACCTGGTCGTGGTGTAGTGGTATGCTGCCTGGCTCTCACCTGAGAGTCACTGGTTCGATTCCCAGCATATTGGTAATTTATCAGATGATTTTTTCTGTGTACCGTAAAGGTTTCTCTCTTCATTCTGACTTGCTGTAAGTGCTTGGGATAGATTAAAAGCATCTACTTGCCCGAGTGCCAGGAGGTTAACTCATCCTCTTGATGCCCTCAGTGGGGGCGGAGGGACGTTGGTTACAAGATTGTGACAACGTGAGTTAACTTTTACCTGGTCGTGGTGTAGTGGTATGCTGCCTGGCTCTCACCTGAGAGTCCCTGGTTCGATTCCCAGCATATTGGTAATTTATCAGATCAAACTTACTTATGTACCTAGCCTTTCCGATCTTGTCTATGCAATCTTCCACACGAGGGAGAGGGTAAGTGTCTGTTTTCGTTATCTAATTAACACGTCTGCAGTCGATGCAAAGCCGCTGTGACCCACCTGGCTTAGGGACTAGAGTGACAGGAGAACTCCACTCACTCTGACAGGGCTCAATCATCTTGTGGTCCAACAGGTAGCCAAGCTCCTTCTGGATGAGAGGAACTTTCACTGGGGTCACACGGTAAGGAGGCAGTTTAATTGGCTTTGCGTCTCCAACATCGACATCATGCATCAACACAGTGGTTTTTCCTGGAGTGGCACGGAACATTTGCGGGTACTCCTGCAGTAATGCCGAAAACTCCTGCCTTTCCTCGGGAGCTAGATGAGAAAGCTTAGTCTGGAGATCATTCATGATATCAGGATTCTTCCCCAAACTATCACTCAGGCTCATGCTGCATGGGAGAACTTCATTTGCGGACTCGGGGGGAACAGCTACAGTGCAGACTGGATTATTTTTGTCCCGCCTGTGATATAACTTTAGCATGTTGATGTGATAAAGTTGCTTGTTCTTTCTACGATCTGGTGTGGCGATGACATAGTTGACCACTGAGTTTCTTCTCCACGAAATAAGGACCACTAAATTTGGCTTGAAGAGGTTGCTCATGCACCGGTAGCAGAATCAAAACCTGATCTCCTGGCTGAAAGTGGCGTAACCTGGACTTCTGATCATACCAAGTCTTCATCTTCTCCTGAGCAGCTCCTAAATTTTCTCTCGCCAGCTGTAAAGCAATGGACAGCCGTTCTTTGAACTTCATCACATACTCCAGCAGGTTGGAGTCATCTTCCTCCGACAGCCAGCATTCCTTGACTAACTTAAGGGGTCCTCTTACTTCATGGCCAAACAGTAGTTCAAAGGGTGAGAAGCCCAGTGATTCATTTGGAGATTCTTTTGCGGCAAATACAACGAATGGAAGACCTTTTTCCCAGTCTTTCTGATGTTCCAAACAGTATTTCCTGAGCATCGATTTGAGTGTTTGATGATATCTCTCCAACGCTCCTTGGGTCTGGGGATGGTAAGCTGAAGACGTGATCTGGGTGATGCCCAACTCTTTCAGAGACTGCTTGAAAACATTTGACATGAAATTACTTCCCCGGTCTGACTGTACCTCCTTGGGCAGACCAAACTTTGTGAAGAACCCTAGCATTTCCTTAACCACGTTCTTTGCTGAGATATTTCTAAGTGGAATGGCTTCAGGATAACGAGTAGCCATATCAATCAGGGTCAACACATAAGAAAATCCTGAAGAAGTCTTAGGAAGAGGGCCCACAATATCCACCAACACATGGGTGAATGACGCCTCAAAAGAAGGAATGGGAACTAGAGGTGCAACTTTTTCGGTCTGATTACACTTCCCCACAACCTGACAAGTGTGACAAGACTTACAATACCAGGAAACATCTCTGAAGTTACCTGGCCAGTAGAAGTGTTTCAAAATGCGTGCCACAGTCTTCCTCACTCCAAGGTGTCCTGCCAAACTGGAATCATGAGCCACTCTAATGATATCCTGCCTACAAACACGAGGGATGACAACTTGATGTACAACCTCCCATTCATAGTCAGCTGATACTGCTGGGGGTCTCCACTTTCTCATAAGTACTCCTGACTTTATATAATAACAAGTAGAAGCACCAGCTGACTCTTCCTCACTGCAAGCAGAGTTAGCTAGACCTTTCAACTCAGGGTCAGCAACCTGCAACTCAACCAACTTTTGACAAAACAAATTATCAACACTACGGGGTACTGTCTCATCTGGTGAGTGGTCCAAATTAGCAAGAAAAGTGTCAGCTAGGATAACATCATCATCATTATCCTCTAAGTCACCAGTAACTTTAGACTTAGCCCTAGTGACAGCACATGCAAAGAACACATCAGTGATATCACAATCCTGGGTTGCAGTCACTGGTTCACTAGACAACTGAGGAGCTGGACACACTTGACTTCCACCAATATCATTTCCAAGTAAGAAAGTTACCCCTGACATTGGGAGTTCCTCAACCAACCCAACCATAACGGAACCATTAACGAAACCAGACTCTAAATTCACTCTGCACAGAGGGACAGAGAAGTAATTATTCCCTACACCTTGTAAGATTACAGTTTCATCAGAGGAATTAACATTAGAGCCTAGAACACTGGTCAGCATAAGGGATTGGCAAGCACCTGTAGCACGATATATTTTAACTAATTTCCTGTCATTACTGTCCAGAGGACTGACAAAACCATCAGGCAGGAAATTAGCACATGAACTCTTGAGAGTGTCACCCACGTTACTGCTCAAAAGAGGAGCTTCATCATGAGAATTTAATTTACCCCTCAAAGCAGGTTCAGTTAACTCGGTTAAAGAATTCTGGGAACTCTCAAGGGTGGACACTAGACCAATTGACTGAATATTTAAAGACTCTTGTTCACATCTCGCTGTCTCCTGAAACATTTCTTCGTAGTATGACCAAGCTTACTACAATAAGCACATTTATTTTTCTGAAAATAATCTAGAGGTGAAGCTGGTATTTACTTCCTGAGAAACATCATCTTTATTCTCTTTCCTGTTACCTGTACTCTGAGCAGAGGCAATGTACTTACTCTCAGCTTTCCTTTTTCCTTTAGAATATCTCTTGTGAGTGAGAACATATTCATCAGCTAAAACTGCAGCATCAGACAAATTATATATTCTTTTCTCATCAAGATATAGGCTTACATCTTTATTAATACACCTTTTGAAGTCCTCCAGCAAAATCATCTGCTTACATTTATCAAAATCAGAATTTACATTCTTAGATTTTAACCACTGCTCTAACAGATCTTCTTTGATTTTTCCATACTCAACATAGGATTGCTTATCTTGCTTATAAGTTGTCCTAAATTTTACTCTATAGGCTTCAGGAACAAGCTCATAGGCCTTAAGAATCAAGCTCTTAACTACATCATAATTATCAGATTGATCCTGAGGCAAAGATGCATAATTTACTTGAGCTTTACTGGTGAGAACACTCTGAAGGAGTACTGGCCAATACTTTTTGGGCCAATTAAAACCTGTAGCTACCCTCTCAAACAACTGAAAATACTTTGTTAAATCAGATTCATTAAAAGGAGGGACAAGTTTAACATTTTTAGCCACATCAGAATCATCAGAGCTAGATGATCCAGTTCCGCCTTGTTTCATGCGATACTCATGGTCTGCCTGAATCCTAGCAAGTTCAATTTGTGTCTGAGCCTGTGCCTGTGCCTGTGCCTCCTGAATACGAGCATGAGACTCAGTCTCCTTAGCACGTACCTGAAACTCAGCCTCCTTAGCACGAGCCTGAAACTCAGCCTCCTTAGCACGAGCCTCCTGCAGGGCTAGCTGTAACTTAGCTATTTCAATCTGCGTTTGCTCATCTGGAGGAGTTACAGTAAGCAAGCTTTTATTAATCATGTCAACAATTTGATCTTTAGAATGATGAGAGCGAACAGCAATTCCCAATTGTTGAGCAACAAGCTTAAGTTCATTCTTTGTTCTGTTTTCTACATCACACACTGTTTGCACATTTGACAAAAAATCTTTGGCTTCATCAAGAGTAGTAATAGTAGACATCATGAATAAATCACAGTCACAAAATATCAAGCAATATCCTTATGATAATATCCTGAATATCCTGATAAGAGGTCGCCAAATTTGTGTTACGGAACAGAGAGAGATAACGAACACTTCAAGTGAGAATACTAAAATCACTACTGTCCCGCAAAGTTCCAGGTTCAAAACAAAAGATTTAGGTAAAATTACAAGTTAAAGTTAAATGCTGAAACTAAGAACTAAACATTCAGGACTCATAAGGATAATGTAATGGCAAAACAGGTTACAGATATGGTTAACTGCAATAGCCTCTATTAACACGAATTTAGCAAGAACAAATTTGTCTAAGTCAGCCCTGATAAATGAGAGAACCGAATAATGCTCAGTTAAAGCAAGAAATAATATTATTACAGATACAAAATATTACTAATACTGGCTGACAGTAAAAACCTTACCAGGCTCACGAACCAACGCCCCAAGAAAAATAGTAATAACACTTATACTCAAATTTTACAGCAGCTAGATGGCTGGAGACTTCCTGAGCACTCACAAAAATAATAATAACTGCACAGGGGAGGACAGAGATGTGAACAGAATGAGGAGTAGATCTAAGTGGCAACTAATGCACAGACTGAGCTCATTATATAGGGGGCCGGCAGAGCTTGATTCAACTTTCAAGAAGGACTCGCAAATGAAGGCACAGAGGACGAAGAGTTGACACTCCTGCTCTGAACAACAGAAAGAACGACTTACTCTAATATAAGGGGGAGAAGGTGGGAGTGAGGTAGAACACGCAAGCCTGGTCACTATGGAAGCCTCGTGGCGAATTGTGATCAAACATGCAGCATACTGTACATTAGAATTATACAAAGGATGATGAAATCATTGCCTATGTAACAATATATATACTGTATAGATAGATAGATAGATAGATAGACAGATAGATAGATAGATATTTCCACAATCTTTTACATATGCTTTGCTGCCTCATAAATAACTTTTACCCTCACTAGTGGTGTCTTTCATATTTTATCCATACCATACTAGACTATTTAATTGTGTCTCAGAAAGTCTTTTTGTTTAGAATTGTTAGATATAGCCTTCATTTACTTTTTCAGTTAGAGGCCTTTTCTAAGTTGGCTACAATTGTCTAGATGTATTGAGAATAACCTATTAAAATCCGTCATTTGTTTCAGTGATATACTGAGCAGTTTTCATTGCACAGTATTTACATAGCTCCATCTATACTTCCACTCTCTTTAACCCGCTTTCCCTAACTCTCAACCATCCTTGCCATACCCACAGTTCGTACCTCCTTCTATACCCCCACTGTTTAGTCTGCCCTCTTTCATTCTGTGTCATAAATGCCATAGGTATTTTCCAATCCTTATCACATGCTTTATCCACTGTTTCCACCATCGCCAGTACTAATCAGGAAAATCTCTACCACTGCGTACAACCACCTTGTTCATGACTCACCAAATCAATTTAAGTTAGTCTTACCCTTTACTGTGTCAGAATTATATTCATGTATCTTTAGATTATTTGACACATATTTGTATTTAGCTTTATCTTGTTTCACCTTTTTGGAAATGTAAGTTTCGCAAGTCAGCCATTGGTCTTCTTCGGCATAATATTACCACATTACACCAAATGTTCAGTACCATATAACAACACATAACACTCTACAAAACATACCAAGCCACACTGCGGTACATTATATCACACTACGCTACAAATAAATACTCTAGATCATGATATGACTTTTGCTGTGTTTTGTTATAATGACTTGCATACACCACACCACATTACAGCACACTGCACAATTATAGCACGCATTACAACGCATTTCAAGACACCAAAAAACACTGCGCACTGCAGCACACACACACACACACATACACACACACACACACACACACACACACACACACACACACACATTCCAGACAACCATACAACAGGTATCACAGTGCAATACCCTATTCGACACCAAGTCAAAACACCAACTCCAAATCCACACTACACAATCACCAACATTCATACCCACATCACAGTATCATACCACTGTCGACCACACTACACCACACCACACACACACCTTACACACTTCATGGCCAAGTCGATCCAATATCCACATTCCCTATCTCATCGTATACTACTACGATGAGATAGGGAATGTGGATGCCGTAAAAGAAGCAGCAGCAGCAGCAGCAGCGGCGGCGGCGGCGGCGACGGCAGCAGCAGCAGCAGTTGTTGTTGTTGATGATGTTTTTGTTGTTGATGGTTTTGTTGTTTTTGCTGTAGCCCTAGGTTTAGATGAAAAGCGACCCCGCTGGACTTCAGGTTCAAATTAACCATTTTCAGCAATCTTCCATCTATATTGCCTCGGACAGGGAGGAAGCTAAGTGACGTTTGTATGGCCGAGCAGCACACCTACATTCCTATATCGGTGCCACAGCAAGAAGGGGTTCTCCTCCAACACGCATCTCGCCCTTCATTTCCATAGTACTCATATAAAACTTTAAGCACACACACACACACACACACACACACACACACACACACACACACACACACACACACACACACACACATTCATTTCTCTTTCACACAACACAAAACCACATAATACCTCATATCACATTCCCCAAACTAGCTTTATCTTCTGCTTTTACCTTCTCATCAGTTTTCATATTCAGCATCATCTTGAACTTCATGTTCATGTTAAATGTCACAAGCAACTTATTCACTTTAAGGAATTGTCAAATGAGAAGAATGAAAGTAATGAGAGTATAATTGGCTGGGGAATGTTTCGGAGAAGGAGGGAGGTGAGAAGGAAGGAAGAGATCAGTAGGATGGAAGCAAAGGAAACAATAAAGCCCCAGGAACTGTTGGAGTGTGTGGTGAAATGATGAAGCATGGGGGAGAGATAGTAGTAGAATGGACATGAAATATGTGCAGATTGCCCTGAGAGGAAGGCAGAGTTGAGCATTGGAAGTCAGGGATAATTATCCCCCTGTAAAAAGGAAAAGTGGTAAAAGAAATGCGGGGTTTTTGTATTCATAGTGTAATAGGAAATATATATATGGTAGGATACTTATTGACAGAGTTAAGGAAATAACAGAAGAATTAGTTGGACAAGAACAAGGAAGAATTAGGAAGGGAAGGCGTTGTGTACTTCAAATATTTATTCTTAGGTCTTTGGTGGAATAGTTTCTAGAAAAGGAAAAGATGTTGTATGTGGCCTTCATTGATTTTGGGAAAGCATATGACAGAGTGGATAGAAATGGAATGTCGATATTTAGAATATATGGAGTGATTGTCAAGCTCCTGAATGCCGTGAAGCGTATGTATGAGGGTGCTTAGGCTGCAGTGTGTGTGGATGGTGTACTGAGTGAATTTTTCTACTTGAATGCTGGATTGGAACAGGGATGTATCATGTCTCCATGGTTGTTCAGTCTGTATATGGAAGGGGTTATGAAAGAGATACAAAGTAAGGCAGTGGATGTTGGAACAGCCCTAGTAAAAGAGGGCAGCGTTTGGAAACTTCCTGTACTGTTGTTTGCAGATGGCACCCTATTGTCAAATGAAGAAGATGGGGAACTGCAAGGTTTGGTGAATGAGTTTGGGAGACTGAGTAAGAAATGGAATCTAAAGGTTAATGTAGGGAGGAGTAAAGGTATGATCTTCGAGAGAAATGAAGTCATTGAATGCACAGTGAGGTTGAATGTTGAGGAAATGGAAACTATGAGTGCATTTAAGCACTTGGGAAGTGTTATAAGAGAGGATTGATGTTTGGAGAAGGGTACAAAAAGGGATAAAGGTTGATGATTCTTTGACAACAGTGATAAGAAATAGGGAAGTGAACATGGAAGTAAACAAGTCATTGGATGATACTATTAGGACACCAACTCTAATGTATTGAGGTGAAGCTTGGACCTTGTTGGAAGGACACAAGTCAAGAGTGTGAGCAGTTGAAACGAGTTACAGTATTTGAAAGGAGCATGTTGAGGTACATGGAGAAACAGACTGACAAATGACGAAGTGAAGGAGGGTTGTGGTGTGGATGTGGATGTGACATAAAGCGTTAGGTGAAATACAATGAGGTGGTTTGGCCATGTGGAGGGGTTGGAGAGCGAGAGACTAATGAGGAGAGTATATGTGAGTTGGGTGGAGAGGGGGAGAGGGAGGGGGAGGCCCAGGATGAGATGGAGGAATGGAGTGGAAAGATATATGAGAGAGGGGTGTGTGAGCTGGGGGGAGGGCAGCAATATGGTGGGGGACAGGGCAACATGGGGGCAATTTGTCTATGGCCACACCTTACGGAGTTAAGGTATCTGGCAACAGACAGAGAGGTAGAACTTATTCACATTCTACATTATAATCAATAATACGCTCATCGGTGCTGCAGAGGAACGCCTTCACGAGATGGTACAGATATAACCAGGCCGCTCAAATGCCTGGTTACACAGACCTCCTTCAGGTACTTCATTATCCCCCAAAAGGAAAATGACGGACTACATAAGGGCAGCATAGGCCTGAAGTCCATTGGGTTCTCGTTTCAAGTGAGTCTGGGGGTGCAACAACTATTATCAAACCCTCTTCACTGATATTTCATATAAAATCTAATTAACATTCATTCTAACCTAATATCCAATAATAAGAAAGCAGATGTTTGCTGTTTAGTCGTCATGACTCAGAATGTCATGAATTGGCAATGGCTGCTGCCTCTGGCCTAATCTGGTAAGAAAACTGCTTTATGTGTACAGAGCTGGTTGTCCTTTAAGTCAGCGTAGTCATGGCACTGGGTAACACACAAAACAACCTCTGTTACCTTTCCTCAAATGATTTTAGGAGAAACAAAGATCTGCTCGACTCTGGGAGTGTAACACAACCCTCCCTCAACAATGCATCTAATAATAATACGGAGTGTTTATGAATAACCTGAAATTCTGACTGTACGTCTACGGGTGTACATCTCCCATTCTGATGGCAGTGAGGTTAGGAACACGCCTACTCTGAAGTCTGTCTACCGTCAAATCCAATGACCTGTATACTGACTGTCTTCCATCTGTCACCAAGCTTGTTTGAAGCCCATCTGACATGGAACCTGTCTCCTCGAACCCGTCTGTCACGGAACCCATCTGTCATCAAGCCCGTCTGTCACGGAGCCCACCTGTCACCGAGCCCGCCTGTCACCAAACCCACCTGTCACCGAGACTACCTGTCAACAAGCCAGCCTGTCACCAAGTCTGGCTGGCTCCTCATTCGACCACGATTCTGCTTATTGTCAAACCCTAAGCCGGTGACCTGCAACTCACCCTCTTCCCCTCCTACCCACCTATCAACATCAGCTTGTGTCACACCCAACACCTTGCATCTATAATACCATATGCTATATAAGAGGTGGTGAGTTACCACCATTTGGTAAAAAGTTTCTTTTATTATCTCCAGACCAATAATCTTTGTACATTATATTTTCCTTTGGTTACACAATTAAATTTGTCTACTTAAAGCATGTTCCCCAGATAAATTTTCATACTCCCGATATTCTTTTACCATATTTATCCATAAGAACACTTCATTTGTAAATATTTTATATATAAACACCCTCCTTTGTTAACTATTATTGTACATAAGTTTGTTATAGATTTTAAAAAGGTCTCTTCATTTCTATTCATTTAATCCTTAATACTTTTTTTTTTACTGCAATTTATTTCTTAATGGCACTTCCTTATTTTAGCAAGGTAATTTATCTGAAGGAGATACACGTTTCTTCTGGAGATGAAATTAAACCAACCTAGATTGAATGCTCACACGACAATCTTTCTCGATTAAGAAATGGAAAGACTTATTTGCAAGAAATAGTACAATCAGATGAGACCCATTCATATCATACCCCCAATACATCACATATTATTTTCTAGTTACTTTCTCCTGCTTCCTCTATTTTTTTTTTAAATGTGATGTATCAATGTGCAACCCCTCCTGCCTCCTAAATGATCATCTTGCAAGATGCATCGCGTCCTACATTTACGGGTATGAATCCTTCTATTAGCGTGTATGATTTCATTAGTGTTGTCCTGTCTGCAGTTACAAACAAAGGACATACAACAGACAGTGATAAAATCACCAGCCTTGGGAGCAGATTAGATGATGTTTTTTTTCCAGACTGGGATCCCTGATAAGATGTAGGTTTTTAGAGAAGTTTATTTCCTTTCATGAATTCTGTAACAAATTTGTAGATTTGTTTGTAACCAGTTACCACACGAAAGCAGGATGTTTCACGTGCATCTACAAAGTATTGCAAAGTATGAGACAGGATAAGTTCATCCCTTCCGAACAAAATACGCTGTTAGAGGCAGCTGTGGTATCAGCAGCTAGAGGAACGGAAATTTTGAAGGCATTGGGAAACAGTCTGTGGACGGAAACTGATGATATGGGAAAAACTACTTCAGCAGTAAATAATGCAGCAACGATGTTTAGTTGTCAGGTTCCTAAATCGTCTTAGCAAGGATTAATAAGATGTCGCTTTAGAGATTTAGTTTTATTTCCTAGGGATGACATAACCAAGATGATATAACCATGGCAACTGTACAGACAGAAGAGAAACTTGATACCATACCTACTCAGACAGTTCGTTCAGTTCAATGAGTTACTTGCCCAACACCACCGTTTCAGTCGCAAGATCAAGGACACTCACGTCCATTCAACAAACATAACGTCACACCACATTCACCAACTATGTCACTTGCAAGACCTGTGTCACAAAGCAGCTTCTATCATGACTGTCCCAGATCTAAAAGCAAAACTAAGACAGTCTGTTGGTACTGTAGACCATATGGTCGTCACGTAGCTAATTCTTACAAGAGACTAGGGGATGAACGAGGACACAGGCGTTATAGTAAATCACCTTTACGAACATTAAGGAATAAGTACTGTGCTTATCATAAAAGTCATCATCATTCCACTAACCGATGACATGCTCATGCTAAAGCATTGTCAAGGGAAACCCCGTGCCAGAACCAACAGAATCCTCCATAACGACACAAAATTCTCAGCTTCTCATATGCCAGATTGTTCCTCTGACTCTCTTTGGTGTAGGTATCTAAGGTAGTTGTGAAAGAGTCCTTACATCATTTTTTATGGGCACTGAGTCTGAGGTGAAATCTTCCCTAGACAGCAATAAAAGATAGAATAAAAGGGTCTGTATCCTTGAGCCGCCTGATGTTCGCCTCTGTGGTGTTGATGGCTCTGACTTTTATGTGATAGGCAAGATAACTCTTGAAATACAACTCGAGGAATTGAAAAAAAAAAAAAAAAAAAAAAGCTGAGTTTTATGTCACAAACAAACTCCGGTATAGTGCAGATGTTTTTATTGGAACTGACACTATGGCTCAACATTATATTGCACTGATACCTGCTTGTGAAAGTATTATAGTAAAGGTACTTTATGTACCAGACTTGAATTGTCCACACCCTGTCTTTTAACAAGTATATTCGGTGACATAGTCTACCGTAACGCCTACTCCACAGTCACCAGTAGAGAGTATTGTGACAGTATCATGATACCCTCTCTAACAGTGACACATCTGTTGACTCATCTTCGTCTCATTTAACTAACTCAAATCGTCTGAATGTCATTTTGCATCACGCAAAGATGCTACAAGCAGTGACAAAATGGTGCAGTTTTGTTACCGCACGAATTCACGATAATCTCTGCCCGAGTTGTAGGTGCAAAAGAAGAAGTGAATGCATTAACCTTACCTGAGACGTTTTGTGTGAGTGGTGAGTCAGCATTGTTATCCCTGTTCAGGATAATTTGTGTTATCTCTGCTAACTAAATGTCACCAATGCTCCAATAAAGCTTAAAAATGGTATAAAGATTGGCGATTTTCTGGTGTACCCATCGGCTGAAAAGGTGTGCCAGGATATACTATTCACAGTAACTGCTATGGACAATGATGATGATCATTTACCTGGTGTGTGTACCACTGAAACCTTTATGGAGTCTGCTATGACTGATTTTACCATTCAGGTAAAAGTGGACAACTTTCCTGAGTATAAAAAATAATAAATTAATCTCTAGCAGACCTATAGGGATGGTATGGCATTACCAGACGAACACCTGGGAAAGGCCAATTTGATAAAGCACAAAACTGAATTGATTGCCGGTCCTCATCCAATTTATGTCCCAGCATATAGATTATCCCTTGTTTATGAAAAAAAAAAAAAGACGAGATTGTACAGAATATGCTTAATCAGGACATCATTGAACATTAGGTCAGTCCTTGAAATAGTCCGCTTTTCCTACTCCCGAAAAAAGGAGGTGAGTTAGACCTGTAGTTCCCTATGATAAAGTAAACTCTGTACCGAATCGTTTCCCATTACCAGTTTTAACAGATTTACTGAAATCATTTGGAAACAATAACGTTGTTTTCACTTCCCATGACTTAGTGGCTACTGGCAAGTAAAAATGGAAGAGTCATCTCGCCCTGTAAATGCATTCAGTACACATTCTGGCCACTATATAACCCCTAGATGCTGGGGTTATTTTGGCACAGTCTCCCTCGTTATGGGTATATTTTCCAAAATATACCTTTTCAGATCTTCATATCTGAGAAAGTATAGCTGTTAGGGAAACAAATTACTGCTCAACAATTATTCTTGCAAATGAAAGCATCCCCAGGTCTTCAGGTGGTTGCGTTGATGAGTATGGCCGTGAAGGTGATTGTTACAAGTGATCTAATGATCTCTTGCAGCTGAGCTAGTGTCAATATAATTATATTGATATATGTCTAGCAGCATATAAGTATACAGTGTGGGTGTAGCCCTGTCCTACGTGACTGATATCGCTGATGCCAAGTGGAATTTGTGCTGACCTCAGGTTTGGCAATTTAAGTAGAATGGAGTGGCCTGGCTTATTGTCAGTTGAGAGGCAGGGCTTGAACAGAGTGGGTCCTGTGAGCCTCTGGTCAAAAATAAAGTGGAAAGTTCCAATAGACTTTGAGTTTACAATTCGCCCATTATTCCTGTTGCATGATGAGTAACTTTGGCTTTGAAGTGGGGTGTCTCCATGTGTGAGTGTGCGGCCCAGATTTAGCTAGGGAACCGAGAGGACTGGCAGCATTTCTGGCCTACGTGACTTCCATGCTTGCCACAGTCTTCTTTCCATTCCAAGGCACCGGGATTGTCCACCTTTTCTTTTGATGGGTAGGCATCACTGTCATACGCCATTCCCACTGTCTGAAGCAGTGTGAGGGCATGATCAAACGTCTCAGAGTAGGGGGGAGGGGGCACAAGTGACACGTCACTTGCAACGTGATAACTTCCATCATTTTCTGAGGAAGAGCCTCACTACTGGATAAACTAAACACACTGGCATCCAAGGCACGCCCTGTGGCACTGCCACTGAGACCTCTCCTACTATCCCTGGGGAGAGGCTTGGCAGGGGTGGATGAGACAGGGAGTCTGCATGAGGAAGGAACAGAATCAGATGAGGCGGAGTCAGATGACATTACCCTACACCTGGCTGACTAACTCAAAAGACTGATGCATGCTTGCATCGGGTGGTGAGACTCCTTACCCTTCGGTGACAAGAGCAAGTGCTGTCCCATTCAAACTGTGGCAGGATTGCATTTGCAGTTCCTACCAACACTCGGCTGTAACTAACCACCCCTTTTTTAGCTTCGTTCCCGATCAATGCTCGGCGCATATGCGCTAAAAGACTTCCTGTTTCTCTTTGAAATGTTTCATTATTATTCATCATTATCCATTCTGTATTCAGTGGTATGAATCGCCATTCTGTTGTTGGTAATGTAGATGACATCATTGTGGTGAGTAAATAAACCCCTGAACATTTTGCCAAACTACAACAAGTTTTTTAACGCCTCCAAATAGCAGGTCTAAAAGTTAAGCTTAGTAAATGCAACTTCCTGTGTAAGAGAAGTAAATTACATGGAGATGTGGTTGATGCTGAGGGAATTCATACCTCAAATGAGAAAGTTAAGACAGTTTCTAACTTCCTAGAAACATTAGTACTGATGCTATAAAGAGTTTTGTTAGACTAAGTGGCTATTTTTGGTGAATTATTGAAGGTTATGCATAGATCGCTACCACTCTTACTAAATTACTTAAGATAATGAACCCTTTGTTTGGGTAAATGTCCAATTTCATGCCTTTGAAACACTGAAGATTGCACATGTTAATGTCCCAATCCTGGCATTCCCTGATTATCAGAAACTTTTTCTTCTTTCATGGGTAGGCCTAGGCACAGTGTTGGTACAAGTTGATCAAGCAAAGAAGAAACGTGCCCTCAGTGCTAATCGTGCCCTCAGTGCCACTGAACATAACTACAGTGATACTGACTGGGGTGCTTTAGCAGCTGTTTCACCTCTCTGACATTCCAGAGACATAATCTACGGACATCCAGTGCATATCCACACAGATCATCTCCTACTTTGTGATCAGAAGAAGAAATCTTACTGGGCGGCTAGAACAATCGTCTGTTATTATCCAAGACTTCAGCCCAACCTTTGCGTACGTGCCTGGTGAAGGTAATGTAGTTGCAGATGCTCATTTCACGTCATTTACCCGCGGCAGTCTCACTATATCAACCTAGTGAAGTTCCTTACACCATTCTAACCTCAGATGTAGTTTATAGTTGTCAGCACACAGACCCTCTGTGGTCAAGGTTATTTACTTCCCGAAGTCAGGAGATGCTTCGACCTTACTTACTTTGTCAGTGTCAGAACATGATCTCATGTTAGCTAATGAAATCTTGTATTGGACGACATCCCCTACCGGTAGGGACATACCTAACAGAGAGGTAGGTCATCTTGTTGTTCCCGGTACGTCAGCTTGTTCTTCCCGCTGATTTAATACCTACATTGCAACATAATACACCTCATGCATCCCATCCGGGGAAAGATGGATTTTTGAGACTAGCGCGTCTTTCATTTTATTGGCCTAATATGCTTAAGGACATTAAATGTTCACTGTGATTCCTGTGTTCCCTGTAATCGTCATAAAGGGCCAACCGCATTACTGCCTGGTCAACCGCATTACTGCCTACGCCATCCTTACAATATCTAGTTACCTCACGTCCATGTGAAACTATGCCAATTGACCTCCTTTAATTGCCTATTACGGAGTCTGGAGCATAGTATTTGTTTTTGGCAGTTAATCATTTCTCACTTTACTGTGTTCTCCTAGCTCTCCAAGACAAGACTGCTAAGACCGCACGAGCCCTCATTAATAATATTATTTATCCGTTCACTGCATCATCCACTGTTATTACCTATAATAGCTCGGTGTTCAACAGTGCTCTTCTTCTTGAGATTTGTAAGCAGTATAACATCAGTAACTGTAATGTCTTACTCAACCATCTGGCGGCAAAACTGTAGGGAGTTGCAGTGCTTGAGGTACTTAGGTTCTCAAAGCACCTGTTGGGATGAGTGGATACTCCATTTTGTTGTTTCAATCAATAGCTCCTTCAATAAATTCATTGGCGAAATTTCATTCTTTGTATTATATGGATTCTTTAAAAATTTACCCTATTCAAAGTTACTATCAAAACCTAGTTCACTCTGTAACTTGGATGATTATGTGAAAGTGAAACTGACAGACTTCCGGAAAATATACTAGAATATAAAGGCTACTCTGGCCTTATCTAAAGAGGATGTGTTACGTTGCCCAGAGTAACGTTACATCATCTATCAACATTAATGTTGGGTACAGTATTTTCTCCTTCATCTACTCGTAGTTGTACAGTAAATAAGGTGACAAATTTACAGGTTCACAGCGCGTGATATCTCGTAACGGTAACAAATTTGCGTGTAATGATTTATTGCCCTCTGAAAGTACGTGGGTTGACGCAGACGATTTAAAGGGAACTCCCAGGCACTTAGAGTTGGAGGAAAATCAGGAAAATAATGCATATTCTTCTTCACATTCTCCTCCTTCTGCCCTTGCTACACCTTTATCACCTTTTACTTTACTGTTAATGAGTACAGACAAATGCTCGCCACACTGTTGCTTGTGTCCTTTCCTCCACCTGTCAGGACCACATGGCTGATCTGAACATTAATCCGGATTCCTCTCGTAGGTAAGATGTTGGGAGTGTGCACAACCATGCTGGCACTAGTTGTGTTCGGATCATCTCTGGGTGATGAAGACAGAGGTGGGAACCTCCACCCTGAGGCATTGGTAAAACCCTAGGGGCAGGTAGGCTAATGTTAGTGGAGGACGTCATCTCAGTTAGTTATGATCTTCAGAGCTTGATAACAGTCACACATGAAATGAGTATGTCACCTGTCCATCATACGATCCCTACTCGCTTCCTTGGTAAACAAACATGTGAATGGATCTTTTTGGGTTTAACTAAATGAACCTCTTCAGTGGAAACTTGTTTGGACTGAGAAACTATTCATTAGTTTAAATGCCTCCCTGCCTTATAGTGTACCTGTCTGAAGATCACATTGACGTGTAAGCGAGGTCTCTCTGATCTCATTGGTAAAGTCATTGGTGATGTTTTTGGCTAAGCATCTAGTGAATTATCAGCATATCATGAACAATTAGAAACATTTGTTTCAGTTCTGGAAGCACAGGATAGGTTGCTGAATGTTCACTGATAGTTACTAGGTAATGTTGTCACACATATGAATGCAATGGGCACACAACTGAACAATTTTTTTGATGTCTTAGCGAAACTGAATGATAAAATTAGTCACAAATACTGTATATCAACTTTCACCTTGAACCATTGTCTTTGTCCATTCAGTCATTAATGTTACAAGTAGAGGATTTTATTCATTTGTTTGTAGATGCTGTCAGTGGTTATGTTACAGTAGACCTTCTTCCATTGTCAGACCTTCGTTTAGTTTTGTAATGGGCTGGCACTAAATTTAATCTTGATCCTAATTTTTCTTTCTCAAGTCTGGAAGTGTACTATCTCGTACGAGAAGCCACCTTCCTTTCCACGACTATCATGGTCCATACTCTTGTTCATTTTGCAGTCATCCTTCATTTCTTCCAACCAATTTCCTTCTCTTGACCTTTCAGTGACTCTTATATTGCATCTGTGTACTTTTAATTTTCTGCTACCTGGCGACCATATGGCTATTGTCCTCACAGACCTTACACTCATGTTCGTCTAGTGCTCAGTCCTTTCGTCTACATCCTGCGTTCCTCTTTAATATCCTTCTTATCACAGCTGCCCCGTATGAGAATGCCTTAGTAGGTTGCCTTTCAGTCGAAACTACTGCTTCAGCATGTTCTTTCACCCCTGCTCCCAATATATCTGTTTTCCATACTGAGTTCTATCCTGATCAGTAATTTCGTTACCTCCCTGGCTCATGGTAGGTCGAAGCCAGGGTAGAAGACATGCCAGGCGAGCGAACACAAGCCTCTAAATTATAAGAGGCTCACTCACCTGAACCATAACTCACTCTCACGGATGAAACACATGAGCACAGTTATGAAGCAGTTCATGAATCATTATTAGACTGTTAGAGTAACCGCTTCCGCACGCCTGACTCTGTTTCAGCCATGACTTCAACATCCCTCGAACCAAGGAGGTAAAGAAATTAGTGACCGCGGTAGCACATGTACATTACCTATTATACCTTTAATTTCGTACACCGTCATTTGTTAGTGTTACCTGCAAGAACATTCCTGTCAAGTCACTCGAAGCTTCTGGACTTTGCATTGTCCCAGACTACTGCAGTGGTCTATAAAGTTAATTCTCTCTCTACATACCCTACCCATCATCACTATGTTGTTCGTTCATATAATTTTGAAATCTTTTCATCTATAAATATCTCTTCTATTTTCCATGTTCATAATGTAAGTCTTACCTATCCTCAGCTGGACATGACTGATTACATAAAGAATTCTGACTTTGTGAGCGTTTAGATACCTCACTTCTTGCATCACTCTTCTTTTAAGCCCACATTTTGAATATCCTCCAATTGCATTTACTCTAGTTTTTTTTTTCTTTTAATGATCGTTTTTGTCCATCGCTGTGTAAGCGTGTGGAAAAAAGACTTCATGAAATTAGGTTACAACATGGAACAAGGATAACAATGAAACTTGTTACACGTGACTAGAAGAAATTGCAACCTGACACTGACGCTTGAGAAATTTGAGTGTGACTATGACGAAATGGTCAAGCCATAGCCCACTCCACATCTGCTGTACAGTGTTGATTTGTGTGCAGACGTGTGGACACCCAAGTAATGATTCGATCATTATTTAGCTCTTACTAGACCCTATTCTCTCACGATACCGTAGTGAATCCAGTCAAACCAGCTGTTATATTGGTGTACTTTTATTATTCATCAATGTACCAAATACCAGTTTTTCATCATTCTATCATGTATGCACATTAACTTCGTTCAATATTATCCCTATTAACTTTTATGTTGTCATATAATTGTTCAATCATTCATTGAAACTATCAATACTGTATTGTGTTATTTAAATTTTCTTCAGTTCGTATCTATATTTATAACATTTTATTTCCCTGGGGTAAGACAAATTAATGTGAGTGGATGTTTTTAGTTTCGTCATCATGACGCAGGCGCTGCCAGAATATCATGAATTGGCAGTGGCTGCTGCCTCTGGCCAAATATACTGAGAGGGTTGTTTTATGTGTACACAGCTGACAATCCCTGAACTCAGCGTGGTCATAGCACTGGGTAACACACAAAGGAAACTTTCTCACCTTTCCCCAAAAGATTTTAGGGGAGACAGAGATCTGCTAGGCTCTGAGAGTGTAACACAACCCTCTCCCAGTAAAACATCCAGTAGTAATACGGAGTCTTTAAGAATAACCTGAAATCCTAATGTTATATCTACAAGCCTACATCTCACACACTTTCACTTCATTCAGATCTCAACATTAGCATTCCCAGAGACATCCTTACTAGTATCCACCTCAAGATCTTCCTGAACACAGCGGCACATTATCCATTTCATACTAAAGGGACATTAACCCCTACACCGCGGGCTTGTTTACCAATGACTTGCGTGTCCCGCGGGGTTATTTGGGCTCCGACAGACTCTCAAAAAATATTTGCCAAAAATCAGTTATTAGACCTAGAATAATAAAATTATATATGCTTATGGCACATACCTTCAGCTTTCTCCTGGAATGATTGTTGAGCCTTCATCGTTACCGTAGGACTTGTGGAGACCTCTGAAGTAGGGTAACTAAGTCTCCACTTTACACTTCCCGACAACCCGTAATATGATTACCACAGCCAGATACAAACACTATAAACACTATTCTACAATTTTCAAGTAGTTTGGGATCCATACTAAAAAAAAAAAACCACTGTGAAAGCAATGGAAATTACGAGCGCGTCTGATCGTCGCACTGTCACTAGTTCGCTCTTGGTACTCTGTCATTTATTATTCATAAAACCCCTCACACTTTATATTTCTATTACAATATAACACTTATATATATCTACAGTCTTTATCCATAAGTTTCCTTCAGTAGTATTAGTTTATTGTCACTGTAGGGATTCAATTTCTTTCAGTAAAATACGTAGCATTCACTTTCTCGTCCTGTATACTAGCATTGAGAGTGAATGTCACTTTCATGTTCACTCTCATAACTCATAGCATTCAGACATGCTAGAGTGAAACTTTCACTTTCATTACTCCTAGGGTATATACTCGTATTCTTATAATACTACTCATTTACATTTCTATTTACGTTCTCTATTTTATTTACGTTATTTACATTTCTATTTTATTTACACTGTGTTATGCACTGTCACTTGAAGTAACTTATAAAACTATTTTCCATTGTTCACATATATTTACATTCATTACTTTCACTTGCTGTTTACTCATTATTTACACATTATTTACAATTCCACTTGCACTGTTTTACTCAATAGAAAGATCGTAGACACTCTTTTATCAATTGTCAGCCCTTTACCTCTTTCCACACGAGGTTTAGTAGGGGGTAAAGGTCACAGGGCCCTTTGCATGGGGTTGAAAAAGTCCTTGAAGTCAGCAAGAAGAAACATACGTACCCTCACTTCGGAAGATGAGAGTAAACTGATAACGGAGGGCCGGGGTTCAGGCCTACTTAGGGGATATTCAGAGCTACCAATGTTAGCTCTTGAAACAGCTATGTCTAGCACTGAAATGATTGACAGGAAATCTAGACAATACATTATAAATTAGGTAGTTCCAGGTGAATGTAAATATCACTTAGGCTTCTCCCTTCCCTCCTTACATGTATATTTATTACGAAAATAGATTATACGGCATATTTCAAGGGGAAAAAAACAGCGAAAATTAGCGAACGAGTGCACGTGAGGGGTTGTCAGGTGATAATTAGCCAATTCCAGGTGTATGGCACTCTCACTTACCTTATTTCTTTCTTGTATATATTATTTGGTATAAGAATAGGACATAGGGCTTATTTCAATGGATGAAATCAGTGAAAAATTCCAGGGAAGATTTACTTAGCGTAGCACGGCCGGGCAGGCGAGAGGATAGGGTAATGGAGGGGGGGTAGTGAGGGGAGTCAAGAACGGGGAGAAATGGCTAAATTGTCAACAATGGATGGGAGTACAGATGAGATTAGGAGTGCTGACTAGTGTTGGACATTGGCAGTACTGATAGATGATACAAGCCCCCACTTGGAAGCCCGGGTGAATTCAAAATAACACAGAATCACAAAAGCGACGCCCCGCGGTATGATCCCTTGCTCCCAAGCGTCACGAAAGTGACGCCCCGCGGTTAAGGGGTTAACAGCTACACCACACCATAGCTCATAATAACGATGGCTATGGTTTGTTCATGTAGTGTGGTAGTGTACTAGTTTGGTGTGTGTGTGTGTGTGTGTGTGTGTGTGTGTGTGTGTGTGCAATGTTTTTTTTTGTATGTGTCGGTCAGAAACACGTGATCGGGGTGTGATCATAAGCTTTTACCCTACCGGAAGAGAGCTGAGGGCTCAAATAGTCCTATCTAAGGGCAAGGCTTATGACCTTCACACACGCACACACCCATCCCCTTGTTCATGGGGGAGAGTAACCTCCCGTTTCGTCAGTGAAACTTTTTCGCTACCCGAGCAAGGTGCGAACTTCCGTCTACTAGATGGCAGGCGAGAATGTTACCACTGAGCCAGCGAGTGGTGTGTGTGTGTGTGTGTGTGTGTGTGTGTGTGTGTGTGTGTGTGTGTGTTACAGGATTTTGCTCTTCTATTACCATTTTATCAATTATTTCCTTAAATCTGAAACATAGTTCTAAAAATCAGCTGGTCTTATCAGAGAAGAACAGATCCTTTTCATTCTCTGTATTTATGCCACATACAGTTGCGTAATACTGGGTATCCCTCTTACTTTTTGATATTTACTGTGTACAGATAACATTCAAAGACATTTATCTGAATGATGCAGACTGTTTTCTCCAAGACTTAATTTTCCATAAATTGTTATTTTTTTTTTTCCCCCACAGTCTATTACACTTTCCATATTTTGACTCAGTTCAGGTATCTTTGTAACATCAACTTGAAGTTCCTTGAATGACGCATTACGTTCCTGAGGTCTAAAACTTTTTTCATCACCTTCAGCTATATTCAGACAGGTGTCTGTTTTGACATTAGACATAATTATATTACTCGTAACTGCAAAATGTCACATGCCACCTCTCTATTTTGTATAATTTCTGTTATGCTAGGTGTTTTTAGGTCGACTTCTTGTCCTAGAAACGCTACCTGTTGAGCCGGGGTTCTATTTCAAGACCGGAGCTAGAACACACTACGAGAGGAGTAGGGCATAAAAATTCTGGGCGACAACCTTACACGTGTATTACCTTAATTTATACCCACAGTTTACAATATGAATATAAGTATCACATAGTACACTATTCAGTCTCAAATACACTTTGGCAGACTAGATGGCTTCGACTGGACTGTTATACACAGCATACAATATCAATATAGGTATCACACATTATACTATGCAGTCACAAGGGCACTAGACAGACACAGTACACAATATGAACACCAGTATCACACCGTACATTGTTCAGTCACAGATACACTAGGCAGACTAAATGGCTCCGACTGGTCTGCTGGAGTCTGGTGCCCTACAGGTGTCACCCAGGAGTAGGAGGGGTCCATCAGGTGTTCCTTCTCACAAAGGACACAGGACAACCCTCAGGGGTGACCGTCTTCTGTGGGCTGCTGCTGGGCAGCATTGTGAGAAGCCCTCTGCTCGTGGGGCCTTGCGAAATGGTTTGGTCCTCGGGGCTCGGGCCAAAAGAGAGAGTAGGTGTGCTTGTCTGCACCTTGGGGAGGAGGTCGCCATCGTCTGGAGCTGGGGAGGTCGCGTCCTGCAATCACAGAGGCACCTCTGGGGTCCAGCGTCTGTGTTGTCCCTCCCCTCAGGCCACTGCCAGGGTTGAACTGCAGCGTCGCCTCCAGCGGGAGTATATCAGCTGTTTGTTTCACCTGGGAGCAGGCTGTACTTTGCACTCTCCCATGGTCACCACAGGGCCTCACCAAACATCCTACAGACAGGAAAGTTCCTCCTGGGTGCTGCCTCTGTGGGAAGAAATGGATGAGCATCCCACTCGGCTACAGGAGGGGTGAGCCAAGCAAGGGTCATCCTCCACAGGGGAAGTCTCAGGGGAAGAGAGACGTTTGGTGGGGTGTCTTTCCCTGGTGCGGCTGATGGCAGTTGCCGAGGTCCCGTGGGCAACAGGAGGAGGGTGCCTGATGGCTATCCCTTTCCCGTCAGTGCAGCTGAGGGCCATCATTGGGGCCCGACTTCCTGACAGGACCATGGACAAGGTGTGGCTGATGACCATCACCTGTCTACAGGTGCGGCTGAAGGCCGTCACTGGTGTCCTGCGCGGGGGGTGGAAAGCAGTTGAGGTGCAGGTGATGGCCGTCATCTCCCAGTGAGTGTGGCTAAAGGCTGTCACTGAGGTCTGACTCCTGGAGCCAGCTGCAGAAGGAGAGGGGACATTCCTGTCTCTCCTTGAGTGCAGCTGACGGCCGTCACTGGTTTCTGTAGGGGAGGGGGGGGGTTTGCGGTGTTTGAGTGGCTGTTGGCCGTTTCTATGTTTGTGCGGCTGAAGGCTGTCACAAGTTTTGTGCAGCAGATGGCCGTCACTTGGGAGCTGCTTGGGACTGAGTATTCAGCCCCAGCCCAAACCTGGCGAGGGCTGGTCCAGTTGGAGAGTAATGCACCCAGACTACAGTGTTCCCGCTAGGTCCGTTCTGAGGAAAAAGGGCGCAAGATAGTCAGGGACATAGGCCCGTACTGCCTGCGCAACACACGTGACCTCAGAGCCCCTCCGAGGTCTCCTCCTGGGGGGTTGTCGCCATGTCCCGGTGGTGCTCTGTTGCCACAGTGGGTATTTCACCACCGTCTTGGGGGAAAACTCACGTCCCCGTGGCTGGAGGTAGATCTCAGTGGTGATGAAGCTGTGGGTTGGTGTCAGATGCTGGAGGAGGGTGGTCCAGTGTGAGGTGGCTATGTCTGGGTCCTAGTGATGGGCACAGGTGACATAGAGGTGGAGGTCTGATGTGTTGTCTGGAGGAGTCAAAGGAGGTGGTGTGTCCCGCAGATGTGTAGCTTTCTTCCATTGGTTGGGGTCCAGGTGACACGTCGTACATACATGGTTGGTGGTGGTTGGTGTTCTGTGTCCTAGCTGATTGCTGGCAACCGGTGAGGTGGTGGGGGTTTTATGCAGCTGCCGAGGGTAGGTGCAGCTGTTTTCCCTGGGGATAGGGGTGGGTGGAAATTTCCACCGGGCCTGGTGTAGCATGAATATTATGGAGGCCATGTTGGGTGTAAAGAAGGTAGGGGTAGTTTGTTCTGATGGTGTAGGCGAGGTGGGGGGACTGGGTGATGATGTGGTGGAGTATCTGGCCCGTGGGCATGAAAGACGGCCACAACAGGTGGTGGTGTTCTTGTGGGTGGGTGTGGGTGGTGAGGGGGGAGAGCGACCTCGTGGTGTCGGGGTTGGGTGTGCTGTCCAGGTGTTTGGTGGTGGGGTGGTGTGGGTAGTGGTGGGGGGCTGTACCCATGGTGTTGGGTGAGTAGTGGGTGTGGAGTGAGGTATGGGGGGTGGGGAGGATGGTGTGGGGGTTGAGGCAGCAGCTGGTGTTGTGCAGGGCTGGGGGCATGGTGGCGTGGTCAGGGGTGGTCTTGGGGTCCCTGAGTCAGGTGGCTGGATTTGCGATGGTGGTGAGGTGGCAGGAGATGTGTGAGGTGAAGTGGGGGAGTGGGCTGGAGGGGAAAGAGTGGGGGAGGAGGGTAGGGAGGAGGAGGGTGTGACATAGCAACTGTATGAGTCTGACGGGGGGTCTGGAGTGGCAGGTGGTGGTGAGATGGTGTTGGTGACAAGGGGAGGTGGGTCATGGCATGGGGTACTGTTGGTCGGGAATGGGCGTACATGGCAATTCCGATACATGCGTGGAGTGTTGTGGTAATCTGTGGTGACCTGGAAGGGGTTCGGGATGTGAGTGATGGTATATGGTCCCATAAACCGTGGGGAGACTTTGTTGGGTGTGGGTAGCTTTGCCACTACTGAGTCGCCCAGTTTGTAGGGATTGGAGGGAGCGGTGTCCGGCTGTAGGTCTAGGTTTTTCTGCAGGTGCTGTGGTTGCCACTTGAGATGGTGTAGGGGGTCGGACATGGGGGATGCGGCAGGGGGCTGTTGGTGTTGTCATAGAGGTAGAAGGAGAGGGGCCTCCCCGAATACCCTTTCGTGGGGGGAGATGTCGTCATCCCAGAGGCAGGAGTTTATTCCCCACTGGACAATTCTCATTCTTTGTTTCTTTTATTTGGGCCCGCACCTGATTTAGGAGGGTGCAATGGCTTCTCTCGCATATTCCATTCCCTTGGGGCCAGTAGGGGGAGGACAGTGAGATGTGGTAGTCAAAGATGGTAGCGAGTTCTTGTCATATGGCGTTGGTGAACTCGGGGGCATTGTCTGAGTGCAGGGCTTCGGGAATCCCAAAATATGGGAAGACATGGCGGACGAGGGCGTCAGCCACAGCGATCGCATGCTGTTCCCTGGCCGGACAGGCGATGAGGAATTTTGAATATGTGTCTACGAAGATGATGATATACCTGTAGCCAGATTTGGGTGGTAGGGGGCCGGCTACATCCATGGATAACAACTGCCAAGGTTTGTGAGCAGTGATGGTCCCTGATGGTCCAGGTGTGCAGGTGGTATCCTCTCCTAGCACAGGCCCGGCAGGACTGGGTAACTTGTTTGGCCAGGTTGGAGGGCTCAGGGGTCCACTGGTCATTGTTGAATACTTTCAACAGTTTCTTGATGCCAAGGTGCATCCCAATGTCAGAATGGAGGTGTGTCATGGTGTCTAGGGCGGTTTTGGGGTCAAGCACTATATGCCCCGACTAAGTAAATAGGTGATCGCCCTGCTGGTGGAGTTTGGAGAACAAGGGTGGTGGTATCCAGTGGGGGAGATCTTTGTTGTGCCATTGTTGTAGGAGTTCTGTTTTGCTGTGGGTTGAGTTAATTGGTAGGCAAGACAGGGTATCGACGTTGGTGTGTAGTTTGCCTGGGTGATAGGAAATCTCGTAGTTGAACTCCTGGAGAGTTTTTCTCCACCTAATGAGTTGGGCGTTGTGTGTGTTGGATTGCCATAACCATTGGAGTGATTGATGGTCGGTGATGATGGTGACGTTCATATCTGACAGTAGGCTCGGCAGTGTTCTAGTGCCCATATGATGCCCAGGCACTCTCGTTTGGTGGCAGTGTAGTTCCTCTTGGCTTGGTTGAGGGTGTGGCTGGCACAGGCGATGATGTGCTCCCACCCTTCCTGCACCTGGGCAAGGACAGCGTCGTCTGCTATTAACCCTAGAATGCTTACGTTATTATCCTCACAGTACTGCTTTCGCCAGGAGAACTTTTTTTTTCGACATTTTCTTTCAGTTTAGTCTATTTTAGTCTCTGTACACTTTAGTCTCTTTGATATAATCATACACTAATTATACGCCTGGAAAAAAAAAAGAAAAAATAAATAAAAAAAATTTAACACAAATGCTTTTGTCGAGCAAAAAACACTTAATCCACATTATACCTGTGAAACACCTTTTTTTTAAATCAATTTAGACCCTTTTAGAGTGTTTTCACCCTTTAGTCTCTTTGATTTAATCGGAAACTAATTATACACCTGGAAAAGAAGGAAAACAAAAAAATAAAAAAAAATTAACACAAATGCTTTTGTCAGGTAAAAAACACTTTAAACCCAAATATCATGGTGATAAATGCGAGACGAAACCACACCACTACCTATGTAGGTAGGGGGTAGGGTGGATTGAAGGTATAGGGAAGGACAGCTCCAAAGCTCTTATCATAACAAAATAGCAAATAAATAAATCGCCGAACAGGGAAATTAACCCGATGTAAGCATTCTAGGGTTAATGACATGTCAGTATTTAGATGGAAGGGCAGGGTGAAGTCGGGGAATGTGACAATCGGGGTGGTGATGAGTTTGTTCTTTAGTTCGTGGAATGCTGCTCTCCACTCATTGGTCCAGGTAAGAGGCTCGCCCTTCTTGGTCAGGTCATGGAGGGGCTTGGCGATGTCTGCAAACCCTTTTACAAAGCACTGGTAGTACGAAGTAAGTCCTAGGAAGGCGCGGACTTCATGGATGTCTAGGGGTATGGGGAGGTCTGCTATGGTGCACAGCTTGTCGGGGTCAGGTGATACAGTCGGCACAATGAAAGTCTGGATCCTCTAATTCGCACCATATATTTGGTAGGGTCCAAGAAATATTGTAGGAAAATTCCTGTAGTTGGTGGATTTTTTTCTGGTGGTTTCTAGTGACTTTACAGGCTTTCCACCACGTGCTGTGAGTTTATGAGCTCAGTGCCATCCTGACTGTGGATGGGAAAGCACGTCAGATTTTCTTGTCCTGCCTGGCCTTTATTAATTTCAAAGCTCTCGTTTTCACACCCTCCTCTGTCTTAGTGAATCATTGGAGATGGGTCCCAAGCCACTAACTGATGTAGAAAAAGCTCGAATCTTAACTATGAGAGAGAAAAATGTAAAAATTAAGGAGAGGCTTCAGTACAGCAGTACGGCTGGGGATCTTGAAGTCTGAATGAAGTCGATGCTGTGTGGTTCTTTCAGACATCTTTCAGCAATTGTGGGTACATATCTTTCAATTGTCTAGTAGTCAAACGTGGGTCTTTTATCACAGCTTGCTTCAGTAACCTGTCTGTAGTTGGTGATGTCTTCCTTTTAGCTGCTAGCCGGTCTTTATGTTGGGGAATTGTGTTTTTTAGCAGGTGGCGGGCAGCAGCAAGGAGTGACATAACGGTAGATTTTCCTCACCCAGTTCGAATACAAATATCCTTAATTTTTACATTTTCCTCTCTCATAGTTAAAATTCGGGGTTTTTCTACATCAGTTAGTGGCTTGGGACCCATCTCCAATGATTCACTAAGACAGAGGAGAGTGTGAAAACGAGAGCTTTGAAATTAACAAAGGCCAGGCAGGACAAGAAAATCAGACGTGCTTTCCCATCCAAAGTCAGGCAGGCACTGAGCTCATAAACTCACAGCACGTGGTGAAAAGCCTGTAAAGTCGCTAGAAACCACCAGAAAAAAATCCACCAACTACAGGAATTTCCTACAATATTTCTTGGACCCTACCAAATATATGGTGCGAATTAGAGGGTCCAGATTCCATTGCACTGACTGTACTCATTCCTTAGAAATGATGTGCACCAGAAAGGCGATGGTTTATGCAGCCAGAATGCATTTTGAAGGTCTGAGCTTGAGGCTTGCCTGGTGGAGGTGTAGGAAGATTTTCCTGAGGCGTTGGAGGTCATCGGCCCACATCTGGCTGAAAATGGTTACGTGCAGGAATGCCAGACAGATTTCTCAGGTAAGGCCACTCAGGACAGACTCCATTAACCTGGAAAAGGTGGCGGGGGCATTACAGTCTGAATGGTAGGATGTTGAACTCATAGTGTTTCCCATTACTGGTGGAAAATGCAGTTTTCCTCCTGTCCTCGGGGTGTACCAGGACTTGCCAGTATCTCGATTGGAGGTCCAAGGTGGAGAACCAAGAGGCTCCGTGTGGGGAATCAAGGGAGTTGTTTAGCCTGGGAAGGGGGGTGGCATCCTTGGTGGTCATGACGTTCAATTGACGGTAATTCATGCAAAAGCACATGGTGCCATCTTTCTTTTTGACCAGGACGACGGGGGAGGACCAGGGACTGGTGGAGGGTGATACAACACCGGCACCGAGCATTTCCTGGACCTGCCGGTCTTCCTCAACCCATTGTTTGGGGTTCTTCCACCGTGATGGTTGGTGAATGGGTGGTCCTGTGGTGTGTATTTCATGCATCAGGTAGGTGGTGTGGCGGATGTCAGTAGGGCCTGATGCGAAGAGGTCTTGGAAGTCCAGGAGAAGGTGGCGGAGGCTGTCTGCTTGGTGAGGTGAGAGGTGTTCAGGTAGTGGAGGTAGGGCGGCAGGGGGGGAATGGGGGGTTGCACAGGGCTCGGCCTCTTCCATCTCTCCCACTACTTATCCTTTAGGTAGCGTGAGGGTGGTGGTGGAGATGTTTGCTACTAGGACTGCTGCGATGTGGGGGGGGAGGAAGGTGGGGGACAGCAGACAGGCTGAGAGGGTTCCAGGTGGTAGGCTGGGAAAGAACAGGACGGAGGCTCCAGTGGGTCTGTTCAGATGTAGCCAAGCCTCGTGCTCGGGGGGGGGATTGTTAGGGTGGAGGAGATGGTTGCTGGGAAGGTTGGGTGTGGAGTGGGGGAGCATGAGGGAGTGAGTGGGGGAGGGGGGGCTGGGGGAGGGGGGTCTGCATGTGCAGAGGGGCAAGGGTCAAATTTAGGTAATTGCACGTGAGATTTTGTTCCCATTTTTGCTGATGACCCTGTTTTGCTACTCTCTATATTCTGCCTGGGTCAAGACCCATTGCTGGCCACCAGTGTTATGCGAGGTGCTTTTTGGTCAACTTCTCGTCCTAGAAACACTAGCTGTTGAACAGGGTTCTCTTTCAAGAGCGGAGCTAGAACATACTATGAGAAGAGCAGGGCATAAAAGCTCTGGGCAACAACCTTACACGTGTATTACCTTACTTTCTACTCACAGTATACAGTGCTTCTTGACAATCGATGTTCATGCGTAGCTTCTGCAGGAGGTCCAGTCCCAGGTAACCATCATAGGCACAGCATGTTGAGTCAAACACAATGAATTTGTGTTGGGTAGAGACTTGTTGGTGGGTGTCGGTGTGTCAGGTCCGAGTTTCCCCATGTATGGGCAGGGGACCATCCCTCTCATCCATGAGATGTGCTGACATAGGGAAAAGTGGACCAAAAGCCGACTTGTGACAGAAGTAATAATGGTTGTAGTGGCAGGATCTGGCCACTCCTGTGTCGACCAGTAGCCTCACTTTTACCCCGTTCAATCTCATCTTGTCATAGACTGAAAGGCGGTATGTCTGAAAGGTGGCCCCCACCACCATGGGGAGGTGCTGGGGCGGGCCTAAAAATCCAGCTGCCGTGGGATCTTGTCTTCTTCTGCTCCATTTCCCTGAGGTTAGTGCCCTCGGTTGGTAAGGCATCATCCTTGGCGCCCTTGTTATTTAGGGAGGACACTTTCCATCGTCCCTGGGTGGCTGGTCTGTGCTGGGCAGCTTTTAGTTGTTCTCTGATGTTGTGCAGTGGACATTTGTGGCTGCAGGTGAAGAATTCCCACGGGTTGATGTAAATCAAATTTGTGTTTTCCTTGGGGTTGGGGCTCTTATTGGTGGGGTGTGCCCTGGGTAGATTAGATGTTGCTGTGGGGTTGGTGTGGGCTGAAGGCACCCATGGTTTGTAGTGTGGTGCTTGTCTTTGGGTGGGGAATTTGCTTACAACATTGATCTGCTGTAGGGTGGAGCGGGAGGCTAGGAGGCGTCGTATTAGCTGAATGTCTTTATCTTGGTCTCCCTTTGGGTCGTGTATCATAAAATGTTCCTTGATGACATTGGCAAAGACCCTTAGAAGTGTGCTGAATGTATGTTGTTCCTGGGTTGCTGCATCAGTCTCCGGGTATGCGACGGTGACAAGTCGCCTGGCCTGGATGAGTGTGTCATCTAAGTTTCCATTGTAAGTTAGGCTGTCGAGTTATGATAGTGCCACAACTCTTTCCAGTGATGGTGTGATGGCCTGAATCACTATTTGGGTGAAATTTGCCCATGTCAGCTCCGGGACGATCTTGGGTGCAATATTGGCTACTGCTTTGGCCAGGAGAGGAAGGGTGACTGCTACTTTCTGACTGTCATCTTCGAACCAAGTATCTACGAGTGGTTTGATCATGGATACATATGTGTGTATGTCATATTTTTTTGGGTCAAATTTAGGTAATTGCACGTGAGATTTTGTTCCCATTTTTGCTGATGACCCTGTTTTGCTACTCTCTATATTCTGCCTGGGTCAAGACCCATTGCTGGCCACCAGTGTTATGCGAGGTGCTTTTTGGTCAACTTCTCGTCCTAGAAACACTAGCTGTTGAACAGGGTTCTCTTTCAAGAGCGGAGCTAGAATATACTATGAGAGGAGCAGGGCATAAAAGCTCTGGGCAACAACCTTACACGTGTATTACCTTACTTTCTACTCACAGTATACAGTATGAATATAGGTATCAATCAGTACACTACTCAGTCTCACATACACTAGGGAGACTAGATGGCTTCGACTGGACTGTTATATGCAGCATACAATATCAACATAGGTATCACACATTGTACTCTGCTGTCACAAGGGCACTAGACAGACACAGTACACAATATGAACGTAATACACAGTATACTACAAGGGCACTAGGCAGACACAGTATACAGTACAATATGAACACCAGTATCACACTATACATTGTTTAGTCACAGATACACTAGGCAGACTAAAGGGCTCCAACTGGGCTGTTGGAGTCTTGTGCCCTACAGGTGTTGGCCAGGTGTAGGAGGGGTCCTCTCAGGTGTTCTTTCTCACAAAGGACACAGGACAACCCTCAGGGGCAACATCGTCTTCCGTGGGCTGCTGCTGGGCAGCATGGTGAGAGGCACACTGCTCGTGGGGCCTTGCGGAGTGGTTTGGTCCTCATGGCTCGGGCAAGAGAGAGTAGGCGCGCTTGTCTGCACCCACCCTGGGGAGGAGGTCATTGTTGTCTGGAGCTGGGGAGGTCGGGCCCCGCAGTCGCAAGGGCACCTCTGTGAGTCAGCGACTGTGGTCTCCCTCCCTTCAGGCCACTGTCAGGGTTGAACTGCCGCGTCGCCACCGGCAGGAGTCCGTCAGCTGGTCGTCTGGCCCAGGCACTGGCTGTACTGTGCACACTCCCAGGGTCACCACGGGGCCTCACCAAACCTCCTCCAGACAGGAAAGTTCCTCCTGGGGGCTGCCTCTGTAGAGAGAAATGGATGAGCATCCTGCTCAGCTATAGGAGGGGTGAGCCAAGCAAAGGTCGTCCTCCACAGGGGAAGTGTCGGGATGAGAGACGTTTGGTGGGGTGTCTCTCCCTGGAGCGGCTGATAGCCACTGCCAAAGTCTTGTGGACAACAGCAGGAGGGCGGCTGATGGCTGTCCCTTTCCCTTCGGTGCAGCTGAAGGCCGTCACTGGGGCACAACTTCCTGACACGACTGTGGGCATGGTGCAGCTGATGACCATCAACTGTCCACAGGTTCTGCTGAAGACCATCACTGGTGTCCTGTGCAGGGAGTGCAAAGCAGTTGAGGTGCAGCTGAAGGCCATCAATGAGGTCCAACTCCTGGAGGCAGCTGCAGAAGGAGAGAGGATATTACAGTCTCTCCCCGAGTGTGGCTGATGGCCGTCACCGGTTTCTGCAGGGGAGTGGGGGGGGTTGCAGTGGTTGAGTGGCTGATGGCCATCTCTGTGTTTGTGCAGCTGAAGGGTCACTTGCTTTGTGCGGCTGAATGTTGTCACAAATTTTGTGCGGCTGAAGGCCGTCACTTGGGAGCTGATTGAGACTGGGTATTCAGCCCCACCCCGAACCTGGCAAGGGCTGGTCCGGCTGGAGGGTAATGCACCCGGACTGCAGCATTCCCGCTGGGTCCGTTCTGGAGAATAAGGGTGCGAAGTAGTTGGGGACATAGGTCCGTGCTGCCTGGGAAATGTGCGCATCCTCAGAGCCCCTCCATGCTCTCCTTCTGGGAGGAGTGTCACCATGTCCCGGTGCTGCTTGGTTGCCAAGGTGGGTATTTCAATTTCCATTTAGTACAATACAAGGGCATATATTCTAGGTGTGCCAGATGTACTGTCCAAACCCACAACAAACGGAGAAAGCATCACACCTGTACAAAGGATTATAGTAGGAAACTATTTTTCACCCTCATGAAACATGTAGGCAGTTCCTATTACAACATATGTACAAAAAGTTCCATCTAAATATGATACTCTACACAAAATGTAGGTAAGAGGAGACTGTGCAAGAAGCAAAACTGAGCGTTTCTGCACAAACACACGACCAGTGTTTGTGTTCACGGCTGAAGAGTTCACTCTAGAAAGATCATTGTCTAATCATGGCACAGATTTAATATATGGGGAATCTTCATTTCAATGTGAAGATAATTATGTATGCAAATTAACCACAGGAGAAATGAAACCTGAACGAGTAATTACTCTTGTATTTCATTTGCAGAAAGCATGATGCAGTAACATGGGAGTGTAGGTCTTGTATACACACCTTCAGCAAGGAAAGGCAAATAGAACAAAAGGGAACATGACCTGACGTGATCCCACCTCAGCTTACCAAGCCTATTCACCCACTGTTAGTGGTTTTAGTTACATAGCTTCCTTTTAACCTGCCGCGTCCTGTTGACGTGAATGAACATCCACACGTTTTGTTACTGCCAATCCCGTTGATGTACATAAACGCGAATCAATTGCAAGGTCCCTAATTTGCACAATTTTCAATTTTCGCAAGTGATTTTTGGTACATATACACGGAACACCTTCCTCTACAAGATGCCAGGCAGCGACAATGCCTTACCCAGCATGACCTCCCTCCACCCCCGCATGCCATTGTCTCAGCAATTCACCTGTTACCAGTGACCTGGCCAGTAAAGACATGTCGTGCCACGGTACAAAATTCAGGACCAGAGTGATTCCCCAATTGATGACAATGTGGAGGACAAACTTTACATAGCATTAGAGGAAGAAACAGTCAGAAATAAAAAAAGGTCAGTTATGTTGATGTGTTTCGTGAGTGAAACAATGTTTATATTGTCTATATTACTGTGTAAAAACCAAAATACTCTCATACTACATATAAATTCGTACCAAATAAATAAATAAATACCGTTTATGAGTGGTGTGGAATGGTTATCCTCCCATAGAACTTTTCTTTGGAGCCAGGCAGATATAAATAAATAAATACCTTTTATGAGTGGTGTGGAATGGTTATCCTCCCATAGAACTTTTCTTTGGAGCCAGCCTGATAGAAAACACAGTAAGGTGAGGAAGTACTGCTACCTGTATCGAGTATTTTAAACCTCAGGTGAGTGGTTTCTCTATGATTTTTCGATGATTCTCACTAAAAGCGGAGGTTTGAACAAAAAAAAAAAAAAATCCAAAAATGGTCGGGATTGGGGGGAGTCAGTGGTGGAAAAGTGGTCGGGATGGGGCGGGTTAACTCTTTTCTGGCAAATGCGTCATACGGTATTTTCGTAGTAACGTTTTACCTTTTGTTTTCATTTTGTTCAGGATTAGCTATTTCATATATTTTTTATCATTCCTAATACAAATTATCTATTGTATATATATATATATATATATATATATATATATATATATATATATATATATATATATATATATATATATATATATATATATATATATATATATATATATATATATATATATATATATATTACTCTGTTATACATACTAGCTACAAATAATAGTACAGTAGTTTCTGTAGCTAAGTCTGATGATACATGGCAGGATCGAAACGTCTCACCAATAAAGCAAATATCGTTTGTTTTGTCTTTGTTATTACCACCAGCCTTTCATCCCCAAATGAGAGTAACTTGCCCAAATACTTATTCTTGTAATTCCACAGCTTTTCAGTACTGAGAGTTGGAATTTATATCCAAACAAAGAACATTACCGTGCACTAGATACAAGCACACTCCTAATTGTAAGCCTCTATAAAGTGCCCTAAGCACAAAGGTCGTATTCACGTAGGTTAAGGAGGCTCCCTGCCACCTCTTCCTTAGCTATAGGCATATATTTTCAGATATGACTGGTCAGTATCCTTTGGTATGTAAAGTGAAACGAGACAAAAATTTACATAACACAGGAGGCGAGACAAGAAGCATTTACGTAACAGAAGAGGACTGTTAGGTGTAATAAGCAAAGTATATCTCTTCAGAAGAGATTTTATGAAGCTTTCTTAATCAACGAGAATACGGGCCAAAGAATACAGCTTTAAATAATTATTTGTAGCGAACCAGTCACATTTTCACTTATCTGGATTTACTTAACATTACAGCTGTCAGTGCCATGGTCAGTTTACGATGAATTACAATATAAATTTCATCACCATCATCCACTCTTGAGATGGGGTTGATTGGTTCCTATCTCAAAATAAGGCTACTTCTGTCCTCATTTCACCTGTACAATTTTGCTGCAGAGGGACTTCTTCACGTAGTGGCATGCATATAACCAGGTCGTTCAACTGTATGGTTGTACAGAATTCCCTCAGCTACTTTCCCTCCACAGAAAGAAGGCATGGTAAGCTGCAGATCAGCTTCAGCCTGCGGACCACCGGGATCAGGTTTCAGAAGAATCTAGGGCTACAAATCCTACTACTACTACTCACCCTTACACTACAGTAATGTGTGCATTCTATTCTTCCTGCCTCCAGATGAGGAAGATCTTTGGTAATGAAGGGATTAATGACACTGACATCTCATACAACCATTTTGAAGTCTCAAAACTTAATAAAATCGTCTGTAGGTAACAAGTATAACTAGAGCCCCTCTTACCCCAAGGGTAGAGTCACATCAACCGCGAGCCCATACATATCTAGCGTGGCTCGGAATATGACCCTGACTGTGACCTACTTTCACCAATTTCGAATTCGTAGATTTTCATCCCTACTACACAACTCTAACATTTTGTGATAAAATCTGAAGCGGTTGCGAAGATATTGTTGCAACACACACACACACACACACACACACACACACACACACACACACACACACACACACACGTACACACACACACACACACACACACACACACATACACACACACACAAACTGAAAACAATACCAGCTCCGCTATTGCGGCTGGCAAAGAGAATGAGGCACGGCATTAATGTTATGGGTACATGACCGTCCATTGCCGCTGATGGCACTGCATAATAAATAATCCTCCATCATTCTCCTAGGCAAGGATTCTCATCGGGTGAGGAGGATCCCTAACGCCTCTTCCTTAGCGATTTGTTTTTGGATATGGCTGGATAGTATTCTTTTGTAGATTATTTATGCAGATTATGGCAACAGAGGAAGGCTTTATATAACACAGGCGAGGTCGGTAAAGGTTAATAAGCTAAATAAATGGCATGGGAAAACGTGTTAGGGAGTTTCATTAACCGAATTAATTATGTACTTCCCTAGCACTTTTTCCTAAACGACTGATTATGCCTTTTTTTTTTTTATGCAAGGAAGAAGGAACCAAAGGCCATGAGCCCACAGTAACAGTTCCCTCCAAGAGAAAAACAAAATACAATAGAGAGCCAAATTCAAGATCCGATCATTTTGAGATGCCTGGACACACTGCGTTTGAAAGACTGGAGATCATAGGGAGCAGAAAATACAGACAGAGGGAGACAGCTCCAGAGCTGACCTGTTGCATAAATGAAAGACTGGGAGTAACGGTTAACTCCTGCATTAGAGTTGGACAGGAAAGGGATGAGAGTTTGCTGCCAGACGGGTGCTACGTGCCCGTCGTAGAGGTGGAGGAATGCAAGCAGACAGTTCAGAGGAGTAGTGACCATTAAAGTAACGATAGAAAGGAGATAAAGATGCAACAGTGTGGCGAAGAGACAGAGGTTGAAGGGAGTCAGTAAGAGGAGGAGAGTTAATGAGACGAAAAGCCTTTGACTCCACCCTATTGAGGAGAGCTGTATGTGGGGAGCCTCCCCACACATGAGAGTTGTACTCCACACAGGGGCAGATAAAACCCCTGTATAGAGTCAACAATTGTGCAGGGGTAAAGAAAGAGCGGAGTCGGCTTAGCACACCCAATCTCTTGGAAGCAGATTTTACAAGAGATGTAATATGATCTTTCCAAGATAAGTCCCGAGTAAATGAAACCCCAAGCATGTTCAAGGATGATGCAGGATTAAGCTGAATATTATTAAACATTAGTGGGTATACCTGTGGAAGATTTTGTTGGGTTGATAGGTGTAAGAACTGAGTCTTAGATGCATTAAAGACAACCATATTATTTTTACCCCAGTCAAAGATACGAGCCAAGTCAGACATTAGGTGTGCCATAGCCTCATCCCTTGTTTGTTGAAATAACTGTTGAGATGGGCGTTACAGGAACCGAATGGAAAGGTGAAGGGTGGAGTCATCAGCGTATGAGTGGATAGGGTTAGATGTACAGCTTAGATGATCATTGATGAATAAAATGAAGAGAATTGGTGATAGGACTGAGCCCTGAGGAACACCACTGTTGAAAGATCTAGGAGAAGAACGATGGCCGTCTACAACAGCGGCTATACAATGACCAGAAAGGAAGCTAGTGATGAAGGCACAGATACAAGGATAGAAACCGTAGGAGGGCAGTTTGGAAATTAAAGATTTATGCCAGACTCGATCGAAACCCTTTGAGATGTCAAGTGCAATGGCAAAGCTTTCGCCAAAGTCCCGAAAGGAGGATGACCAGGAGTCTGAAAGGTAGGTGAGAAGATCGCCAGTGGAGCGTCCCTGACGGAACCCATACTGACGATCGGAAAGAAGGTTGTAATAGGAAAGATGCCTTAAAATTTTTCTATTAAGAATTGACTCGAAAACTTTTGAAATACAGGACGTTAAAGCAATTGGACGATAGTTGGAGGGTTGGGAGTGGTCACCCTTCTTTGGGACTGGCTGAATGAGAGCAAACTTCCAGCAAGAAGGAAAGGTACAAGTTGACAGACAAAGGCGAAAGAGTTTGCCTAGGCAGGGTGTAAGCACAGAAGCACTGTTTTTGAGAACAACAGGAGGGACCCCATCAGGCCCATATGCCTTGTTAGTACTAAGGCCAGTGATGGCAGAAAATACATCAACTGAAGAAATTTTAATGTCAGCCATGAGGAAGTCAGAGGGGGAAAGTGATGGAGGAACAGCACCGGAATCGTCTAAGGTGGAATTGGAGGAGAAAGTCTGTGTGAAGAGATCTGCTTTATCAGTAGAAGAAATAGCTACAGAACCATCAGAGTAGAAAAGAGGAGGGAAGGATGATGAGGTAAAGTTGTTAGAAAGATTTTTGGCAAGGTGCCAGAAGGAGCGGGAAGAATTCGAGTTGGAGAGTTGAGAGCATTTAGTATGGATGAAATTATTTTTAGTAGAGCGAAGAACAGACTTAGCACGATTCCGGGCAGAAACGTAAAGATGATGTGATTCAGGGGTGGGTTGGCTCCGGTACCTTTTGTAGGCCTTCTCCTTGTTGCGGACAGCATTAGAACAAGCGTGATTATACCAAGGCCTTTTGCGTTAGTCAAAGGATATGAGAAAGGAATGTATGCTTCTATGCCCGAGAGAATAACCTCTGTAATGCGCAAGGCACACTCAGATGGCTCACGGCCATGGAAGCAATAATCATTCCAGGGAAAATCAAACAAGTACTGCCTGAGGGCCTCCCAGTCCACGGCTCCAAAATGCCACAGACGACGTTTCCCTGGAGGGTTCACAGGCCGTACCGGAGTGATAGGACAGGTTAAGGTAATAAGGTTGTGATCGGAGGAGCCCAACGGAGAGAAAAGATTAACAGAGGAAGCAGAAGGATTAGTTGTGAGGAAACGGTCAAGTATGTTGGAGCTCTCTCCTTACTACACCTTACTGTCCTACTGTTATATTAATCCTTCCAGTATCGCCATACTCTGCATAAATAACGTACAAGAGGATATTTGCAAACAATACACAAAAATAAATCGCTAAGGAAGAGGTGCTAGGGAGCCTCTTTACTCGGCGAGAATATGCGCCAAAGACACAATATATCTTCCCAAAGATTAACGAATTCATAGCGGAAAAATCGAACCATCTGAAACACGCACTAGTAGATACAGGGTTTTTCATTGTTTTTCGTCAGTTGTAAATATTTCTTCAGACGGAACAGGAAAGATAGTTCTCTTTGAAAAAAACAAAAATGTCAGTGCACACTTGGTGCCAAACAATCTGACACCATGGACGATGGCTACTGGAAACTGCTCAATAATTTTTTTTTTTTTTTCACACGCTGGTAGGCTTTTTTTTTTTTTTTTTAGAATGCTGAAAATTTCATGCTTTTGAAATTTTCCAGTCGATATTATGGTTATATTAAGATTTAGATGATGATAAATTAACATTCCTGGGACACACAAATTATATGCATCATTTTGGATATCATCGTACCCCTCCTGAGCAATGATTTTATTTATTTATTTATTTTTTTTTTTATCGACTGTGCCTTGCTCATGTTTACTTCATGGGTAGTCACTACAGATAACCGGGTTTTAATGCCATTGCTCTTGAAATGTATTCGTAGGGGGATTCTGTTATGTTATTAATAGTTCTAAACGTGTAATTTAACATCCAGTTCGAGTAACACATCACACAAGGAGCGATTGACACATACATAGGTCTGCCTTCTGTGTGTACCATGTTCCTCCCAGCCTCTTTTGACGTGGTAACTTTACAGTCTGACGGGATGAAACCTTTACATGCACTGCCATATTTAACGTCATATTTCTCCTCGAGTAGTCTTCCTCCGTATGGTTTGTTCTGGACGTGACCCTCCTGCCTCCAGCGTCTGATCCACCTTGAGACAGTGGCAACGCTGGTGCCTGTCTCCCGGGCTATGTTGCGAGCTGACATGCCGCCCACCCACAGCCACACGAAGTTCATGCGCTCACTTAGGTTGGTGGACCGGGGGAACTGCATTCAGGTTCTGTGGATTATTCCGCGGTCAGTACGGGCTGACACATCTCGACATCGCTAGAAACTCATTAAAAACAATGGACATATATATATATATATATATATATATATATATATATATATATATATATATATATATGTATGTATGTATCTTTTCTACAGGGACCCAAAGGATGAATGTGTGCATAAAATCGTCACTCATCCCATTAGAGGTGGCCACAAAGGATCTTCTCCATGTCTCCCAATTCTCTAGAATCTGGTTGTTCTCTCCTTCCAACGCACATCCCCTTCTGTCATATACCTCTTGAGCTCATCCCTCCATCTCATTGTTGAGTCTCCCCTTGCTCAGTCCCCCTCACCACACTCATATACTGATACAATACGCTCTCCTAGCCAGTCTCTTTGTTAATCATTTTACAACATTTACATTTGTTGTTGACAAACTCAGATAATTTCAAAGATTACTAATCCTTTGTGTATTTATCATCCATTTAGCGTTCAACCCTCTGATTATGGGATTACTCGTATTTCCGTTATCAGACAATATCCTTTCCAAAAATGCATTTACTATACTATAGTATTTTTACCTAAACTTGGCCCTGATTCTTGTCTTTTTCCAGTTTACATCACGTAAGTCAATAGAGGAGAAAGACAATACAATGGCTTTACATCATTTCCATTCCACTTACTCGTAACTTGCATCATAATTTTATAGTAAGTTTGTTTTTACAATTCTCCAGGGAGATGGAGCGGTCTTCAGGGGGACCTTACCATAGTTTTTTTTACGTAAGATTATGAAGTTTTGAATAATAGTAAATATTCACTGGGTCCAGGCTTTAGGCACGATGAGACCCCAAAGGGCACCCTTCATAGGAGGGAGGGCCTGCGAGGGGCCTGGACAGTCTTTATGCATGGTCATGGGTTTTAACCTGGGAACACGAAATTTTGCAAACTGGTAGACGTTCACCCCAGCCATGTTTTAAGTGAGGCAGAACCCCCTATGGGTATCCTACAGGGGGAGACTACTCCTTGGAGAAGGGACACCATAGCTTTAACGCAGGCACGTGCATTTTTTCACGGTAGCAGAGGTTCACCCAAACCAGACTATAAACAGGGTTGACCCCCCGTGATTCACACCTGTACCTGCTCCGTGAATGATTTTTTTTTTTTTTTTAAGCCTTACAGTATTCCAGAGTGGGTGCGGCTGTCAGCGGTGCCCTTTGACTTTTCTACATCGATTTCTGGTGTTCTACTTGGCCCCTAGATTTCGATTCATTAATCGGTCAAAAGTCGAATGGAATCCCAGAGTACCGGTACTTCGTCTATATGTCTGTCACGTATGCAGCAAGTCTTCCCGTAACGACTTAAGTAAAACTTTTTTACATAAACAGTGATATATATTTCAATATCATTTTTATTGCTGCTGCTGCTACATTCTGATCTGTTTGGCCGCAGGTAAGTAATTTCACTTATGGGATCTTCTCGCAGCTTCCCTTCACCGTTAATGTTGTGCTGCTTCTTGGTGTGGCATGTGCTGTCCTGTGTTCCATTATGTATGGTATGTTGTGTGAGCCTACTCTTCAAGCTGGGCATGTGTCATCTGTGATTCTGGCCAACCCAGATCTAAGCTCATAACTGAGGAGGGCTGAATGATATCCTGTTCTAAGCCTAGCTAAGTGTTCTCGATCACCCCTATGAAAGGATACCTGTGATCGGTGGATGACGGGAGGGGAGCTTGTATTGGTGTTCATACCGACGTGTCGTACTGCCTTGCATTCGTATTATGTAGATGTTTCTTCTTTGCTTCTGTAGGAATGTCTGGAAGTGAGATATCTTATCCCACTGTTTTATAATTATATTCATGACGTAATAAGGCTGTATCATGTACAATTGAAAGAGCAGCCGCTTCTCACATCTTGACCTCAAGCTAGAAAACCACAGTTTATCCTCACTGTTCTGAACTTCACAGCAAAATATTAACTAGGTTATTTATTCACTGAATTGAGAGAGGCGTATTTCTTCCTTGCACAATCATAAAGTGATAAGCAGACATTTATATTCTCGAACTTTACCACTGTTGTTCTTCATTACACCTACAAGATTAATCTATTTTATTTAACACTAATATATGTTTATGAATTGTCCATATAAATTCGTGGAATGAAGACATGAATTCTTGTACTAGATGGAAAAAAAAAAAAAAAACAGTAGCAGATCACCTGCACCATAAGATGAGACACAATTGTATAATTTGAAAACGGGTTTTTAAATCCCAGTAACGTGTAGAGAAGCCTTGCCACAAAACTAGCAAGAAAATGGTTAGCAACACGGAGCCACATGACAGAGAATAAACTGTGAAGAAACACGGCATCAAATGATTCATAACAAACTATGCAGTGTCACCAAGCCACATAACTGACAGTTAATGTGTAGTGAATCACATCACTGAAAACAAAGTGTACATTGATGTCGTGCCAAATGACTGACAACAGAGTGTGTAGTAACACGGTGCTATATGACTGACAACAAAGTGTGTAGTAAGACGGTGCCACATGACTGACAACAACGTGTGTAGTGACATGGTGCCACATTACTGACAACAAATTGTGTAGGTACAAGGTATCACACCACTGACAACAAAGTGTGTAGTAAGACAGTATCACATGACTGACAGTAAAGTGTGTAGGTATAGGTATCACATCACTGACAACAAAGTGTGTAGGTACATGGTGCCACATGACTGACAACAATGTATGTAGTGACACGGTGCCATATGACTGACAACAGAGTGTGTAGTAAGACAGTATCACATGACTGACAACTGTGTAGGTACACGGTGCCACATAACTGACAACAAAGTGTGTAGGTACACGGTGCCACATGACTGACAACAAAGTGTGTAGGTACACGGTGCCACATGACTGACAACAAAGTGTGTAGTGACACGGTGCCACATGACTGACAACAAACTGTGCAGGTACACGGTGCCACATGACTGACAACAGAGTGTCTAGCAACACGATCCCACATGACTGACAACAAGGTGTGTAGCAACATGATATCACATGACTGACAAAGTGTGTAGTGACACGGTAATACTTGACTGACAACAAAGTGTGTAGTAACATGGTATCACATGACAACAAAGTGTGTAATAGCACGGTGCCACGTGACTCACGGTGAAGGTGCAGGGGTAGATGAGGCCGGAGCGTGACTCACACAGTTTGGAGTGCAGCTGTGCACTGAATGCTGACCCGCCTCCCGCCGCCCTTATGTACACACGCCCAGCCAGTGAACACTTCCCCTCTCATCACACCATTCAGTGAACACCCCCCCTCTCACAACACCAGCCAATGAACACCTCCCCTTTCTCTACAACATCCAGTCACCACCAGTTCCAGGTTGAGTTACACTGACGTGATGGCAAGGCTTGAAGCATGGCTGGCAGTGCCACCTACTCTGGAGTCGTGCCTTACTTTGTAGGGTTCGGTATCTGTCAGCCTCGTGAACCAAGCATCCCCCCTGCATCACTGGTATAGGATGGCTGCGTGTGATGTTGCTCGTTCCTGCCCATCCACTGCCGTCTCAATGTGACGGCCTGGGTGTACTGGTGGCAGCTGATGATGACTTCACAGGAGGATTCGGTTAGTCAAAGTCAGATGCAGGGCTCTCACTTTTAAGATAATTACCCTAGATTGGGTAAGTTTGATTAATTTAAGGAAATTTCTAAGATAATGGAACTTTTAAGGTAATTCTGAGGTCATTCAGGGCAGTATGGTGGTAAAAGCTAAGGTAATTTTGATAATTTGACAGTACATTTTGCATTCATCATTATATAAAATTTTACAAAAAAAAATCTGGTATAATGGCCACGAATAGTGGCAATATACATGCTTTTATCACATGGTGCCCAGGCCTGGCAGGCCATACTCCGTACGGTACGCGACTACGTCGAACGTGACCTGTTACTTATCTCCGTTGTCTCGTCCACTCACACTACACTGTCCACGCAGCCAGCCAGTGTGGTGAGTACGTTGAGTTAAAATCTCAGATTTGCAGGCTTTACAGTAGCAGTGTTTTGATGTACTAATCACTGGTGTACTCTCTTTCCTCCTACATTTTATGATGTTTTTAAGAAACTTTTCAGTGAGTAGCCTAATGGCAGTGTACAGATGATGGTGAGGATAATTCTGAATTTAACAACGGAATGATTTTGGGTAAATATATACTTTCAGCCCAGACTGCCATACAAATTTTTTTCTGAATATTTCATAATATTCTAAGACACTCTTTTACGGCCGAGAACACTTCCGTTTTTTGCCACAGTAGTTAAGGTAAAAATCGTCAAAACATATCAACAGCCAACGGAGAAACATAAGCCGTGATTTCGCATGAAAGAAGTCAAATATTCTGGTTGACTGACCGACTCGGCTAGGTTGATCTTCGGCACGTGATCGCCTGTACAACAAACTATCAGCTGATCACGCTCCCCCCTCCCGCTCGCTCACCAACAACAACAAATATGGCGACATAAATAATTAATAAACAATATCTACTTGTACATGCAAAGCATAGAGGCAATTACATAACCTAATATTTACTACTCAGAATATGAAATGACATTACATTTTTCTCATCATAACACCAGCCACTCTGAACATAAACGTGATATGTCAGTTCAGCATATCAAGGGAGACTTTTCACTACACTCACAAGCTGACACTATCATAGCAATTTTTAGCTTGTAAATCTTCGAACTTGTTAGCCTTCACCACGTTTCTTTAGAGTTTCTTTAGCCGTTTAACTAATCAATAATCACCATATAATATTTATTTACTTAGCCATGGCCAAATATGTGGAAAAGTGGGAAGAATAAGAGGGCAACACTGCTCCCAACCACTGTTGAGGCGAACTCAACCTGAAGGGTTCCGGTTGGAATTTGATGACGTCACAATGTTGGAGTTTGTCCTCGCCTCGACAAGAGAATGGTGCCCAAGTCAACATTATGATGAAAGCGTCAACAGAAGTCAACTTCGGTTGACTTTTAATTCTCGCAAAATCACAGCTCTAGTCTACGAATATCAGTAAATAACCGAACCTAACCTAACCAACCTAACCTAACCTAACCTAACCAAGACAATTGGAAATACCTAACCCTGACATAGTATCTAAAACACACCCATCTCAGCCGTAACCAAGATGCTCAATGTTCAGCTTCTGTTGACTGATGTTAATGGAAAACAAAGACTCCACAATCTTTCTAAAGTAGTAGGATGTGCATTAACGTTGCCACGCTCATTTGCTTCTGCGGAGTCATTTAAGACGTATGTGTTATGAGTCCATATTACAATTACAAATCATAATAGATAGATAGATAGATAGATAGACAGCTCCATGCAAGCCTGGGAAAGGGAAATGATCTTGCAAGTTAACTGAGGAAATGTTGACCATACACAGGAAGTAGCAAGTCAGGGGATGATATAGGTAGTGTGTCAGCGAGATAGCATGCGAACAAAGCCTAGTGACATACACACATACTCACACACATGTTTCTAGAACTTTCCAACCACAGTGTAACACACGTGACATGACCCCTGCTACACCAGAATTTAGGAAGTAGAGGCAGAAGGAGACAGGCCATAGAATCGACAGGTAGTAGGCAGAAGGGCTTAGCAACATGGAAGAGAGAGAGAGAGAGAGAGAGAGAGAGAGGGAGGTAGCTCGCGGGACTCAACTAAACTTCACTCGTGTGTGAGAGACTTTGTTAATATTTCCAAGACAAATAAAAATAGTCCCATACTATTCTTTACCTCTCTTGCATTGCATGACAAATGGGAAAGAAGATTATCTACTTACAAATCTACTCACTTATAACAACAGCTCGTCCACAAGTCTAATATATATAAAACATTACTACAAAGAAGTTACAAAGTCCATTATGACATTTGGTTGGTAGCGAAAGTACGGACCTCGTCTTCGAATCAACAGTGAATTTCTACAAAAGCAGGTGACACTCTACAAGATTAGCTTCAGTTCTACAATGAATTCCTACAAAATACAAGCCCACGAGTGTACAATTGATTCTTCATTATGAAGAATGAAAAAAAAAAAAATCTCACAACCAACAACTCACAACCAGCTCCTGACAGTATTCTCTCCAACCCCCCCCTCCGTCTCCCTGATCATCACGCTGATGTAGAGGTGAAGAGATCACACGACGTCTTGCAAGTAGTTTAACAAAATACTGATACAATCTTGCAATTTCTACGACGAACCAACGAACTACAACCATCTACAATCAACTACAAGTAACAACTCTACGATGCGTTTGTATAATCTTCTACACGCTCCTACAAGTAGTGGCAGTCTTCATCCCACAACAAGTAAATCACAAGAGAAAAGGACCGAGAAAACATCGAGAAAGAAAAACAAAACAAACTAACGAAGAATGAGACACGACTCACAACTCACAACCACCAGACCTCACCCTCCTCTCTCTGCTACATCCACCCAACCTCCACCGCTGACACAGGAGTCGAGAGGTCAAGACGACGAAGCAAATACCAAGTCCATAGTCACAACTCATCTTACTCACTCATCTTCACTCAAGTTACTCATCGTTAATCATTTACTCACCACAGCCACCAGTGTGGGAAGTCAACATCACCATACGTGTGCTGAGACGACGACAAGCCGTGTGTCTGACACCACACAACACGTCAATCAACCCGTGAAGAACAATGCTATCACCACGTACAGCACCACTCATACCATTTCCACCACGGTAAAAATTGGTGAGTTACTTCATTTATACAATACACAGTGAAAGACAAAAAAAAACTTCTCCACAAACATATAAGACATGCTATATAGTTACAACTTAAATACATATACCTACTTCAATTATCTTCATAATTCAATCATTAAATACTTGCACCAACAATAAATATTCTACACTGTATATATTCATTCATTTATTATAGCATTTACTTACTAGCAACGAGTGTTACCATTTATACCTACATAACATACGTGTTGCATACATACAGCTATACATTATTATATCTACAAAGGAATAAAGAAAATATACCATCACAGTTATTCAGTGAGCGATTAAGACAACTGTATTAAACATTTATTAATTAAAGCTACCTAGTGGAAACAGATAAATTAAGTTACAAGGAAAACAAGAAAAAAAAATGGCCAACATAAATGACGTTAGCAAGAATGAACATCTTCAACACAATCGTGAAGACAAAGATTTCCACACAGCGCTGACACATATATTGCCCACGATAGGTACAAGTATGTATATAGGTACAAGTCAGTGTATATAGTTAATACTGTATATAGTGTATATATATTTTTTTATATAAAATAACAAAATATGGGGCTATATAATATCATTTTCAGTAATATCTGTGCAATATAAACTAACCCTTAAAAAAGGGTCCCTAGCAAATTAGCCAGCAATTATGCAACCATGAACAACACGGAAAAAGCGTAAACAAACGAAGAAAAACAAACTATAGAAAATCAATAAATACAAAAAAAAAAGAAAAAAAGAAAAAGAAATAGAGTAAGATCACATAACAAACAAATGAAAATAAGTGTAAGTGTTACTACAAATGCCAAAATACCACATAAACTACAAACAAAAAAGCAAATTGTTGTCTCCACAAGCTAGTGGCATGGCACATCATATCATCGACCGCAGCATGACCGGATTCAATGTCAGGACTGCAATTATTACAATTATGTTAAACATATGTAACAATTATGTAACGACAAACAATTGTATTATGTTACACTTGCTACAATTATGTAACTACAAACATTATGTAACAATTATGTAACAGTTGCATTAACAAGATGTAACTTTTATGTAACTTTAACTACAATTATGTAACTACAAACAATATGTAACAATTATGTAACAGTTGCATTAACAAGATGTAACTTTTATGTAACTTTAACTACAATTATAAGGCCAACACAATTATGTAACAGTTGCATTAACAAAATGTAACTACAATTATAAGGCCAACACAATTATGCATTACCACAATATTATGTAACAATTCATAAAATGTTACAATTATGTATTACCACAATATTACTACAATATTATGTAAAGTCACACAATTATACCACAATTCTGTATTACCAGAATCATATTCCAAGTTAGGTGAAATATTAGATATTACTAATGGGATAACTCAGTATGTAATGTAATAACCTAGCAGTATTACCATTGCACAATTATATGCGTAAGTCTGTTATACATACACATCTTACAAAATGTCATACAACAACCATTGCATTTATTCAAATATGTATACAACTTGTTTAAAATGTAATATTACTGGATCATTGCAATATACTATGAATATTATATGTATACAATATTATAATCAATATTATGTACTAATTGATTAGCATATGCCAATCATGATTGCTGTCGGAGGACCTTCAGCGGCGTGGGCCGAGCAATGTTATGAGTCCATATTATAGTTACAAATCATAATAGATAGATAGATAAATAGATAGATAGACAGCTCCATGTAAGCCTGGGAAAGGGAAATGATCTTGCAAGTTAACTGAGGAAATGTTGACCATACACAAAATCAGGGGATGATGTAGGTAGTGTGTCAGCGAGATAGCATGCGAACAAAGCCTAGTGACAGACACATATACTCACACACAGGTTTCTAGAACTTTCCAACCACAGTGTAACACACATGACACGACCCCTGCTACACCAGAATTTAGGAAGCAGAGGCAGAAGGAGACAGGCCATAGAATCGACAGGTAGTAAGGGAGAAGGGCTTAGCAACATGGAAGAGAGAGAGAGAGAGAGAGAGAGAGACAGGGAGGTAGCTCGTGGGACTCTACTTTTCACTCGTGTGTGAGAGACTTTGTTGATATTTCCAAGACAAATAAAAATAGTCCCATACTCATCTTTACCTCTCCTGTCATTGCATGACAAATGGGAACGAAGATTATCTACTTACAAAGCTACTCACGTATAACAACCGCTCGTCCACAAGTCTAATATATATAAAACATCACTACAAAGGAGTTACAAAGTCCTTTGTGAGATATGTAGACTTACCTGAGAAATTTACGTAAAGGTACAAGCCTGGTTAGATTACTGAACACTAAATATGGCCTAAAAAATGGGTACATCCAGTGGTCAGTTGCAACTGGGTAACAACCTTCATCCGGCCTTGAAGTATGTAGTAAGTAATGCTAGATATGACGAATATAGGAAAATTGTTGGAAAAATTTGAGCTATTTTTTTCTCGGAGAAATATGTTTTTTGGTTGTTGTTTAAAATAATTATATGTTTTACTGAACTGAGATCTTGAGTGTATTATGAACTAGAAGGTGCTCAAAAAGCGCATACCTCCCCGAATGTCATTGCCTGGACTTCTTATCATACCAAGTCTTCATCTTCTCCTGAGCAGCTCCTAAATTCTCTCTCGCCAGCTGTAAAGCAGTGGACAGCCGTTCTTTGAACTTCATCACATACTCCAGCAGGTTGACGTCATCTTCCTCCGACAGCCAGCATTCCTTGAGTAGCTTAAGGGGTCCTCTTACTTCATGGCCAAACAGTAGTTCAAAGGGTGAGAAGCCCAGTGATTCATTTGGAGATTCTCTTGCAGCAAACACAACGAATGGAAGACCTTTATCCCAGTCTTTCTGATGTCCCAAAAAGTATTTCTGGAGCATCGATTTGAGTGTTTGATGATATCTCTCCACCGCTCCTTGGGTCTGGGGATGGTAAGCTGAAGACGTGATCTGGGAGATGCCCAACTCTTTCAGAGACTGCTTGAAAACATTTGACATGAAATTACTTCCTCGGTCTGACTGTACCTCCTTGGACAGACCAAACTTTGTGAAGAACCCTGGCATTTCCTTAACTACGTTCTTTGCTGAGATATTTCTAAGTGGAATGGCTTCAGGATAACGAGTAGCCATATCAATCATGGTCAACACATAAGAAAATCCTGAAGAAGTCTTAGGAAGAAGGCCCACAATATCCACCAACACACGGGTGAAAGGCGCCTCAAAAGGAGGAATGGGAACTAGAGGTGCAACCTTTTCGGACTGATTATACTTCCCCACAACTTGACAGGTGTGACAAGACTTACAACACCAGGAAACATCCCTGAAGATACCTGGCCAGTAGAAGTGTTTCAAAATGCGTGCCACAGTCTTCCTCACTCCAAGGTGTCCTGCCAAACTGGAATCATGAGCCACTCTAATGATATCCTGCCTACAAACACGAGGGATGACAACTTGATGTACAACCTCCCATTCACAGTCGGCTGATGCTGTTGGGGGTCTCCACTTCCTCATAAGTACTCCTGACTTTACATAATAACAAGTAGAAGCACCGGCTGACTCTTCTTGACTGTAAGCAGAGTTAGCTAGACCTTTCAACTCAGGGTCAGCAACCTGCAACTCAACCAACTCTTGACGAGACAAATTATCAACACTACGGGGTACTGCCTCATCTGGTGAGTGGTCCAAATTAGCAAGAAAAGTGTCAGCTAGGATAACATCATCATCATCATTATCCTCTAAATCACCAGTAACTTTAGACTTAGCCCTAGTGATAGCACATGCAGGGAACACATCAGGGACACCACAATCCTGGGACGCAGCCACTGGCTCACTAGACAACTGAGGAGCTGGACACACTTGGCTTCCACCAATATCATTTCCAAGTAAGAAAGTTACACCTGACATTGGGAGTGTCTCAACCAACCCAACCATAACGGAACCATTAACAAAACCAGACACTAAATTCACTCTGCACAGAGGGACAGAGAAGTAATTATTCCCTTCACCTTTTAAGATTACACTTTCATCAGAGGAATTAACATTAGAGCCTAGAACACTGGTCAGCATAAGGGATTGGCAAGCACCTGTATCACGATATATTTGAACTGATTTCCTGTCATTACTGTCCAGAGGACTGACAAAACCATCAGGCAGGAAATTAGCACATGAACTCTTGAGAGTGTCACCCACGTTACTGCTCAAAAGAGGAGCTCCATCATGAAAATTTAAGTTCCCCCTCAAAGCAGGTTCAGTTAACTCAGTTAAAGAATTCTGGGAACTCTCAAGAGTGGACACTAGACCAATTGACTGAATATTTAAAGACTCCTTTTTGTTCACATCACGCTGTCTCCTGAAACATCTCTCCGTAGTATGACCAAGCTTACTACAATAAGTACATTTACTTTTCTGAAATCTAGAGGTGAAGCTGGTATTTACTTCTTGAGAAACATCATCCTTATTCTCTTTCCTGTTACCTGTACTCTGAGTAGAGGCAACGTACTTACTCTCAGCTTTCCCTTTTTCTCTAGAATATCTCTTGTGAGTGAGAACATATTCATCAGCTAAAACTGCAGCATCAGACAAATTATCTATTCTTTTCTCATCAAGATATAGGCTCACATCCTTATTAACACACCTCTTGAAGTCCTCCAGCAAAATCATCTGCTTAAATTTACCAAAATGAGAATCCACATTCTTAGAATTTAACCACTGCTCTAACAGATCTTCTTTGATTTTTGCATACTCAACATGGGATTGCTTATCTTGCTTGTAAGTTGTCCTAAATTTTACTCTATAGGCTTCAGGAACAAGCTCATAGGCCTTAAGAATCAAGCTCTTTACTACATCATAATTATCAGATTGATCCTGAGGCAAAGATGCATAAGTTACTTGAGCTTTACCGGTGAGAACAGTTTGAAGGAGTACTGTCCAATACTTTTTAGGCCAATTAAAACCTATAGCTACCCTCTCAAACAACTGAAAATACTTTGTTAAATCAGATTCATTAAAAGGAGGGAGAAGTTTAACATTTTTAGCCACATCAAAATCATCAGGGCTAGATGATCCAGTTCCACATTGTTTCATGCGATACTCATGGTCTGCCTGAATCCTAGCAAGTTCAACTTGTGCGTGAAACTCAGCCTCCTTAGAACGGGCCTCCTGCAGGGCTAGCTGTAACTTAGCTAATTCAATCTGCGTTTGCTCATTTTGAGGAGTTACATTAAACAAGCTTTCATTAATCATGTCAACAATTTGATCTTTAGAATGATGAGAGCGAACAACAATTCCCAATTGTTGAGCAACAAGCTTAAGTTCATTCTTTGTTCTGTTTTCTACATCACACACTGTTTGCACATTTGACAAAAAATCTTTGGCTTCATCAAGTGTAGTAATAGTAGACATCATGAATAAATCACAGTCACAAAATATCAGGCAATATCCTTATGATAATATCCTGAATATCCTGATAAGAGGTCGCCAAATTTATGTTACGGAACAGAGAAAGATAATGTACACTTTAAGTGAGAATGCTAAAAATCACTACTGTCCCGTAAAGTTCCAGGTTCAAAACAAAAGAGTTAGGTAAAATTACAAGTTAAAGTTTAATGCTCAAACTAACAACAATACATTCAGGACTCATAAGGATAATGTATGGTAAATAAACAGGTTAAATATATGGTTAACTGCAATAGCCTCTATTAACACGAAATTAGCAAGAGTAAATTTATCTAAGTCAGCCCTGATAAAATGAAAATACACCTGGTAATGCTCAGTTAATGCAAGATAAAGTATTACAGATCCAAACTATTATAAAAAATGACTGACGTAAAACCCAACATTAATCACAAAGACCTCACTACGCCTAAGAACTAACCCTATGCTACACAGCACAAGAAAAAATACAACAGCTATACTCAAATTACACACAGCTGCTAGATGTTTGGAGATTTCTTGAGCACTCACAATAATAATATCTGTACAGGGGAGGACAGAGATGTGAACAAAATGAGGAGCAGATCTAAGTGGCAATGATGCAGAGACTGAGCTCATTATATAGGGGCCAGCAGAGCTTGATACAACTTGTAAGAAGGACGCGCAAATGAAGCCATGGGGACAAAGAGATGAAAATCCCGCACTGACAACAGAAAGGACGACTTACCTACTATAACGGTAGAAGGGGGGGACTGAGGCAGAACACGCTCGTGATCAAACATGCAGCATACTGAGCGTTAAAATTACACAAAGGATGATGAAATCATAGGCTATGTAACAACAGTAAGACTGGAAATGAGAGCTATCTGAATATGTTTGCAGATGATGCAAAAATACAAAGTAGAATTACTAACACAGACTCTTGTAAAGAGATACAAGAAGAATTAAATAAACTTCATGAATGGAGTAGTACATGGCAAATGGAATTCAATGTGGACGAGTGTCATGTAATCAAGTTTGGTAAAAGTGGAAAAAGACCAGATTGGGATTATAAGTTAGGAAATAAAACCCTACACACATCAGAAAGAGAGAAAGACCTAGGAGTGATTATCAATAACAGACTATCTCCGGCTGACCACATCAGCGAGAAGGTGCGGAACATGTATATACTGCTTGCAAATATGAGAATAGCATTCACATACATAAATGAAGACATGCTAAGAAGAATAATAACATCATTCATTAGACCAACCCTGGAATATGCATCAGTAGTCTGGAGTCCTCATCTCAAAAAGCATATACAGTAGACAAGATTGAAAAAGTTCAAAGGGCCGCTACAAAATGGATACCAAGCTTAAGGGACCTAAGCTATGAAGAAAGACTAAATAAATTGAATCTACCAACACTACAGGAGAGAAGGAAAAGAAGTGACATGATAATGCTATATAAATGCATAGCAGGGAAGGAGAAAATAAACATAAATGATTACTTAACATATGGAGAAACATCAGCAAGAGGACACTGCAAAAAACTGCATAAGAAGAGAGGTGATAAAGACGTAAGGAAATTCAGTTTCCCAAACAGAGCAATTGATCAATGGAATGCACTACCGAATGAAATAGTGTGTGCGAAAACAATTCACAAATTTAAGGATATGTACGATAAATATGGTTTAAGACACGGGACACTACGAGCTTGACTCATTCCTGTAAAGATACAATTAGGTAAGAACAATTAGGTAAGAACACACACAAACTGAAAACAATACCAGCTCCGCTATTGCGGCTGGCAAAGAGAATGAGGCACGGCATTAATGTTATGGGTACATGACCGTCCATTGCCGCTGATGGCACTGCATAATAAATAATCCTCCATCATTCTCCTAGGCAAGGATTCTCATCGGGTGAGGAGATCCCTAACGCCTCTTCCTTAGCGATTTGTTTTTGGATATGGCTGGATAGTATTCTTTTGTAGATTATTTATGCAGATTATGGCAACAGAGGAAGGCTTTATATAACACAGGCGAGGTCGGTAAATATTAATAAGCTAAATAAATGGCATGGGAAAACGTGTTAGGGAGTTTCATTAACCGAAGTAATTATGTACTTCCCTAGCACTTTTTCCTAAACGACTGATTATGCCTTTTTTTTTTTTTTTATGCAAGGAAGAAGGAACCAAAGGCCATGAGCCCACAGTAACAGTTCCCTCCAAGAGAAAAACAAAATACAATAGAGAGCCAAATTCAAGATCCGATCATTTTGAGATGCCTGGACACACTGCGTTTGAAAGACTGGAGATCATAGGGAGCAGAAAATACAGACAGAGGGAGACAGCTCCAGAGCTGACCTGTTGCATAAATGAAAGACTGGGAGTAACGGTTAACTCCTGCATTAGAGAGTTGGACAGGAAAGGGATGAGAGTTTGCTGCCAGACGGGTGCTACGTCCCCGTCGTAGAGGTGGAGGAATGCAAGCAGACAGTTCAGAGGAGCAGTGACCATTAAAGTAACGATAGAAAGGAGATAAAGATGCAACAGTGTGGCGAAGAGACAGAGGTTGAAGGGAGTCAGTAAGAGGAGGAGAGTTAATGAGACGAAAAGCCTTTGACTCCACCCTATTGAGGAGAGCTGTATGTGGGGAGCCTCCCCACACATGAGAGTTGTACTCCACACAGGGGCGGATAAAACCCCTGTATAGAGTCAACAATTGTGCAGGGGTAAAGAAAGAGCGGAGTCGGCTTAGCACACCCAATCTCTTGGAAGCAGATTTTACAAGAGATGTAATATGATCTTTCCAAGATAAGTCCCGAGTAAATGAAACCCCAAGCATGTTCAAGGATGATGCAGGATTAAGCTCAATATTATTAAACATTAGTGGGTATACCTGTGGAAGATTTTGTTGGGTTGATAGGTGTAAGAACTGAGTCTTAGATGCATTAAAGACAACCATATTATTTTTACCCCAGTCAAAGATACGAGCCAAGTCAGACATTAGGTGTGCCATAGCCTCATCCCTTGTTTGTTGAAATAACTGTTGAGATGGGCGTTACAGGAACCGAATGGAAAGGTGAAGGGTGGAGTCATCAGCGTATGAGTGGATAGGGTTAGATGTACAGCTTAGAAGATCATTGATGAATAAAATGAAGAGAATTGGTGATAGGACTGAGCCCTGAGGAACACCACTGTTGAAAGATCTAGGAGAAGAACGATGGCCGTCTACAACAGCGGCTATACAATGACCAGAAAGGAAGCTAGCGATGAAGGCACAGATAGAAGGATAGAAACCGTAGGAGGGCAGTTTGGAAATTAAAGATTTATGCCAGACTCGATCGAAACCCTTTGAGATGTCAATTGCAATGGCAAAGCTTTCGCCAAAGTCCCGAAAGGAGGATGACCAGGAGTCTGAAAGGTAGGTGAGAAGATCGCCAGTGGAGCGTCCCTGACGGAACCCATACTGACGATCGGAAAGAAGGTTGTAATAGAAAAGATGCCTTAAAATTTTTCTATTAAGAATTGACTCGAAAACTTTTGAAATACAGGACGTTAAAGCAATTGGACGATAGTTGGAGGGTTGGGAGTGGTCACCCTTCATTGGGACTGGCTGAATGAGAGCAAACTTCCAGCAAGAAGGAAAGGTACAAGTTGACAGAGAAAGGCGAAAGAGTTTGCCTAGGCAGGGTGTAAGCACAGAAGCACAGTTTTTGAGAACAACAGGAGGGACCCCATCAGGCCCATATGCCTTGTTAGTACTAAGGCCAGTGATGGCAGAAAATACATCAACTGAAGAAATTTTAATGTCAGCCATGAGGAAGTCAGAGGGGGAAAGTGATGGAGGAACAGCACCGGAATCGTCTAAGGTGGAATTGGAGGAGAAAGTCTGTGTGAAGAGATCTGCTTTATCAGTAGAAGAAATAGCTACAGAACCATCAGAGTAGAAAAGAGGAGGGAAGGATGATGAGGTAAAGTTGTTAGAAAGATTTTTGGCAAGGTGCCAGAAGGAGCGGGAAGAATTCGAGTTGGAGAGTTGAGAGCATTTAGTATGGATGAAATTATTTTTAGTAGAGCGAAGAACAGACTTAGCACGATTCCGGGCAGAAACGTAAAGATGATGTGATTCAGGGGTGGGTTGGCTCCGGTACCTTTTGTAGGCCTTCTCCTTGTTGCGGACAGCATTAGAACAAGCGTGATTATACCAAGGCCTTTGCGTTAGTCAAAGGATATGAGAAAGGAATGTATGCTTCTATGCCCGAGAGAATAACCTCTGTAATGCGCAAGGCACACTCAGATGGCTCACGGCCATGGAAGCAATAATCATTCCAGGGAAAATCAAACAAGTACTGCCTGAGGGCCTCCCAGTCCACGGCTCCAAAATGCCACAGACGACGTTTCCCTGGAGGGTTCACAGGCCGTACCGGAGTGATAGGACAGGTTAAGGTAATAAGGTTGTGATCGGAGGAGCCCAACGGAGAGAAAAGATTAACAGAGGAAGCAGAAGGATTAGTTGTGAGGAAACGGTCAAGTATGTTGGAGCTCTCTCCTTACTACACCTTACTGTCCTACTGTTATATTAATCCTTCCAGTATCGCCATACTCTGCATAAATAACGTACAAGAGGATATTTGCAAACAATACACAAAAATAAATCGCTAAGGAAGAGGTGCTAGGGAGCCTCTTTACTCGGCGAGAATATGCGCCAAAGACACAATACATCTTCCCAAAGATTAACGAATTCATAGCGGAAAAATCGAACCATCTGAAACACGCACTAGTAGATACAGGGTTTTTCATTGTTTTTCGTCAGTTGTAAATATTTCTTCAGACGGAACAGGAAAGATAGTTCTCTTTGAAAAAAACAAAAATGTCAGTGCACACTTGGTGCCAAACAATCTGACACCATGGACGATGGCTACTGGAAACTGACCAATATTTTTTTTTTTTTTCCACACGCTGGTAGGCTTTTTTTTTTTTTTTTTTAGAATGCTGAAAATTTCATGCTTTTGAAATTTTCCAGTCGATATTATGGTTATATTAAGATTTAGATGATGATAAATTAACATTCCTGGGACACACAAATTATATGCATCATTTTGGATATCATCGTACCCCTCCTGAGCAATGATTTTATTTATTTATTTATTTTTTATCGACTGTGCCTTGCTCATGTTTACTTCATGGTTAGTCACTACAGATAACCGGGTTTTAATGCCATTGCTCTTGAAATGTATTCGTAGGGGGATTCTGTTGTGTTATTAATAGTTCTAAACGTGTAATTTAACATCCAGTTCGAGTAACACATCACACAAGGAGCGATTGACACATACATAGGTCTGCCTTCTGTCTGTACCATGTTCCTCCCCGCCTCTTTTGACGTGGTAACTTTACAGTCTGACGGGATGAAACCTTTACATGCACTGCCATATTTAACGTCATATTTCTCCTCGAGTAGTCTTCCTCCGTATGGTTTGTTCTGGACGTGACCCTCCTGCCTCCAGCGTCTGATCCACCTTGAGACAGTGGCAACGCTGGTGCCTGTCTCCCGGGCTATGTCGCGAGCTGACATGCCGCCCACCCACAGCCACACGAAGTTCATGCGCTCACTTAGGTTGGTGGACCGGGGGAACTGCATTCAGGTTCTGTGGATTATTCCGCGGTCAGTACGGGCTGACACATCTCGACATCGCTAGAAACTCATTAAAAACAATGGACATATATATATATATATATATATATATATATATATATATATGTATGTATGTATCTTTTCTACAGGGACCCAAAGGATGAATGTGTGCATAAAATCGTCACTCATCCCATTAGAGGTGGCCACAAAGGATCTTCTCCATGTCTCCCAATTCTCTAGAATCTGGTTGTTCTCTCCTTCCAACGCACATCCCCTTCTGTCATATACCTCTTGAGCTCATCCCTCCATCTCATTGTTGAGTCTCCCCTTGCTCAGTCCCCCTCACCACACTCATATACTGATACAATACGCTCTCCTAGCCAGTCTCTTTGTTAATCATTTTACAACATTTACATTTGTTGTTGACAAACTCAGATAATTTCAAAGATTACTAATCCTTTGTGTATTTATCATCCATTTAGCGTTCAACCCTCTGATTATGGGATTACTCGTATTTCCGTTATCAGACAATATCCTTTCCAAAAATGCATTTACTATACTATAGTATTTTTACCTAAACTTGGCCCTGATTCTTGTCTTTTTCCAGTTTACATCACGTAAGTCAATAGAGGAGAAAGACAATACAATGGCTTTACATCATTTCCATTCCACTTACTCGTAACTTGCATCATAATTTTATAGTAAGTTTGTTTTTACAATTCTCCAGGGAGATGGAGCGGTCTTCAGGGGGACCTCACCATAGTTTTTTTTACGTAAGATTATGAAGTTTTGAATAATAGTAAATATTCACTGGGTCCAGGCTTTAGGCACGATGAGACCCCAAAGGGCACCCTTCATAGGAGGGAGGGCCTGCGAGGGGCCTGGACAGTCTTTATGCATGGTCATGGGTTTTAACCTGGGAACACGAAATTTTGCAAACTGGTAGACGTTCACCCCAGCCATGTTTTAAGTGAGGCAGAACCCCCTATGGGTATCCTACAGGGGGAGACTACTCCTTGGAGAAGGGACACCATAGCTTTAACGCAGGCACGTGCATTTTTTCACGGTAGCAGACGTTCACCCAAACCAGACTATAAACAGGGTTGACCCCCCGTGATTCACACCTGTACCTGCTCCGTGAATGATTTTTTTTTTTTTTTTAAGCCTTACAGTATTCCAGAGTGGGTGCGGCTGTCAGCGGTGCCCTTTGACTTTTCTACATCGATTTCTGGTGTTCTACTTGGCCCCTAGATTTCGATTCATTAATCGGTCAAAAGTCGAATGGAATCCCAGAGTACCGGTACTTCGTCTACATGTCTGTCACGTATGCAGCAAGTCTTCCCGTAACGACTTAAGTAAAACTTTTTTACATAAACAGTGATATATATTTCAATATCATTTTTATTGCTGCTGCTGCTCCATTCTGATCTGTTTGGCCGCAGGTAAGTAATTTCACTTATGGGATCTTCTCGCAGCTTCCCTTCACCGTTAGTGTTGTGCTGCTTCTTGGTGTGGCATGTGCTGTCCAGTGTTCCATTATGTATGGTATGTTGTGTGAGCCTACTCTTCAAGCTGGGCATGTGTCATCTGTGATTCTGGCCAACCCAGATCTAAGCTCATAACTGAGGAGGGCTGAATGATATCCTGTTCTAAGCCTAGCTAAGTGTTCTCGATCACCCCTATGAAAGGATACCTGTGATCGGTGGATGACGGGAGGGGAGCTTGTATTGGTGTTCATACCGACGTGTCGTACTGCCTTGCATTTGTATTATGTAGATGTTTCTTCTTTGCTTCTGTAGGAATGTCTGGAAGTGAGATATCTTATCCCACTGTTTTATAATTATATTCATGACGTAATAAGGCTGTATCATGTACAATTGAAAGAGCAGCCGCTTCTCACATCTTGACCTCAAGCTAGAAAACCACAGTTTATCCTCACTGTTCTGAACTTCACAGCAAAATATTAACTAGGTTATTTATTCACTGAATTGAGAGAGGCGTATTTCTTCCTTGCACAATCATAAAGTGATAAGCAGACATTTATATTCTCGAACTTTACCACTGTTGTTCTTCATTACACCTACAAGATTAATCTATTTTATTTAACACTAATATATGTTTATGAATTGTCCATATAAATTCGTGGAATGAAGACATGAATTCTTGTACTAGATGGGAAAAAAAAAAAAAAAAAACAGTAGCAGATCACCTGCACCATAAGATGAGACACAATTGTATAATTTGAAAACGGGTTTTTAAATCCCAGTAACGTGTAGAGAAGCCTTGCCACAAAACTAGCAAGAAAATGGTTAGCAACACGGAGCCACATGACAGAGAATAAACTGTGAAGAAACACGGCATCAAATGATTCATAACAAACTATGCAGTGTCACCAAGCCACATAACTGACAGTTAATGTGTAGTGAATCACATCACTGAAAACAAAGTGTACATTGATGTCGTGCCAAATGACTGACAACAGAGTGTGTAGTAACACGGTGCTATATGACTGACAACAAAGTGTGTAGTAAGACGGTGCCACATGACTGACAACAACGTGTGTAGTGACATGGTGCCACATTACTGACAACAAATTGTGTAGGTACAAGGTATCACACCACTGACAACAAAGTGTGTAGTAAGACAGTATCACATGACTGACAGTAAAGTGTGTTGGTATAGGTATCACATCACTGACAACAAAGTGTGTAGGTACATGGTGCCACATGACTGACAACAATGTATGTAGTGACACGGTGCCATATGACTGACAACAGAGTGTGTAGTAAGACAGTATCACATGACTGACAACTGTGTAGGTACACGGTGCCACATAACTGACAACAAAGTGTGTAGGTACACGGTGCCACATGACTGACAACAAAGTGTGTAGGTACACGGTGCCACATGACTGACAACAAAGTGTGTAGTGACACGGTGCCACATGACTGACAACAAACTGTGCAGGTACACGGTGCCACATGACTGACAACAGAGTGTCTAGCAACACGATCCCACATGACTGACAACAAGGTGTGTAGCAACATGATATCACATGACTGACAAAGTGTGTAGTGACACGGTAATACTTGACTGACAACAAAGTGTGTAGTAACATGGTATCACATGACAACAAAGTGTGTAATAGCACGGTGCCACGTGACTCACGGTGAAGGTGCAGGGGTAGATGAGGCCGGAGCGTGACTCACACAGTTTGGAGTGCAGCTGTGCACTGAATGCTGACCCGCCTCCCGCCGCCCTTATGTACACACGCCCAGCCAGTGAACACTTCCCCTCTCATCACACCATTCAGTGAACACCCCCCCTCTCACAACACCAGCCAATGAACACCTCCCCTTTCTCTACAACATCCAGTCACCACCAGTTCCAGGTTGAGTTACATTGACGTGATGGCAAGGCTTGAAGCATGGCTGGCAGTGCCACCTACTCTGGAGTCGTGCCTTACTTTGTAGGGTTCGGTATCTGTCAGCCTCGTGAACCAAGCATCCCCTCTGCATCACTGGTATAGGATGGCTGCGTGTGATGTTGCTCGTTCCTGCCCATCCACTGCCGTCTCAATGTGACGGCCTGGGTGTACTGGTGGCAGCTGATGATGACTTCACAGGAGGATTCGGTTAGTCAAAGTCAGAGGCAGGGCTCTCACTTTTAAGATAATTACCCTAGATTGGGTAATTTTGATTAATTTAAGGAAATTTCTGAGATAATGGAATTTTTAAGGTAATTCTGAGGTCATTCAGGGCAGTATGGTGGTAAAAGCTAAGGTAATTTTGATAATTTGACAGTACATTTTGCATTCATCATTATATAAAATTTTACAAAAAAAAATCTGGTATAATGGCCACGAATAGTGGCAATATACATGCTTTTATCACATGGTGCCCAGGCCTGGCAGGCCATACTCCGTACGGTACGCGACTACGTCGAACGTGACCTGTTACTTATCTCTGTTGTCTCGTCCACTCACACTACACTGTCCACGCAGCCAGCCAGTGTGGTGAGTACGTTGAGTTAAAATCTCAGATTTGCAGGCTTTACAGTAGCAGTGTTTTGATGTACTAATCACTGGTGTACTCTCTTTCCTCCTACATTTTATGATGTTTTTAAGAAACTTTTCAGTGAGTAGCCTAATGGCAGTGTACAGATGATGGTGAGGATAATTCTGAATTTAACAACGGAATGATTTTGGGTAAATATATACTTTCAGCCCAGACTGCCATACAAATTTTTTTCTGAATATTTCATAATATTCTAAGACACTCTTTTACGGCCGAGAACACTTCCGTTTTTTGCCACAGTAGTTAAGGTAAAAATCGTCAAAACATATCAACAGCCAACGGAGAAACATAAGCCGTGATTTCGCATGAAAGAAGTCAAATATTCTGGTTGACTGACCGACTCGGCTAGGTTGATCTTCGGCACGTGATCGCCTGTACAACAAACTATCAGCTGATCAGGCTCCCCCCTCCCACTCGCTCACCACCAACAACAAATATGGCGACATAAATAATTAATAAACAATATCTACTTGTACATGCAAAGCATAGAGGCAATTACATAACAATTTACTACTCAGAATATGAAATGACATTACATTTTTCTCATCATAACACCAGCCACTCTGAACATAAACGTGATATGTCAGTTCAGCATATCAAGGGAGACTTTTCACTACACTCACAAGCTGACACTGTCATAGCAATTTTTAGCTTGTAAATCTTCGAACTTGTTAGCCTTCACCACGTTTCTTTAGAGTTTCTTTAGAGTAATATTTTGTGAAAATATTTGCACGTTTAATTAATCAATAATCACCATATAATATTTATTTACTTAGCCATGGCCAAATATGTGGAAAAGTGGGAAGAATAAGAGGGCAACACTGCTCCCAACCACTGTTGAGGCGAACTCAACCTGAAGGGTTCCGGTTGGAATTTGATGACGTCACAATGTTGGAGTTTGTCCTCGCCTCGACAAGAGAATGGTGCCCAAGTCAACATTATGATGAAAGCGTCAACAGAAGTCAACTTCGGTTGACTTTTAATTCTCGCAAAATCACAGCTCTAGTCTACGAATATCAGTAAATAACCGAACCTAACCTAACCAACCTAACCTAACCTAACCTAACCAAGACAATTGGAAATACCTAACCCTGACATAGTATCTAAAACACATCCATCTCAGCCGTAACCAAGATGCTCAATGTTCAGCTTCTGTAGACTGATGTTAATGGAAAACAAAGACTCCACAATCTTTCTAAAGTAGTAGGATGTGCATTAACGTTGCCACGCTCATTTGCTTCTGCGGAGTCATTTAAGACGTATGTGTTATGAGTCCATATTATAATTACAAATCATAATAGATAGATAGATAAATAGATAGATAGACAGCTCCATGCAAGCCTGGGAAAGGGAAATGATCTTGCAAGTTAACTGAGGAAATGTTGACCATACACAGGAAGTAGCAAGTCAGGGGATGATATAGGTAGTGTGTCAGCGAGATAGCATGCGAACAAAGCCTAGTGACATACACACATACTCACACACAGGTTTCTAGAACTTTCCAACCACAGTGTAACACACGTGACATGACCCCTGCTACACCAGAATTTAGGAAGCAGAGGCAGAAGGAGACAGGCCATAGAATCGACAGGTAGTAGGCAGAAGGGCTTAGCAACATGGAAGAGAGAGAGAGAGAGAGAGAGAGAGAGAGAGAGGGAGGTAGCTCGCGGGACACTACTAAACTTCACTCGTGTGTGAGAGACTTTGTTAATATTTCCAAGACAAATAAAAATAGTCCCATACTATTCTTTACCTCTCCTGCATTGCATGACAAATGGGAAAGATTATCTACTTACAAATCTACTCACTTATAACAACAGCTCGTCCAGACGTCTAATATATATAAAACATTACTACAAAGAAGTTACAAAGTCCATTATGACATTTGGTTGGTAGCGAAAGTACGGACCTCGTCTTCGAATCAACAGTGAATTTCTACAAAAGATGGCGACACTCTACAAGATTAGCTTCAGTTCTACAATGAATTCCTACAAAATACAAGCCCACGAGTGTACAATTGATTCTTCATTATGAAGAATGAAAAAAAAAAAAAAATCTCACAACCAACAACTCACAACCAGCTCCTGACAGTATTCTCTCCAACCCCCCCCTCCGTCTCCCTGATCATCACGCTGATGTAGAGGTGAAGAGATCACACGACGTCTTGCAAGTAGTTTAACAAAATACTGATACAATCTTGCAATTTCTACGACGAACCAACGAACTACAACCATCTACAATCAACTACAAGTAACAACTCTACGATGCGTTTGTATAATCTTCTACACGCTCCTACAAGTAGCGGCAGTCTTCATCCCACAACAAGTAAATCACAAGAGAAAAGGACCGAGAAAACATCGAGAAAGAAAAACAAAACAAACTAACGAAGAATGAGACACGACTCACAACTCACAACCACCAGACCTCACCCTCCTCTCTCTGCTACATCCACCCAACCTCCACCGCTGACACAGGAGTCGAGAGGTCAAGACGACGAAGCAAATACCAAGTCCATAGTCACAACTCATCTTACTCACTCATCTTCACTCAAGTTACTCATCGTTAATCATTTACTCACCACAGCCACCAGTATGGGAAGTCAACATCACCATACGTGTGCTGAGACGACGACAAGCCGTGTGTCTGACACCACACAACACGTCAATCAACCCGTGAAGAACAATGCTATCACCACGTACAGCACCACTCACACCATTTCCACCACGGTAAAAATTGGTGAGTTACTTCATTTATACAATACACAGTGAAAGACAAAAAAAAACTTCTCCACAAACATATAAGACATGCTATATAGTTACAACTTAAATACATATACCTACTTCAATTATCTTCATAATTCAATCATTAAATACTTGCACCAACAATAAATATTCTACACTGTATATATTCATTCATTTATTATAGCATTTACTTACTAGCAACGAGTGTTACCATTTATACCTACATAACATACGTGTTGCATACATACAGCTATACATTATTACATCTACAAAGGATTAAAGAAAATATACCATCACAGTTATTCAGTGAGCGATTAAGACAACTGTATTAAACATTTATTAATTAAAGCTACCTAGTGGAAACAGATAAATTAAGTTACAAGGAAAACAAGAAAAAAAAAATGGCCAACATAAATGACGTTAGCAAGAATGAACATCTTCAACACAATCGTGAAGACAAAGATTTCCACACAGCGCTGACACATATATTGCCCACGATAGGTACAAGTATGTATATAGGTACAAGTCAGTGTATATAGTTAATACTGTATATAGTGTATATATATTTTTTATATAAAATAACAAAATATGGGGCTATATAATATCATTTTCAGTAATATCTGTGCAATATAAACTAACCCTTAAAAAAGGGTCCCTAGGAAATTAGCCAGCAATTATGCAACCATGAACAACACGGAAAAAGCGTAAACAAACGAAGAAAAACAAACTATAGAAAATCAATAAATACAAAAAAAAGAAAAAAAGAAAAAGAAATAGAGTAAGATCACATAACAAACAAATGAAAATAAGTGTAAGTGTTACTACAAATGCCAAAATACCACATAAACTACAAACAAAAAAGCAAATTGTTGTCTCCACAAGCTAGTGGCATGGCACATCATATCATCGACCGCAGCATGACCGGATTCAATGTCAGGACTGCAATTATTACAATTATGTTAAACATATGTAACAATTATGTAACGACAAACAATTGTATTATGTTACACTTGCTACAATTATGTAACTACAAACAATATGTAACAATTATGTAACAGTTGCATTAACAAGATGTAACTTTTATGTAACTTTAACTACAGTTATAAGGCCAACACAATTATGTAACAGTTGCATTAACAAAATGTAACTACAATTATAAGGCCAACACAATTATGCATTACCACAATATTATGTAACAATTCATAAAATGTTACAATTATGTATTACCACAATATTACTACAATATTATGTAAAGTCACACAATTATACCACAATTCTGTATTACCAGAATCATATTCCAAGTTAGGTGAAATATTAGATATTACTAATGGGATAACTCAGTATGTAATGTAATAACCTAGCAGTATTACCATTGCACAATTATATGCGTACGTCTGTTATACATACACATCTTACAAAATGTCATACAACAACCATTGCATTTATTCAAATATGTATACAACTTGTTTAAAATGTAATATTACTGGATCATTGCAATATACTATGAATATTATATGTATACAATATTATAATCAATATTATGTACTAATTGATTACCATATGCCAATGATGATTGCTGTCGGAGGACCTTCAGCGGCGTGGGCCGAGCAATGTTATGAGTCCATATTATAATTACAAATCATAATAGATAGATAGATAAATAGATAGATAGACAGCTCCATGTAAGCCTGGGAAAGGGAAATGATCTTGCAAGTTAACTGAGGAAATGTTGACCATACACAAAGTCAGGGGATGATGTAGGTAGTGTGTCAGCGAGATAGCATGCGAACAAAGCCTAGTGACAGACACATATACTCACACACAGGTTTCTAGAACTTTCCAACCACAGTGTAACACACATGACACGACCCCTGCTACACCAGAATTTAGGAAGCAGAGGCAGAAGGAGACAGGCCATAGAATCGACAGGTAGTAAGGGAGAAGGGCTTAGCAACATGGAAGAGAGAGAGAGAGAGAGAGAGAGAGAGAGAGAGAGAGAGAGAGACAGGGAGGTAGCTCGTGGGACTCTACTTTTCACTCGTGTGTGAGAGACTTTGTTGATATTTCCAAGACAAATAAAAATAGTCCCATACTCATCTTTACCTCTCCTGTCATTGCATGACAAATGGGAACGAAGATTATCTACTTACAAAGCTACTCACGTATAACAACCGCTCGTCCACAAGTCTAATATATATAAAACATCACTACAAAGGAGTTACAAAGTCCTTTGTGAGATATGTAGACTTACCTGAGAAATTTACGTAAAGGTACAAGCTTGGTTAGATTACTGAACACTAAATATGGCCTAAAAAATGGGTATATCCAGTGGTCAGTTGCAACTGGGTAACAACCTTCATCCGGCCTTGAAGTATGTAGTAAGTAATGCTAGATATGACGAATATAGGAAAATTGTTGGAAAAATTTGAGCTATTTTTTTTCTCGGAGAAATATGTTTTTTGGTTGTTGTTTAAAATAATTATATGTTTTACTGAACTGAGATCTTGAGTGTATTATGAACTAAAAGGTGCTCAAAAAGCGCATACCTCCCCAATGTCATTGCCATGAAAATTTATGCGGATCCTTGAAGGTACTGTGTGGAATACATACGATCCAAATCCGCCTGAAAATTTAAGAAATTGTTCCTTGACCCATGGCCCACACTCCTACAAAATTTTATTGAAATTCATTTGAGAACTTTTGGAGATATTGTGCGGGATATCCCGGATTCAGATCCGGATGCGCCCCTAAATTTAATCAGTTCTTTCTTGGCCTATGACCCGCCCTTCCACAAAATTTCATTGATATTCATTGAGAACATTTAGAGATATCGTGTGGACAAACAAACAAACATTGATGAATACATAACTTCCTCCAACTTCATTAGTGGAGATAATAATCAAATACAAATTTCCTGTGTTTATAAAGGTATATTCTCCTGTTCTTCTTTTCACTTGTTTGCACACACACACACACACACACACACACACACATATATATATATATATATATATATATATATATATATATATATATATATATATATTTAACCCATTGGAACCCAGTGTCCGCAGTACTGGACAGAACTGGGAATTTTTAAATCTCAATAAAGTAGCAAACCCCCGGGTAGGGACCTATGAGCTTTGCGGCCATGAGCCGGTAGGCGGAGGGTGGTACACTTCATACCCTCCCAGTGCAGTGCCTCGCCCAGCAGCCCTGGGATCGAATGGTATATATATATATATATATATATATATATATATATATATATATACTGTATATATATATATATATATATATATATATATATATATATATATATCTGGAGATTCTGTCGTACAGTGGCAGAGTGTGCATTTCGTACACGAGTAAACCAGGGTTTGCGCTCAGCCAGGGTGATAAACCTTGGGAGTGTTCACCCAGCCACGTACTGCATTGGCGGACACAAGGGGTGCTGTGGTTGAACCAGTGTCGCTTACCATAAAGTATGGTTGCACCCAGTTGGCTTGAGTGAGCCGATTACACTTGGTTCATAGCCACTCCAACACTATAATTACACTTACAAGCACTTCTCACCCTACATACAATGTCTACCAGATAGCCTAAGCCACTTGGTAGAGATACATTGGCCGTATCGTCCCGACTTCGGTGGGGATAGGCCGGTACTGCAGTGGATACTCAAACGGCTGATGATCATATATATATATATATATATATATATATATATATATATATATATATATATATATAGGATTTCTAAGGTAATTCTGTTGCATCTAGGGTAATTTCACTGGGGATTCAAGGTAACCCTTGCTGGCTGTGACTACAGCCCTGGTCATAGGGGTGCCACACGGAGGGCGACCTTTGTGTCTTCCAGCTCCCTTATTCTTACGAATTTAAAAATAGTTTTTCACGGCTTGTGGTGTCTCCATATAGAGCAGGCAATATACAGTATAAGTGACTAGTCACCATGCTGAGCAAAATTTTTTGTCACATTTCATTGTCTGTTTGTGCTGCGAGGTATTATTTTTAGTGTGGAGAACTTTTCTATCTATCTACCTATTGCCAGACACCTTAATCCCATACAGGGTGGCCACAAACAAATCGTCTCCATGTCTCATTGTCCCCCGCCATTTCACTGCCCTGCTCCCACCTCTGACCCTCCTCTCTCATATACCTCTCTATTCCATCCCTCCATTTCATCCTTGGCCCCCTCTCTCCCCCCCCTCCACCTCACTCACGTACACTTTCCTCGTCAGTTTCTCGCTCTTCATCCTCTCCACATGACCAAGCCATCTCAGTGTGTTTCTCCTAACGCTTCCTATCACATCCACATCCACACCACAATACTCCTTCACTTCCTCATTTGTCAGTATGTCTCTCCGTGTGTCTCGACATGCTCCTTTCAAATAACTCATTTCCACTGCCCTCACTCTTGACTTGAGTTCCTTCAACAAAGTCCAAGCTTCACTTCCATACGTTAGAGTTGGTATCACAATAGACGAATTGTCGGTTCTGGGTAAACATGGCCAGTGCACTCTGCCATGTACTTAAAAACTTATGGTATATGTATCTTTTAATTTAATTTATCATTTGCACTGAACAAGACGTGATAACTTTAATTCTTTGCGGCTGGAGGGAAGGAGCTGCCATGTTGGCGATGACATCAGCATTCACACTGCAGACGACATTCCAATTTATCACACAATACTTTACCAGTAACAGAGATGATAGTTGTACCTACATGGCCACCGTAAATCCAAACTACCACCTTCAGGTATGTTGTGAAGGAATATTTTTCATGGTGTAAATGGGTGGTACCTGCTGGGTAAGTAAATTGTGGTGAAATCGACCAGAAGTAGCTTACAGCTACACCATTCCCGAGCGGTGCTCGTACCTCATGAGGTGGGAAGTGTTAAATGTATGCTGTGCAGTATCACTTGTATGAGTTTATGATGGTATTATGCTCATATCTAATATCTGACCTCTTCATTATTAGTTTTCTGAAGAAAAAAAACAGTTTCATGACTCAACTACAGTACTTCAGGGGAGTGTGACGAAATACCGAATCGGCGGTCATTTACCGAATCAACACCGAATTGGCACTTTTTAATTTGTAAGTGTTATAGATGTTATCACCGTAGAGGTTCATACTCACCTAATTCTTCGAAATCTGGTCAAATTTTTAAACTTAACTTTACCTTTTAAAAAATCCGGATTCACAGCGAAAACTGGCTAAAATTAGCGAAAGTGTTTCTCCTTTAGCTGAACAGCTTGCCTTGGCAGACTTCTGTTTTGTATAAGTATTTATTTAACATACAAATGCACTTATTTGCACTTTAAATCAGTATCTGTGCAAAACAGAAGTCTGTCAAGGAATGTTAGCGATCTAAAGAAGAAATATCCGCTAACCTTAGCACGTTTTCGCTCTGACTCCTAATATTCTATTAATAATTAAATAAAGCATAATTTTTTGACTGAATTTCAGATAATTAGGTATGTATGAACATATATGGTGAAAAATATAATATTTTCACAACAATAAAGACTGCATTCCAGCATTGGGAACTTCCGACGAGCAGCCAGCCACCACTGTTTTCGTTTATTGTTATTGGCTGGTACACAGAGGAATAATTTCCCTACTGTGCTTTTGTCAGTGCACTTACACATTGGAACGAAACATTAGCAATTATTCCTCTTGTCACTGGACATTCTTAGAGGTCAGAAATAAGCACAGTTTAAGCTGGCTAAACGTTAACGAAGCAGACTATGCTCCCTCAGTGTGAGTAGTGACGTCACGACCAATCACAGGCAGTTTCAGTGTCACGTGATTATTCGGCTATTTTACCTATTATTTTTTCATGTTTCTGCACGTTATTATTGGAAATAATGGTTGGCATAGTTATTTTCTGAGTATCTTTTACCCATACAAGTATCTAACTTCAAAAAAATTTTGACCGGAAACTCGTCTATTCCGTCATGCAGTAACCTGTTCACTCCCATGCTTGCTTCTCTGTTTCTTAACCCTGCTTTCAAAAGACTAGAAACCTTTCTTCCTTGTACCCTTTCAAGCACCTCACCCTCCAATCTTCCATCCTTACTCATCACACTACGCAAAGATTTAAACACACTAACATTTTCCATATCCTCATCATCCAACCTCACTGCACATTCAGTGAAGTAATTTCTCTCGAAGACAATAACTTTAGTCTTCCCTACATCTACCTTTAGACTCCGTTTCTTACACACTCACCCAGACTCATTCACCAAGCCTTGTGGCTCCCCTTTGTCTTCACTTAACAACACAGTATTATCAGCAAACACCAGTACAGGGAGTTTGCAAACACTGCCCTCTCTCATTAGGGCCGCTCCAACATCCACTGCCCTACCTTGTACTTCTTTTATAATCCCATCCATATATAGACAAAACAACCATGAGACATGACATCCCTGTTTCACCCCAACCTTCAAATAGAAAAATTCACTCAGTTCACTGTCAACACGCACTGAAGTCTTAGCACCCTCATACATACTCTTCACGGGATTCAGGAACTTCCCATCCACCCCACATATTCTTAATACTTTCCACAATCCTTGTCTGTCCACCCTGTCATATGCTTTCTCCAAATCCATGAAGGCCACATACAACTTCTTTCCCTTCTCTAGAAACTTTCCCACTAAAGACCTAAGAATGAATATCTGATCTACACACCCTCTTCCCTTCCTAAATCCTCCCTGTTCTCCAACCAATTCCTCTCTTAATTCCATAACTCCGCCAATAAGTATCCTAACATATAATTTTCCTATTACACTGTGAAGACAAATGCCCCTATGATTACCACACTCCTCTTTTTCCCCTTTTCATTTGTACAAGGGAATAATTATACCTGACTTCCAATCCTCTGGGACTTTACCCTCCTCCCAGGCCAATCTGCACATCTTCCTCATCCGTTCTACTACTATCTCTCCCCTATGCTTCATCAATTCACAACACACTCCATCAATTCCTGGGGCTTAGCCCATTTTGACTTTCTTCAGTGCATCCACAACTTCCATCCTATTGATTTCTTTCTCTCTTCTCACATCCCTCCTTCTCCCAGCCATTCCCCAACCACTGATACTCGCATTACTTTATGTTCTTTATGTCCAACAATTCCTTACTGTTCTTCCATCTGCTCACTTTTACTCCCTTGTCCACTAGTAATCAATCATTTTTATCTTTCACTCCCCGACGAACTTCTTTAAAACACTGACTAACTCTCTTTACCTACAGTATTTCCAGAACATTTTCTCACATTCCCTCCACACTTCACTCAAATTTCTTCTTAATGCCTCATCCACTCTCTTCTTACTCACTCTTAGTAATCTTTTCACCCCTGTCTTCCTCTCTGCATATAACTCTCTCTAATGTCTCTCAACTTCCTCCACATCTTGTTTCTCATCGACTCACAGTATGCTTTCTTCTTTTGTGTCACAGCCTGTCTCACCTCTTCGTTCCACCATGCTTTCGTCTTCTCCTAAGCCCACGCACCATTTCACATGCTGCACAGATTTCTTCTGTGAATATCTTTCACACACCTGCTACGTCCCTCATCAGCTCCAAATCATATTTGCTCAATCGCTCCTCAGCTTTCTCTCATATATTCTGCCTTTTTCCATCCTCTTGTAACCTTTCCATCCCCCTTGTAAGAACTACTTCATCCTGTCCTTCCCTCCTACTTCATTTCAACCTTGATTCTGACCACTACTTGGTGGTGGTCAGAAAGTCCACTCCCCCAGCCTCTATACTATGCTCTTGCATCCACTACACACTTCTCGTTCTGTCATCCACACACACACAATCAATCATTGCCTTCCGTTCATTCAGTTCACTACCAATCCTTCTCATCACTCGCCACGTATACCTGTGGATCATTTTGTGTCTGAAGAGGGTATTGGCTATCACCACCTCCTTCCCGGCACAAATGTCCACTAGAGCACTGCCTTTCTCATCCACTTCTGCAGGCACACCCCACTCACCAACTACACCATCCACCTTCACATTCCCTACTTTCTATTTACATCTCCAACGAAAAACACTCCCTCATTCCTTTCAAACCTATTCATGCACGCTTCCACATTTGTCCAGAACTCTTCTTTCACTCTGCTTGCACGACCTTGCATTGGCACATACACACAGACATAGTTGCTCACATTTGTAGTCTAGCTTTCAGTCTTACCCTCACACTTCTTGAGCCAAATGATCCGTACTCTGTTTTATTCTCCTTCCATTTCTTGCAGACAACAATAGACACTCCTTCTTTTGCTCTCTCATTCTCACCCACTCCTTCTCATATACCCCATCCATACTCCCATTCTGTCACACTTTCACCTCTTCATTTAGTTTCAGTTAATCCACATTCATTCACTTTTGCATCCTCAAGTACCTGGACGATCTCTCTCTCTCTCTTTCACCTCATCTGCACCCCTTACATTCCACGTCGCAATCCGTACCATGTCTTTTGTTCGGTCCTTAGCCGTCAACTGTTGGTCAGCCCTGATCCGAGTCTCCTTGTTCATATTTTTAGTTAGTTATTTTCCAGGGAAAGGCACTAACCCTCCGCCAACCCACTTTTTGTCACGTAGGGAACACGTGTTGGTTAGTTGTAAGGTTACCATCCAGCATTGTAAATGATTTCCTGGTATTTTTCAGCTGGCTGAAATGGTAGGTAGAATGTAATCAACGACGGGCGGCTCGTTTACAGCCGTGACGAACTTCTGTCTCTGGCTTCCCTCGGCACGACAGACCTAAATGGAATGCCTCAAATGGTCAGACGTTCTGGATATGGAAAAAAGCGAGGACGGCGTGGCGGGGTATGAGTACGATGCAGAAGGAGGAGCCCAAAACTTCCACTACCAATGTGTCAGGCAATGTCCGCTTTTTAAAGAATAAAGTGGATGAACTGGTGACCCAATGCAAATGGAATTTGGGGTATCAAGAATCATCAGCTAGCTGGTTAACAGAGACTTGGCTTGACATAGAGTATGACCAAGACTCTGATTATCAAGTAGTTGGCTTCATTTTAAATAGAAGTGACAGATCAGCAGAATCAGAGAAAAACGGTGGTGGTAGTGTTTGTGCCTATATCAACAATCGATGGTGCAAGGATATAACTTGTGAACAATAACTGTAATGACAATATTTAATTCATGTATTTGTCTTTGAGGCCATTCTATCTTCCAAGGGAATTTAATATCCTCTAAATAGTTGTATGCCTTCCACCTGGTGTTAATGTGAAAATTGTTGATAAACACTTGGTATGATGAAGTGTGCAAGATTGAATCTAGTTCTCCAGATGCAGTTAAAAAAATAATTGGAGATTTTGATGCCTCATATTTTTTTAGAATTGTATTCCTCATTACAAACAATATAGTGCTTTTGCTATAAGAGGTGAGAATATCTTGGATCAATTTTACTGCGACATAAAATGAGGGTATGTGTAAAAAAAAAAAAAAAAAAAAAAAAAATCAGACCATTAGGATTATCAGACCATATGTCTCTAATAACACCCATTTATAGGCAAAAGCTAAAAACCTCCAAATCTGTAGTGAAATCAGCCCAGACAATGGAGTGCGGACGCATGTAAAACTCTTAGGGGCTGTTTAGATCAGACTGATTGGACTGTGCTGTATGAAGTAAATGCTAGTATTGATCACAGTGTTGATTTCTAAATTCATACGTTTCTTTCTGTGTTGGTATTGTGGTACCAACTAAAACAGTGAAATGCCACCCAAGTAACAAACCCTGTTTCACAAATAAGCTTAAACAATTGTTGAATGAGAAGAAACGTTGTGTTGTGGCCAATGATAGGGCGAATTTAAATATCTTACAGAAAAAAAAATAATGATATGATTGTCTCAAGAAAAAAAAAAGGTACACAAGAGAAAATTAAAAACTTATTTGCCTATGACACAAAGGAACCTTGGAGTGGTCTTGGGAAAATCACAAGTTTTACAAAAAACGCAGGGTGCCAGATGTACAGAATCATGAAAATTATTCTAATGAACCAAATAATTTCTACTGTGGGTTTGACATCCATGACTTTTCCATATACCGACACACCATCTCTGAATTCTTGAAAACTAAAAATGATGAGTAAATAGTTTCAGTTCTAAAAGACATCATGGACTGCTTGATAAAATAAGTGCAAAGATGGTTTCTCTCCGTAATGAATTACGAGCTCCGGTTCTGTGTGAAATATTCCAACGTTTTGTAAACAAGGCACACACATCCCAAGACAGTGGAAAACTGAGATAGTCCCCATTCCAAAAACCAGGGCACCAAAATGTCATAATGATTATGGACCAGTGGCTTTGACGTGTATTTTTATGAAATGTCCTGAACATGTTATAAAAAAAATGTTGCATGAGCAGATTAACCCGTCACGTCCCGAGGTTTTTTGCACCTCCGACACCCCCCAGTCCCGAGCTATTTTGGAAAAAAAAATTTTGGCTAAAACTTCCGCTTTTGTTGAGAAACAAAGGAAAATCATCAAGAAAGGGCTTACCGTGATCCATAAGTGGTTGGAACAGGTGAGGTCCCCCGCCCCACGTATCGTATTCCATCATTGATGTGTGAGTCGCTCATATTTTCTATGGTAGGAAATTTTGGGAGAAACAACCAACAACACCTCTATATTTATTGAATTTGAACTAATAAACAATAAGAATAAACAATATAATGAATTTCAATGACACGTATATGAAAAATAAGCACTGTACCTTCGAGCGAGCATAGCGAGTTGGGTCCGAGTCGTAACATGCTATGTGCTAAGTTTCTTGTTTCAGTCAACATATCATTTTTTCTACTTGTATACTTCTGTTTCGGTGACATTTTATTATTTTGTACTGTGTGTAAATGTTTTCAGTTGTTTTCATTCATTACGATAACGTAGCATAAGTATAACGCACATATGCTTACTAAGTGCACTCGCTATGACTCATATTTCAACATACACAATTGTTTTATGTTCCTGTTATTGTTTTCTTTACATAGAACGTTTCCTCTACCACTGTAAATGTTTTCAGTTATTTACATTCATTATGAGGGCATTTAGCGAAATGCTAGCGCATATTCATGTAGCAAGCACAATCTCAAACACTCGTGTTTCATCGTCTACTTTATTTTTTCACTCCAAATACACTTTCCCACTTACATTACACACGTTTACATCCCTATACTGCACTATACATAGTTACAGGCATTATTTATTCTAGTGAGTGTCAGAATATCGCACCAAAATACCCTTGCAATGAATGTCTCGACCAAGATAATACTCAAACACTTACATATTACACCCGTTTCCACTTGTAGACTCCTATTTACATATTTAAGGACCTTATTCATTCCACTGAGCATCAGGAAATCGCATCTATATACACTTGCTAGGAATATTTTGACTTAGACTATATTTCAGCACTTACAAAACTTTGAACTTATATTACACCCGTTTGCATTTTCCATAATAATATTTACATATTTACGGGCCTTATTTTTTCCACTGAGCGTCAGAATATTGCATCAAAATACCCTCGCTAGGTATGTTTCCACTTAGATCATGTTTATACACTTACATACTATTTTTGCACTTATGTTATACCCGTATCCACTTCATACAACTATTTACAGATCAACAGGCCTTATAATTACACTAGGCGTCTATTTGTCGCATTTACTTCAGAGTAACAGCATCCTATCGCATTCACACCATATTAGAACTGCATCAAGGTGTGATACTCGCTGAAACATGGATGAATACAGAGACCGACGTCACACTCGACGCACTCATAGCAGTTGTCTTTCCTCTGAGTGGTGAGTCTCACCCGAGAATTACTACACACTTGACACCTGCGTTGGGGCCTAGGTCTATTGGGCTGGGGAGGGATAGGATTGGGGAAATGGCGGCCGGATATTCTCAGGGGAGTTTGGGCAATAGGGGCAGTGCGGGTGCGATGTTGGAGCCCTTCAACAGCATACCGTGCAAACATCTCTCTTGTGAGCTCCCTCACAAACCCTTCATAGGACTCCTGAACTCCTGTTGTCATGGCGTGAAGGTGGTGGCAATTCAGAGCAGTGATATCTAGCAAGTGAAAGAACAGTTTCTTATACCACTTCATCGTGGTCCTGGCACACTCGACCATCGATATCATGGAGTCTGACTGGTCCACCAGGCGCATGTTTATGTTATAATCTTGGACACACTCAGGTTTCCATATGTGCCGCCTGTTCTCGCTGCGGTAATTAACGGAATCTGTACAGTGCATCAAGGGGCGGTGAACCGTGGACAAGAGGCTTACTTCTCTATTATGGTTCCCCACAGTTGCAAGTATGTTGTTGGCCTTGAAGAAGACAATATCATTCCTGTCAAGTTTCCACCCTACCTTGACCATGTGATGCCAGTTCACCTTGACGGTACCACAGATTCCCGTTTCATGGATGTGTAGATAACGAGCGAGAAGAGGGCTAGTGTACCAATTGTCAAGGTAGAGGACGTGACCACAATGAAAGTAGTCTTCTATCATTGTCTTTACCATTGCTCCCGACAGTCCAATACTCCGATCTTCTATTATGTCTGTCTGTGCACCGGTGTACAAGACTATGTTTTGCACATAACCAGTCCTACAGTCACACATAACAAAGATCTTGAACCCAGAACGGTGCCTTTTGCTGGGTATATACTGCCTAAATGAAATACTGCCTCTCCACAACACGAGACTCTCGTCTATGACGAGGTCTCTATAGGGATAAAATGACGAACGAAATGTCTGCCTCAGGTGATCAAAGACCAACCTAATTCGCCTCATCTTATCTGTGTCGTTTGCATTTGCAGGATCATCAGCATCGTAGAAGTGGAGGCGACTTAGAATTTGTTGGAAGCAATTACGGCTCATGACTTGGCCAAATATTGGTGTGAACATAACAGGGTCCCTTGTCCAGTAGGCCGGAATTCTGTTCTTTCGTGTAATACCCATCAAAATGACCAGGGCAAAAAATAAGACAGGGTAATCATATATGATAGAATGCCTGCTCCTTGTTCCCAATCTTTCACTCTCACAGCGCTGGGTGCTTGCAAACGGTTGGTTTGCTCAACTATCTACTCCTCGAAAGCCTCACTGAAAAACAGGTGGAAAAAATCCAGCCTGATGGAATTAGGGTGAATTCCGGGAGCAATGCAGCCAGCGCACCCCTGCTCAGTGAAGGGGTGAATCAAGGGAGAAAAACCACTCCCATCCTCCCAATTCCATCCCACAAATCCCTCGTCCCCATCATCCCCATCAGCGCCTTCGTCTGGGTGGGGAGGAGATGCTGGTGGGGGAGGTTGGGGAGGAGTGCGGAGGGCTTCCCCACTGTCATTCTTCCCTCTGCCTTTACCCTTTCCCTTTCTCTTACCCTTACGACCTTGAGGAACATTAGGGGGCTGTGGGGATGAAGCTCGGGAATATTGGGAAGCATAAGACGTGCTGGGGAATGGTTCCTCCCCACCTTCCCCCTCCATCACAACACCACGTGATTTTTCACGCACCCTCACTCGCCCACGTGTTTGGGAATATTGGGGACCATAAGACGTGCTGGGGAGTGGTTCCTTCTCACCTTCCCCCTCCATCACAACCCTACGTGATTCAGGACGCACCCTCACTCGCCCATGTGATACACCCCGCCGCCTCAAACCACCATGCGAGAGCGATAACTCACTCCCGCCACTCTCACTTTCCCTACTCCTCGCTGCACTTTCCCTTTCACTCCCCACTCCCTCCAAGGCACTTCCTACCTCCCCAAACAAAAGACTAGGCCCATACCTGCTCGTCCGACGTGGTGTGCATTCGGGGCCACGATGAGTTATTACCTCACGTCTGTACCACGTGGCAGCACGTCCCACGGCTCTGTCCTCGTCCTCGCCATCAAATTCGGACTCCACATCACGTTGGGGCTAGGCAGAGGATGTTCCACGTTGTTTTTTGGCCGGCTGCCCCTCTCTAGCAGCACGGTAAGTCACGTAATGCTGCTTCCTGGTGAACGGGACTTCATCAATGCTGGTGGTTTCTTCCTACTCTGGCTGCACATAATCTTTGTCTACAACCTCGTCATCCAGTGGGGAATCACTGTCACCTGTAAAGGTGTCCAGGGCGGCTTGAATTTCGTCCTTTGAGAGACCTCTCTTCGCCATGTCTGAGCAGGACCGTTGCTAACAGGTTAATGACCGAGCTGCAGCTGAGTCGGGTCGCACGGGGTCACCGAGTGTCCCTGCCTGGTGGCAGGTAGGGGAAGGTTGAGCGACCCTATGTACCGAAAATCAAGCGCGAAATTTGAAAATTGTGGAAATTATGCACGTTGCAATTGCGCAATGTACTGGTACATCGCTGGGACTGGCAAATGAAAAATGTTGCAACGTACCCATACGTCGACGGGACACGGTGGGTTAAATATAATAGGATACTTTACAGTTTGCATACAAAGAGAAAAGGTGCACTGAAGATGCTACATTATTAACCCTTTAACCGCGGGCATTGTTTTGCCCCGACTGGCCTCTCCCACGGGGGTTTCGACCAAAATGTAAACAAACTTTAAACCTTTATAACTCTGCACAGAATAAATCTAGAGCGAAAAATAAGGTACCATTAGAAAGTACTAACCTTTGGCTTTGCAATGATGTAGGTTTCATGATTTCGTTGACTATCACTGGATGGGCAGTGCCATTAGAAGTGAGCGATCTAAAATCACTATTTTTCGCTCACACACCATTACCTTCGCTCATACACCATTACCAAATGCCAACCTCATTCTGATAATAATACTATAAACATATATGAACACTGCACATACGATAAACACCCACTCTGTGTTCACTGAGGCAGGTAAAAGGCACTGTAATTACCCGCACTTCACTGCCATATCAGCGGTGTTGTAATCACTATTTTTCGCTCACACACCATTACCAAATGCCAACCTCATTCTGATAATAATACTATAAACATATATGAACACTGCACATACGATAAACACCCACTCTGTGTTCACTGAGGCAGGTAAAATGCACTGTAATTGCCCGCACTTCACTGCCATATCAGCGGTGTTGTAATCACTATTTTTCGCTCACACACCATTACCAAATGCCAACCTCATTCTGATAATAATACTATAAACATGTATGAACACTGCACATACGATAAACACCCACTCTATGTTCACTGAGGCAGGTAAAAGGCACTGTAATTGCCTGCACTTCACTGCCACATCAGCAGTGTTCTCATTCACACAGCTGGACAGATACTGATGCGTGTTTGGTCCGGGGTGGGGTGGTGGGCCCAGGGGGTGGGAGGTGGGGCCCCAGGGGGGGGGAGGAGGGAGGTGGGGGTCAGCTGGAGTGAAAGAACTTAATAGCTACTCTCCCTTGAAACAATTGGCGCACGGAAAAAACGCGGGGTATTCAAAATATTCACAAACAATCGAGAATGACACCCGCGGTTTGGTCCAGTTTTTGCAATGTCATTCTGGAATGACACCCGCGGTTAAAGGGTTAATAAAAGACTTTGTTCTTAATTTTATGGAAAATATCAACACCAATTCAGTTAAGTACTTTGCAAAAATATTTTTTGTTGATTTTTCAAGTGCATTCGACACCATACAGCCCCATCTTTTGATGCAAATAATTTCAATGAATATCAGCTCTGATCTTGTCTTTTGCATTGATAATTTCCTGTCTCACAGACAACTGATGGGTAACAATTCAAAATTGTCAGTTATAAACACAAGGGGCCCCCCAAGGTTGTGTGCTGTCACCACTTGTTTACTCTTAATACAAGTGATTGTAAATGTGCATTGTACATGACTCCTGTAGGCTTTTTAAGAATGATGATGATGATACCGCATTAATTTCGCTTTAAGAACAATGACTTTATTTCCATACAGGAAATAGACATCATCATCATCATCATCCAGACCTCCTTTCCCACCCAAGGACAGGATGAGGAGTTGCATTGTCCAGACAGCCCAGATTTGCCCAATCTAATGGGCCACGCTTCCATTCACTCATCATTCAAGCCCCCGGAATCGTGGCTCTATCGGATACGCCAAAAACATTCACCACGTTCTGTAGCTTCACATAAATGTATCCGATTGAGTCAATCCAGACGCTGCCATGTTATAAAGGGGTACAAAAATCCCTGATCATGAACTTCTCACAACATCCAGCCAGCCAGCTCAATCTCTTGTCAGTTCCCTAGCTGTACCGCCTTCCAAATCTCTCTTTCTGACACACTCCCCCACCATATCTCTCCACCTTCTCCTTGGCTTACCTCGCCTCCTCCCTCCTTCAGATACGCTCAGATATACTTCTTTCACCATTCTATTATTATCCATTCTCTCCACGTGACCATACCATCTTGGTACACTCTCTTCAATTCTGGTGTCCACAGACTTCCTCACTCCACATCTTTTACGAATCACATTACCTCGTAACCTATCCACCCTCTATCCTCCACATACATTCCTCAACAGCCACATCTCCACTGCTCTTACTCTTGACTTCTCATTTTCATGCCACACGATAGTCTCACATCAATAGGTTAAAGTTGGCACTAACACTCCTTCATGTAAGCCTCGTGCAGCTGGTTGTCATTACCTGTGAAGCCATACGTGCCAACCCCAAAGCAGTGTTTCCACTGCCAAAGGTATGGACACGTTAGCCTATTTTGTTGCCATGCACAGGCTGGCCTTCCTGGTGTTTATCTTTCCTGTGGCGAACCAAGCCATGCTCCTGACTGTCTAGGACCTTTTTAATGCTATCACTGTGGGGATCCCCATGCTGTATCTTCTCAAATCTGTCCTAGCTACTACCAGGAGAAGAATATTTTATACATTCATACATATGAAAAGGTTTCACTTCCTGATGCAAAGAAGGCCTAGACTTACTTCTTTCAGCCTAGGGATACTTATGCTTCTGTCCTTTCTTGAACACCTGTGCATCGTCCTGTGTCTCAGAACTTGCCTCAAACCGTTTCACTGCCCACATCTCCATCTGTTTTTTTGTCGAATGCTGTGCTTGTGTCTAGTACTGCATGTGAGATTGGTGTTTGCCCACCCTCTTCTCAGACTGTTTCTGCCCCCACATCCGTGGCTGAGGGTTTGCCCACGTCCGTGGTTGAGGAGGATGTCCACGTTGACACGTCTCCTTTTCCTGCCTTATCCAATGTACCCGAAGTTCCGTCTGAAAATGGCAAGAGTTACTATGGTTCTTCAGAGTCCTCTCAGCCTGAAAATCATTCGCCTAAAGTCTCTGTTGTGCAATCTTGTGAGGACCTCTGCTGTTCACCCTGCCATGGAGTCTCTGGAGTCTAGCCAGGTGCAGGGTGAAATTGATGTTTCGCCAGTGGTCCGGCTCCCACCTTGGGGTGGAGTTGCACGAATCGCTGGTGCTTCATTTCCGCCACATAGGATATCAGCCTCACAGGGTTCTGATCCTGTGGACTCTACTTTTGAAGTTTCTGGTGATGACAATGGCCTCCCTGTTTCACGTAAGCCGGCCTGTAAGCCGCCTTCCAAGCAACCTGTTCTTTCTGCTGAGAAGAGGAGGGTTGTAGAACTTTCCTCTTCCTTCTCACATTTGCTTTCAGGTGGTCAGCACAATTTACAGGTTCTGGGTGCTGGGCAGTCAGTTTCTAGGGGTCATCCTAAGCATCAGTCCAAACCTGCTCGCTTGTCAGAGATAGTGCAGCCCTTACCTCGAAGGGGTTAAAGTATTCAACTATGCCTAAACCAGTAAACGTTGCTCTGCTGTGGAACAGCAGAGATGTCACAGCCAACTGGGAGGACCTTCAACTGCTTCTGTCTGAGTTTCACTCCTTCTGTGTTTGCCATCAGGAAACTGTTGTTGGAGACTCGCTTCTTCCTGCTCCTAGAGGATATACAGCTCTGTATTCACCACCTTTTGTAGACTGTGGTTCTCGAGGTGGCTGTGCTGTTCAATAACTTAGATTTTTTATTTACTTCTTCCTCAGAAGTCCCCCATCACAGGTTGTGGCCGTTCAGTTACACCCGGAGAGGACTTACATAATCTGTAGCCTTTACTTACCACCTTCTGTACCTGTCTTACATTCCAGTACTGATCACCTTATTCGTCAACTTGCTAGGCCATTTGTTTTCCTATGTGACCTAAATTTGCTTCATCCTTTGTGGGATGACACTCTGTGTAACCCCTGTGGTGATCGGCACCTGTGATTGAGGATTTAAACCTGGTTCCTCTAACTGCTTGTGACCCAATGCTTTTTCATTTACAAAATGTTGCTCTGTCTGTTATTTGGCTCTCCCCTGAATATCCATTGGACTTTTATGTCAGACTTTGCCTCTGCCAGATTGCACAGCAGTGATCATTACCCTACTGCGATTAAGGCATGCAACTCCGTGCCAGTGGAGCGTGTCCCTCGCCAGTGTTTGGATAAGGCAGATTGGGCAGAATTAACTGAACTCTGTAGTTCTAACTAATAGTATTCCAATCTTTCAGTGTTGATGATGCAGAAAAGTATTTTACATCTATTGTATATCAGGCTGATTTATCCTCTATTCTTTGATCGTCTGGAAAGTTTTCAAAGAGATTAGTGCCTTGGTGATATGAGGAGTGTACCTTGGCCAGAAGAGTCTACAAAACTGTTAGCAGGACATACAGGGGAAACAAAGATGTCTTTTTAAACGTTCCTTTTAAGGAAACTCATGCCTATTATCGGTGGGTTCTGAAAAACTCGCCTGTCACCTCGTCCACTCCTTTACCACTGCTCTGGAAGGAAGGAAGGAAAATAAGGGATAAGTATTCACCTTCTCCTCCTCTGATACTTAAAATCCATGCGTCTTCTGTATCCAACGAATCTCAGGTAGTTCCAGCCCTGGCAGAGAACGTTTATAATGTTTTTCAACCATATCCCGCCAAGCCATTTAGCTGTTTTCACCATCAACAGGAGAGGTTAGGTATTTCCTATTTTGTCTAGTAGAGAGGAATCATATAATGATTTTTTCATTGTCCATGAACTGAGTGCTGCTCTCCAGCAGCATGGTGACTCTGCTCCTGGACCTGATGACATTCTTTATGCTATGATTCGCCATTTGCCAATATGATTCTCTATTGTTCTTATTAGATCTTTGTACATGGATATGGGACGAAGGTATAGTTCACACTAATTGGAAGATGAATATTCCTCCCACTTCATAAGCCATTTAAGGATAATTTTAATGTCACTAATTACTTTCAGTTTGTTTGTTGTCTTGTGTGTGCAAACTTTCTGAGAATATGGCTAGCATGAGGCTCGTTTGTTATCTAGAGAAAAATTGTTTCTTTTGCCTTCACAAAGTGGGTTTCATAAAATGTGACGTACGATCGTGGACAAAAGTATCGCTACACTCACCTGACAGAGATTCGAGAACTGTGTTGGTAACATTGTTGCCCCCCCCCTTCCTCCCTCTCTCAAGTCACGCCCACTCCTCCTTCTCCCTTCCTCTTTCTTTTTCGTCTCGCGTCTGTAAGCTCCTCCCATAGTTTAGCCCCACCACAACCGCGAGGCCACATAATCACCCCCGCCCGTCTCTCTTTCTTTCTGTCTCTCTGTCATCGAATGTATTATATATTTTGCGCGTTTTTGCCAAAGGTTCTACGTAAAATGAAATATCAGATCGTTAATTGGCATTATGTTACATTTTTCGCGTTCACATTTATCTTTCATTAAAACCTGGAAGAATATAAAGTTTCATGATCCGTTCAAAGATGAATGTTTATTTATCAAATATTATTTTACCTAAGTCAGATTCAGTTGAGACTTAACTATACTTAGGTATTCTCATAACTCAATGCAGTAATAATGATCTGAGCCAGTATATTCTAACACCCGCAGTAACCTGCATTTCACTGTTAAAGCTTAATAAAGTCCAAAAACCTAATTAGTTACACACACACACACAACACACACACATATATATATATATATATATATAGATATATATATATATATATATATATATATATATATATATATAGATATATATATATATATATATATATATATCTGTGCTGGTAAGGGGGTTGGCAATAGCCAACACCTACTTTCGTCATAAGATGATCCACCGGTATACATGGAGAGTAATGAGGAGGATGGATGGTGAACTTGTTGAACGAAAGGCAATGATAGACTACGTGTGTGTGGATGAGCGAATGAGAAGACAAGTGTTGGATGCAAGGGTGTGGAGAGGGTGGGGGAATGGAGTCTCGGACCATCACTTAGTGATGGCCAAGGTAGAGCTGCAAAGAAAGTGGTTGAGGAGGCGAAGGGGAAGACAGGAGGAAACAGCTCCTGTGAGAAGAGTGGAGAAATTGCAAGATAGTGAGAAGAGGACAGAGTATAAGAGCATAGTGGAAGAAAGATTGGGAAGGTATGAGCTAGAGCAGATGGAAGGGGTGGAAGACGTATGTAAGATATTCACGGAAGAGATAAGCGCAGCGTGTGAGGTGGTTTGTGGAGTGAGGAGGAGATGCAAGGGTGTGCAAGGGACAGCATGGTGGAATGATGAGGTGAAACGAGCTGTGGAACAAAAGAAGAAGGCATATGGTGAATGGTTGGCGAGTAGAGGTAGGGGAGAAGATGAGAGAGAGAAGAGAGAGGTATATGTGAGCAGGAGAAGGGAGGTTAAGAGACTGGTGAAGGAGAGTAAGAAGAAAGTGGATGAAGAGTTTGGGAGGAATCTGAGTGTGAAATGGAGGGAGAGTAAGAAATTGTTTTGGAAGGAGGTAAAGAAAGTAAGGCAGTGTGAAAGGGGAAATAGTAGGGGAGTGAAAGATAGGAATAATAGATTGTTGGTGGAGAAGAGAGAGAAATTGAGGAGATGGAAGGAGCACTTTGAGGATTTGTTGAATGTAGAGAGTGAGAGCAGTGTGAGTATAAGTGGTTGGGGAATGGCTGGGAGAAGAAGAGATGACAGGAGGGAGGAAGAGATCAGTAGGTCGGAAGTAGTGGAAGCGATGAAGAAGATTAAGCTGGGAAAGGCCCCAGGAATTGATGAAGTGTGTGGTGAAATGCTTAGGTATGGGGGTGAGATTGTTGTGGAGTGGATATGGAAGTTGTGTAGATTGGCTTGGGAAGAGGGAAGGGTTTCAGAGGACTGGAAATCAGGTATAATTGTTCCTCTGTACAAAGGAAAAGGGGAGAGAGAAGTATGTGGTAACCATAGGGGTATTTGCCTTCTTAGTGTGACTGGTAAAATATATGGTAGAATACTCATTGATAGGGTTAGGCATATGACAGAGGAGCTAGTTGGAGAAGAACAAGGGGGATTTAGGAAGGGAAAAGGGTGTGTAGATCAGATATTTGTTCTAAGATGTTTAGTGGAGAAGTATCTAGAGAAGGGAAGGAAAGTGTACGCTGCCTTCATGGACTTGGAGAAAGCTTATGACAGAATAGATAGGAAAGGTATGTGGAAGGTATTAAGAATATATGGAGTGGAGGGGAAATTGTTGAATGCTGTGAAGAGTATGTACGAGGGAGCTAGGGCTACGGTGCGAGTGGATGGTGAGCTGAGTGAGTTCTTTGATCTCAATGTGGGACTGAAACAGGGGTGTGTAATGTCTCCATGGCTGTTTAATATATATATGGATGGGGTCGTAAAGGAGGTACAAGGTAGGGCAGTGGATGTGGGGGTGGCCCTAATGAATGAGGGTGAGATTTGGAAGCTTCCGGTGTTGCTGTTTGCTGATGATACAGTATTCTTGAGTGAAGATGAATTGGAGTTGCAAGGTTTGATGAATGAATTTGGGACAGTGTGTAGGAGGAGGAAGCTGAAAGTTAATGTAAACAAAAGTAAAGTTATGGTGTTTGAGAGGAATGAAGTCACAGAGTGTGCAGTGAGGTTGGATGGTGAGGATATGGAGAATGTGAGTGCATTCAAGTACTTGGGTAGTGTGATGAGTAAGGATGGAACTTTGGGGGATGAAGTATGTGAAAGGGTACAGCAGGGAAGGAAGGTTGTTGGCACACTGAAAGCAGTGATGAGAAATAGGGATGTGAGTATGGAAGTTAAGAAGTCTCTGCATGATGGTATTGTGATCCCTACCCTGACGTATGGAAGCGAGGCATGGACCTTGCAAGAGGGGAACAAGTCAAGAGTGAGAGCAGTGGAAATGAGTTACTTGAGAGGAGCATGTGGAGTGACATTGAGGGACAGGTTGACGAATGAAGAAGTGAAGGAACGTTGTGGGGTAGATGTGGATGTGGTTGAAAAGATTAGGAGAAATACACTGAGGTGGTTTGGACATGTGGAGAGGATGGAGAGTGAAAGACTGACTAAGAGGGTGTATGTGGGTGAGGTGGAGGGAGGGAGAGGGAGGGGTAGACCGAGGATGAGGTGGAGGGATGGAGTTATGAGGTATATGAGGGAGGGGGGGTGAGTTGGGGGGAGGGGAGTCAAATGGTGGGTGACAGAGTGACTTGGAGGCGTTTTGTCTGCGGCCACCCTTTGCGGGATTAGGGCGTCGGGCTATATATATATATATATATATATATATATATATATATATATATATATATATTAGCGTCGATGAACTTTTGCTTAAAAAATGAAGAAAAAAGCCCTTAATCCTCTCAGTTAAAAAAAAATATGTCACCCCGAAATAAGTAATTCGATTTTTGCAAGTGTATATTTACATGTATAATTAATAATAATAATAATAATATTAATAATAATAATAAAAGAGTTAATACAAATGTTTTAATGCTTAAAATCACTTTCTTACCTAGAATAAAACTAAGTTGCAGTTTGGCTTTGTTTCTGCAGGCAGCATAAAGTTCCTGCATCATTTTGATTGCACGTTCTGCACACTGATTACTTCTTGGTATCTTGAGTAAGGATGGCTCCTGCTTCCAGTGATTCTGCAGTGAGTTTGGTTTTTTTTTTTTTGTAAGGTTTCAATATTTCTGACAAGCTCTTGAAGTCATTTTCATTGTACATCTGATTAGTAAAACAGTGCTCTGCCCATTCGTTCGAAATAAATCTGCATATCTTCTCCAAAGTCTTCCTTGTTGAAGGTATAAGAATGAATGCAAGGATAGCGAGAATTGCTCTTGAACTCCACCTCGCATTACTGATATTTGGAATTTCGTGAAAGTTAGTCAAAGGAAAATGCCCTTTTCCTTCAAAGAATCTAAATACTCGTGTTAAATGGTACAAAAACTTCATGTCATCTCTCCATCCTGACTTATCAAGGATCTCTTTTGTTCCATTAACAAACTGTGATTTTAGTTTTTCATAATACTTTATTAGTTGAGACACAAATGGATACTCGATGTTTGGAGAATTGGTGTTAGCGCCAAGTTCTTCCATCACCAAACGGAGAATCCTGTCCAGAATGTGATGCTGACAACCGATAAATTGTGGTTTGTTGAAACTCTTATCCGAGAACATTTCTTGTAGCCTAATCTGACAACAACTCCACTCTTTTTCCCAGTGTTAACGCTAGTTGTATCAGCAATGATCATATTTATTGCATGCCATAAGTTGTATTCATCAATAAGTTTTGCAATTCCTTCAGCAATGGTTTCAGCCTTGCCATTTTCTAAACGCAATGCATCCAATTTTATTTCGGTTCTTTCATTTTTAAGTAGTACTACCTGTTACTCATTTTCATTAATCCACTTTCCATCGAAATGTAAAGACCATGGTTCCAATTGTAACTTTTCAATTATTTCCTCCTTCAGTGTAGCAGCCTCTTTGTATATTGACTTGTAAATTGCTGCTTTTCCTGGAGCTGGAATGTCAGTACCATCATGTGACAATTGTTTGCATATTTTAGCAACTTTATTTGTCGATACTCCAGAGTATGTCACGAAGTTAGCTACAACTTCACTTCTGTTGTGTTTTCTGGTTGGTGGATGATTAGTCTCAAATTCATCCTTACATTCACTGTCATCAGAGTCAGTGTAATTACCACTAGATGAAAGAACGTAAGATGTTTATGGTAATATAGGTTCATCAGGCAGTTTTCGTCTTTTTGAAGGATGAATGGTATCCTTACAACTTGACCTGTTGAGTACCCCACTTCTCCTTTGCTTTGCACTTGTAGGTGGTAGAGTTGTTTATCTTCAGTGAATAACCTTTGACCATTGACTTTTGTAATATCAAAAAGTTTATTTAGGGCATCACATTTTCCTCTCATGACACATTCATCCTAAGATTTTAGCACCTTGTCAAGCTTTGCTTGTATTGCTTGACCTAACATGTGAAGAGTTCAATTTATTCTCCCATAATTTTGGAATTTCTTTGGAAATTTCAACTATTCGTCCTTTTCTTAGTTTGATTTTTGCTCCAAGAAACTGGTAACATTCAACAACTTGCATTTGGTTTGGCATTCTGCATTTTCTTCTAATGATGATTCTTCTAAAGGCACAAAGTATACCTCTTGTATGTGACTCCTGGAGCCACACCAAATTATTGGTCCAGACATCCTTGTTCTTCTGGACGATATTATCACTTCTTTTGTGCGACATCATGCTTATCTAAAAAAAAAAAAAAATGATAATATATAACAGCAACACTTTTAGCAATTATGTTGCTGACTGTTCACCTGGAAACTGCGAAGGTAACTGTTAGATGCTGAAACCTGCGTCCCTTTATAAGATATTTAGATTTTCCTAGAATGTTCTAAACAATGTTAAACCATACTAGAATGTACAAACTGTTCTAGAAAGTTCTAAACTGTTCAAAAATCTTTTGTGCAAGTCTATAAAGTTATAAAAAATCTATATAAAAATTAAGAAAGTGATAAAACTTAAGTGCGGTAACGTTAAATATATGGTAATCCATTTTATTTATTTGGGGGTGAGCCTTTTTTAAAAACTGACAGGAATTAGGGCTTTTTCTTTGTTTTTAAACAAAAGTTCATCAATTTATGATACAGGCTACCTTTCATTTGAAGAAAAGTCAAAAATTTATATCCCTAATATAAATATATTTGTTTTTTCTACGCTCCTGACAGGGAATCGAATCCCAGACCTCTAGATAGAAGTCAGGCACTGTTACCACTACCCCATGACGTGATAAAAACTGCGCCACCTGAATTTTATGATGAACCAGGTGAATCCATTATGGGAGGATATATTTCAATCACAACACGTTAGGATATTTTCTCTGCCCCACACAACTCAGCAAGTGACAGCAGTTTTAGTTTATCCTAGACACAACACGAACGTCTTGATATGTTGGAAAGACACACATTACACGTGTGTGTACAAATGTTTTTTACGCTCCTGACCGGGAATCGAACCCCAGACCTCTAGACAGAAGTCAGGCATTGAGGCCACTACACCATGACGTGATAAAAGCTGAAACACCTGAACTTTTTGACGGTAAATCCATTATGGGGGGATATACTTCAAACACAACACATTAAGATTATTTTTCAGCCCCATGCAACTCGACAAGTGACAGAATAGTTTTATTCTATCCCAGACAACACACGAAAGTCTTTTTATGTTGGAGAGACACACATTACACGTGTGTGTACGTGTTTTTTGTACACACGCGTTTATGTGTTTTTTGTACACCATATATGCGTTTTTTTGTACGCCTAGGTCCCCATTACAGTGTAACTAGTAGCCCCTCGTTGGGGGGATGTCTTTGGAACAGATCCCCCACTCATTGTTGCCTAGTTTGGGAGGTCATGGTTTCCTTCTGAGTGTCTGGGAATCACTGACAATGAGCCTCTATGACCTGGAACAGGAATTGTCACTGCTCTTTGTCTTTGCTGATGACAGGGAGTGCAGCTCTTCGCTCAGTGAGGTTGTTCGTTACTCTCAGTGACTGGACACATTGCTTGGCTTTCTTGTAGCCATCTCGTTCAACCCACGTGGATGGGGTTAACATCCAAGAACCCATTGGAGAAGCCAAGGAAGAACTGAAGGCAGTGAGTGGTGCTCGTTATGAAAGCATTAGTTGCTCTGGACCACATGAAGAGCAGCAACCACAGTGCTGTCTACATCTTGGCTGCTGCAGCATCTGTGTGTGGCAAGGATCCTTCAGTTATGGCTTTTAATTGGCAGAGCATCCATGAGGGGCAAATCAAGGCTTGTGGCGAACAGGTAGTAGCTCTGCGTTCATCCTTCAAGCCTAGTATTCCCCTCACTATTCACTGGGACAGTAGGTTGGTTGCTGATGAAGCTGGCCAAGAGAAGTTCGAATATTTACCTATCTTGGTGCCTGGAGGGGGAATTGTGAAGCTGCTCAATGTCCCCAAACTACAGTCAAGAACAGAAGCTGACTTGGTGGAGGCAATCTTTGCTACCCTGCAAGAATGGGACCTGGTGGATTTGGTGATAAACATTACATTTGACACAACTGCTAGCAACACTGGAATTCACTCTGGGGCCTGCACTCCTCTGTGCTCCCCTCCAAGAAGCACATCAGTGAGATCATCATCCAGAAAGTCTTCACAGTCTGCACAAGCATCATCACATTAGGACTGGACGTCCCTCCCTTTAAGCGTTTCAAGTAGGGATGAACCTCTGTTGCAGCTGATAACGCAGAACTGCTCGCCAACCTTCCTACCCATTGCGACTACTGTAGGTCATCACCTTCTGACATCTTCAACCTACTGCCCAACAACCACGTGAAGTTTACTGGGAGTTGCTCGAGCTCACAGTGATCATCCTTATTGGAGTTCCTCCTTGTGGCTTCCACATATTGTGGCCTGGCACCTACCACCTTGCCCGTTGGATGGCCAAAATCATCTACTCAGTCCAGATTTACCTCTTCCGCAGGGAGTTGAAGCTCAGTGTGCAAGAGCTTGCCACATTTTAGTGGTTAGTCATATTTGCAGTCATGATTTACGTCCCATACTGGTTCACAGCATCAGTTACCACATTGCTTCTCTGAACGACCTCAAGTTTCTTCAAGACACCCTGGACTACATTGACTTCAACTTCTCATCCACTGCTATGAAGGCCTTCAGTCCTCATCGCTGATACCTCTCTGAGGAACTGGTTGGCCTGGCATTCTTTGACGAGTCCCTCGACTTGGAAACGAAGAGAGCCATGGTCACAGCTCTGGAGAACAAGGAGGATGGTGAGCTTGAGAATAGAAGGACCCTGGAGCTGTATGTGGCTGTAATTCGAGTGAAGAACCTCCTTGATTTCATAACGAGCACCACTTGCTGCCTTGTGTTCTTCCTTGGCTCCCCCAGTGGGTTCCTGGATGTCGACCCATCCACATGGGTTGAAAGAGATGACTACAAGAAAGCCAAGCAATGCGTCCAGTCACTAAAGTCATGAACAACCTCGCTAAGAGAAAAGTTGCACTCCCTGTCATCACCAACGACAAGGAGCACTGACAATTCCTGTTCCAGGTCATAGAGGCTCATTTTCAGTGATTCCCAGACACTCAAAAGGCAACCATGACCACTCAAACTAGACAACAGTGAGTGGGGGGATCTGTTCCCAAGACATCCTCTCAACGAGGGGCTAATACTTACGCTGTGAGAGGGACCTAGGTGCGCCAGCAGGGTATTAAGCCCAGATGGCACAGAGTGTGAACTTCCAGGTCTTTGGGGCACCAGTAAATACCACAGTGGAAGACTGAAATTTTGCATGGAGGATTTTTGTATCAAGAGGAAAAAAAGTGTGGGGTGGCCAATAAAAAACCTACAACTTCATAAATAATGACCACCCTAAAATCATATATATATATATATATATATATATATATATATATATATATATATATATACCTAGGCTGCTTCCCCCAAGGAAAGGGAGGTAGCCGAAACAGGACGACACACTCCCCATTTACTCATCCATTCAACACATTCATTGGCATCTTAGCCCAAAAAGGGAGAACGGACAGATTCTCACCGCACCACACCGCACAAGGGTCAACTGCGCAATGCAATCAGTGACATCCACAGCAGGGACTGACAGCAGAGCTGGTTTACCCCTGCCAAATCATAATGGACTCATCCCCAAATACATATATATATATATATATATATATATATATATATATATATATATATATATATATATATATATATATATATATATATATATATATATATATATATTTATATATATATATATATTGTGAACAAAAAGGAGTCTTTAAATATTCAGTCAATTGGTCTAGTGTCCACTCTTGAGAGTTCCCAGAATTCTTTAACTGAGTTAACTGAACCTGCTTTGAGTTGGTAACTTAAATTCTCGTGATGGAGCTCCTCTTTTGAGCAGTAACGTGGGTGACACTCTCAAGAGTTCATGTGCTAATTTCCTGTCTGATGGTTTTGTCAGTCCTCTGGACAGTAATGACAGGAAATCAGTTAAAATATATCGTGATACAGGTACTTGCTAACCCCTTATGCTGACCAGTGTTCTAGGCTCTAATGTTAATTCCTCTGATGAAACTGTAATCTTACAAGGTGTAGGGAATAATTACTTCTCTGTCCCTCTGTGCAGAGTGAATTTAGAGTCTGGTTTTGCTAATGGTTCCGTTATGGTTGGGTTGGTTGCGACACTCCCAATGTAACTTTCTTACTTGGAAATGATATTGGTGGAAGTCAAGTGTGTCCAGCTCCTCAGTTGTCTAGTGAGCCAGTGGCTGCGACCCAGGATTGTGTTGTCCCTGATGTGTTCCCTGCATGTGCTGTCACTAGGGCTAAGTCTAAAGTTACTGGTGATTTAGAGGATAATGATGATGATGATGTTATCCTAGTTGACACTTTTCTTGCTAATTTGGACCACCCACCAGATGAGGCAGTACCCCGTAGTGTTGATAATTTGTCTCGTCAAGAGTTGGTTGAGTTGCAGGTTGCTGACCCTGAGTTGAAAGGTCTAGCTAACTCTGCTTGCAGTGAAGAAGAGTAAGCCGGTGCTTCTACTTGTTATTATATAAAGTCAGGAGTACTTATCAGGAAGTGGAGACCCCCAACAGCATCAGCCGACTGTGAATGGGAGGTTGTACATCAAGTTGTCATCCCTCGTGTTTGTAGGCAGGATATCATTAGAGTGGCTCATGATTCCAGTTTGGCAGGACACCTTGGAGTGAGGAAGACTGTGGCACGCATTTTGAAACACTTCTACTGGCCAGGTATCTTCAGGGATGTTTCCTGGTATTGTAAGTCTTGTCACACCTGTCAAGTTGTGGGGAAGTGTAATCAGACCGAAAAGGTTGCACCTCTAGTTCCCATTCCTCCTTTTGAGGCGCCTTTCACCCGTGTGTTGGTGGATATTGTGGGCCTTCTTCCTAAGACTTCTTCAGGATTTTCTTATGTTTTGACTCTGATTGATATGGCTACTCGTTATCCTGAAGCCATTCCACTTAGAAATATCTCAGCAAAGAACGTGATTAAGGAAATGCTAGGGTTCTTCACAAAGTTTGGTCTGCCCAAGGAGGTACAGTCGGACCGGGAAAGTAATTTCATGTCAAACGTTTTCAAGCAGTCTCTGAAAGAGTTGGGCATCACCCAGCTCACGTCTTCAGCTTGCCATCCCCAGACCCAAGGAGCGTTGGAGAGATATCATCAAACACTCAAATCGATGCTCAAGAAATACTATTTGGAACATCAGAAAGACTGGGATAAAGGTCTTCCATTCGTTGTATTTGCCGCAAGGGAATCTTCAAATGAATCACTGGGCTTCTCACCTTTTGAACTACTGTTTGGCCATGAAGTAAGAGGACCCCTTAAGCTACTCAAGGAATGCTGGCTGTTGGAGGAAGATGACGTCAACCTGCTGGAGTATGTGATGAAGTTCAAAGAACGGCTGTCCATTGCTTTACAACTGGCGCGAGAGAATTTAGGAGCTGCTCAGGAGAAGATGAAGACTTGGTATGATAAGAAGTCCAGGTTACGCCACTTTCAGCCAGGAGATCAGGTTTTGATTCTGCTACCGGTGCATGGGCAACCTCTTCAAGCCAAGTTTAGTGGTCCTTATTTCGTGGAGAAGAAACTCAGTGATGTCAACTATGTCATCGCCACACCAGATCGTAGAAAGAACAAGCAACTTTGTCACATCAACATGCTAAAGTTATATCACAGGCGGGACGAAAATAACCCAGTCTGCACTGTAGCTGTTCCACCCAAGTCTGCAAGTGAAGCTCTCCCATGCAGTATGAGCCTGAGTGATGGTTTGGGGAAGAATCCTGATATCATGAATGATCTCCAGACTAAGCTTTCTCATCTAACTCCCGAGGAAAAGCAGGAGTTTTCGGCATTACTGCAGGAGTACCCGAAAGTGTTCCGTGTCACTCCAGGAAGAACCACTGTGTTGATGCATGATGTCGATGTTGGAGACGCAAAGCCAATTAAATTGCCTCCTTACCGTGTGAACCCAGTGAAAGTTCCTCTCATGCAGAAGGAGCTTGGCTACCTGTTGGACCACAAGATGATTGAGCCCTGTCAGAGCGAGTGGAGTTCTCCTGTCACTCTGGTCCCTAAGCTAGGTGGGTCACAGCGGCTTTGAATCGACTACAGACGTGTTAATCAGATAACTAAAACAGACACTTACCCTCTCCCTCATGTGGAAGATTGCATACACAAGATCGGAAAGGCTAGGTACATAAGTAAGTTTGATTTGTTAAAGGGATACTGGCAAGTACCTACTGTATGACTGAACGTGCTAGGGAGATCTGATGTTTTGTAACACTAGGAAAGAAAATGTTATTGCAGATTGCTTATCTATACTTTAGACAGATTGTTATAGAGTAATAAGAAATTTCCTTTGTAAATTTCTTTTTCTTTGTGGGGAGGGTTACATAGCCTATGATTTCATCATCCTTTGTGTAATTCTAACGTACAGTATGCTGCATGTTTGATCACGAGCGTGTTCTGCCTCAGTCCCCCCACCTTCTACCGTTATAGTAGAGTAAGTCGTCCTTTATGTTGTTCAGAGCGGGATTGTCAACTCTTTGTCCCCATGGCTTCATTTGCGCGTCCTTCTTACAAGTTGTATCAAGCTCTGCTGTCCCCTATATAATGAGCTTAGTCTCTGCATCATTGTCACTTAGATCTACTCCTCATTTTGTTCACATCTCTGTCCTCCCCTGTACAGTTATTATTGAGTGCTCAGGAAGTCTCCAACCATCTAGCAGCTGTGTAATTTGAGTATAAGTGTTGTTGCATTTTGTTCTTGTACTGTATAGCATAAGTTTAATTTGTGGGCCTAGTGAAGTTTTTGTAATTTGTGTAGGGTTCTTGTTGTCAGCAATCATTAATATTATTTTGTATCTGTAATAATTTATCTTGCATTAACTGAGCATTACCCAGTGTATTTTCATTTTATCAGGGCTGACTTAGATAAATTTACTCTTGCTAATTTCGTGTTAATAGAGGCTATTGCAGTTAACCATATATTTAACCTGTTTTTTGCCATTACATTATCCTTATGAGTCCTGAATGTTTTGTTGTTAGTTTGAGCATTAAACTTTAACTTGAAATTTTATCTAACTCTTTTGTTTTGAACCTGGAACTTTACGGGACAGTAGTGATTTTTAGTATTCTCACTTAAAGTGTACATTATCTTTCTCTGTTCCGTAACATAAATTTGGCGACATCTTATCAGGATATTCAGGATATTATCATAAGGATATTGTTTGATATTTTGTGACTGTGATTTATTCATGATGTCTACTATTTCTACACTTGATGAAACCAAAGATTTTTTGTCAAATGTGCAAATAGTGTTGGATGTAGAAAACAGAACAAAGAATGAACTTAAGTTTGTTGCTCAACAATTGGGAATTGCTGTTCGCTCTCATCATTTTAAAGATCAAATTGTTGACATGATTAATGAAAGCTTGTTTAATGTAACTCCTCCAAATGAGCAAACGCAGATTGAATTAGCTAAGTTACAGCTAGCCCTGCAGGAGTCTCGTGCTAAGGAGGCGGAGGCTCGTATTCAGGAGGCACAGATACACGCACAAGTTGAACTTGCCAGGATTCAGGCAGACCATGAGTATCGCATGAAACAAGGTGGAACTGGATCATCTAGCTCTGATGCTTTTGATGTGGCTAAATATGTTAAACTTGTCCCTCCTTTTAATGAATCTGATTTAACAAAGTATTTTCAGTTGTTTGAGAGGGTAGCTACAGGTTTTAATTGGCCCAAAAAGTATTGGCCAGTTCTCCTTCAAACTGTTCTCACCGGTAAAGCTCAAGTAACATATGCATCTTTGCCTCAGGATCAATCTGATAATTATGATGTAGTTAAGAGCTTGATTCTTAAGGCCTATGAGCTTGTTCCTGAAGCCTATAGAGTAAAATTTAGGACAACTTACAAGCAAGATAAGCAATCCCATGTTGAGTATGCAAAAATCAAAGAAGATCTGTTAGAGCAATGGTTAAATTCTAAGAATGTGGATTCTGATTTTGGTAAATTTAAGCAGATGATTTTGCTGGAGGACTTCAAGAGGTGTATTTATAAAGATGTAAGCCTATATCTTGATGAGAAAAGAATAGATAATTTGTCTGATGCTGCAGTTTTAGCTGATGAATATGTCCTCACTCACAAGAGATATTCTAAAGAAAAAGGGAAAGCTGAGAGTAAGTACGTTGCCTCTACTCAGAGTACAGGTAACAGGAAAGAGAATAAAGATGATGTTTCTCAGGAAGTAAATACCAGCTCCACCTCTACATTTCAGAAAAGTAAATGTACTTATTGTAGTAAGCTTGGTCATACTACGGAGAAATGTTTCAGTAGACACCGTGATGTGAACAAAAAGGAGTCTTTAAATATTCAGTGAATTGGTCTAGTGTCCACTCTTGAGAGTTCCCAGAATTCTTTAACTGAGTTAACTGAACCTGCTTTGAGGGGTAACTTAAATTCTCATGATGGAGCTCCTCTTTTGAGCAGTAACGTGGGTGACACTCTCAAGAGTTCATGTGCTAATTTCCTGTCTGATGGTTTTGTCAGTCCTCTGGACAGTAATGACAGGAAATCAGTTAAAATATATCGTGATACAGGTACTTGCTAACCCCTTATGCTGACCAGTGTTCTAGGCTCTAATGTTAATTCCTCTGATGAAACTGTAATCTTACAAGGTGTAGGGAATAATTACTTCTCTGTCCCTCTGTGCAGAGTGAATTTAGAGTCTGGTTTTGCTAATGGTTCCGTTATGGTTGGGTTGGTTGCGACACTCCCAATGTAACTTTCTTACTTGGAAATGATATTGGTGGAAGTCAAGTGTGTCCAGCTCCTCAGTTGTCTAGTGAGCCAGGGCTGCGACCCAAGATTGTGATGTCCCTGATGTGTTCCCTGCATGTGCTGTCACTAGGGCTAAGTCTAAAGTTACTGGTGATTTAGAGGATAATGATGATGATGTTATCCTAGTTAGTTGACACTTTTCTTGCTAATTTGGACCACTCACCAGGTGAGGCAGTACCCCGTAGTGTTGATAATTTGTCTCGTCAAGAATTGGTTGAGTTGCAGGTTGCTGACCCTGAGTTGAAAGGTCTAGCTAACTCTGCTTGCAGTGAAGAAGAGTCAGCCGGTGCTTCTACTTGTTATTATATAAAGTCAGGAGTACTTATCAGGAAGTGGAGACCCCCAACAGCATCAGCCGACTGTGAATGGGAGGTTGTACATCAAGTTGTCATCCCTCGTGTTTGTAGGCAGGATATCATTAGAGTGGCTCATGATTCCAGTTTGGCAGGACACCTTGGAGTGAGGAAGACTGTGGCACGCATTTTGAAACACTTCTACTGGCCAGGTATCTTCAGGGATGTTTCCTGGTATTGTAAGTCTTGTCACACCTGTCAAGTTGTGGGGAAGTGTAATCAGACCGAAAAGGTTGCACCTCTAGTTCCCATTCCTCCTTTTGAGGCGCCTTTCACCGTGTGTTGGTGGATATTGTGGGCCTTCTTCCTAAGACTTCTTCAGGATTTTCTTATGTTTTGACTCTGATTGATATGGCTACTCGTTATCCTGAAGCCATTCCACTTAGAAATATCTCAACAAAGAACGTGATTAAGGAAATGCTAGGGTTCTTCACAAAGTTTGGTCTGCCCAAGGAGGTACAGTCGGACCGGGAAAGTAATTTCATGTCAAACGTTTTCAAGCAGTCTCTGAAAGAGTTGGGCATCACCCAGCTCACGTCTTCAGCTTGCCATCCCCAGACCCAAGGAGCGTTGGAGAGATATCATCAAACACTCAAATCGATGCTCAAGAAATACTATTTGGAACATCAGAAAGACTGGGATAAAGGTCTTCCATTCGTTGTATTTGCCGCAAGAGAATCTCTAAATGAATCACTGGGCTTCTCACCTTTTGAACTACTGTTTGGCCATGAAGTAAGAGGACCCCTTAAGCTACTCAAGGAATGCTGGCTGTCGGAGGAAGATGACGTCAACCTGCTGGAGTATGTGATGAAGTTCAAAGAACGGCTGTCCACTGCTTTACAACTGGCGCGAGAGAATTTAGGAGCTGCTCAGGAGAAGATGAAGACTTGGTATGATAAGAAGTCCAGGTTACGCCACTTTCAGCCAGGAGATCAGGTTTTGATTCTGCTACCGGTGCATGGGCAACCTCTTCAAGCCAAGTTTAGTGGTCCTTATTTCGTGGAGAAGAAACTCAGTGATGTCAACTATGTCATCGCCACACCAGATCGTAGAAAGAACAAGCAACTATGTCACATCAACATGCTAAAATTATATCACAGGCGGGACGAAAATAATCCAGTCTGCACTGTAGCTGTTCCACCCGAGTCTGCAAGTGAAGCTCTCCCATGCAGTATGAGCCTGAGTGATAGTTTGGGGAAGAATCCTGATATCATGAATGATCTCCAGACTAAGCTTTCTCATCTAACTCCCGAGGAGAGGCAGGAGTTTTCGGCATTACTGCAGGAGTACCCGCAAGTGTTCCGTGCCACTCCAGGAAGGACCACTGTGTTGATGCATGATGTTGATGTTGGAGACGCAAAGCCAATTAAATTGCCTCCTTACCGTGTGAACCCAGTGAAAGTTCCTCTCATGCAGAAGGAGCTTGGCTACCTGTTGGACCACAAGATGATTGAGCCCTGTCAGAGCGAGTGGAGTTCTCCTGTCACTCTGGTCCCTAAGCTAGGTGGGTCACAGCGGCTTTGCATCGACTACAGACGTGTTAATCAGATAACTAAAACAGACACTTACCCTCTCCCTCGTGTGGAAGATTGCATACACAAGATCAGAAAGGCTTGGTACATAAGTAAGTTTGATTTGTTAAAGGGATACTGGCAAGTACCTACTGTATGACTGAACGTGCTAGGGAGATCTGATGTTTTGTAACACTAGGAAAGAAAATGTTATTGCAGATTGCTTATCTAGACTTTAGACAGATTGTTTTAGAGTAATAAGAAATTTCCTTTGTAAATTTCTTTTTCTTTGTGGGGAGGTGTTACATAGGCTATGATTTCATCATCCTTTGTGTAATTCTAACTTACAGTATGCTGCATGTTTGATCACGAGCGTGTTCTGCCTCAGTCCCCCCCTTCTACCGTTATAGTAGAGTAAGTCGCCCTTTCTGTTGTTCAGAGCGGGATTGTCAACTCTTTGTCCCCATGGCTTCATTTGCGGGTCCTTCTTACAAGTTGTATCAAGCTCTGCTGGCCCCTATATAATGAGCTCAGTCTCTGCATCATTGCCACTTAGATCTACTCCTCATTTTGTTCACATCTCTGTCCTCCCCTGTACAGTTATTATTGAGTGCTCAGGAAGTCTCCAACCATCTAGCAGCTGTGTAATTTGAGTATAAGTGTTGTTGCATTTTGTTCTTTTACTGTATAGCATAAGTTTAATTTGTGGGCCTAGTGAAGTTTTTGTAATTTGTGTAGGGTTCTTGTTGTCAGCCATCATTAATGGCTCACTTGGTAAGCTGTTTTACTCACGCAGTTGCAAGCGCTGGTTCGAATCCTCGCAATATTTAATTTACTACCCCTGGGGGTAGGGGGGTTTCAAGAATACTCCCCCAGTATCCCTGCTTGTCGTACGAGGCGACTAAAAGGGTTGGTGGTGGGTTAGTGCCCCACTCCGTAAAAAGAACTAACTAAAAAAGCAAACAAAGCGCCTCGGACCCGGACGGACCATACGTTGACGACTAAGGAACGGACAAAGGACATTCTGAGGGTAGGAACGTGGAATGTGAGAGGAGTGAATGATGAAGTGAAAGAGAGAGAGATTGTCCAGGTGCTTGAGGATGCAAAAGTGGATATATGTGGTTTGACTGAAACTAAATGGAAAAGTGAAAGGATGAGAGAATGGGAATACGGTGTAGGTATATGTGCTGGAGTCAGTGAGAATGAGAGGGCAAGAGAGGGAGTATGTCTGATGATAAGCAAGAAGTGGAAGGAGAATATAAAAGAGTATGGAACAGTGGGTGCAAGGATTGTATGGGTGAGGATGAAAGTAGGTATACAAGCATGGGCGATTGTATGTGTGTATGCTCCAACAGAGGATCAAGTGGCAAGAGTGAAACATGAGTTTTGGGCGAGAGTAGAAGCATGTATGGACAAGTTTGAGAGGAGCGAGAGAGTGCTGTTGATTGGAGACATGAATGGCAAAGTTGGGAATGTATGAGTGGATGGAGTGGTTGGTCAGTGGGGTGTGCCAGCTGAAGTAGATGGGATTGGTAGTGCTTTGGTGGACATCTGTGCTGGTAAAGGGTTGGCAATAGCCAACACCTACTTTCGTCATAAGATGATCCACCGGTATACATGGAGAGTAATGAGGAGGATGGATGGTGAACTTGTTGAACGAAAGGCAATGATAGACTACGTGTGTGTGGATGAGCGAATGAGAAGACAAGTGTTGGATGCAAGGGTGTGGAGAGGGTGGGGGAATGGAGTCTCGGACCATCACTTAGTGATGGCCAAGGTAGAGCCGCAAAGAAAGTGGTTGAGGAGGCGAAGGGGAAGACAGGAGGAAGCAGCTCCTGTGAGAAGAGTGGAGAAATTGCAAGATAGTGAGAAGAGGACAGAGTATAAGAGCATAGTGGAAGAAAGATTGGGAAGGTATGAGCTACAGCAGATGGAAGGGGTGGAAGACGTATGTAAGATATTCACGGAAGAGATAAGCGCAGCGTGTGAGGCGGTTTGTGGAGTGAGAAGGAGATGCAACAGTGTGCAAGGGACAGCATGGTGGAATGATGAGGTGAAACGAGCTGTGGAACAAAAGAAGAAGGCATATGGTGAATGGTTGGCGAGTAGAGGTAGGGGAGAAGATGAGAGAGAGAAGAGAGAGGTATATGTGAGCAGGAGAAGGGAGGTTAAGAGACTGGTGAAGGAGAGTAAGAAGAAAGTGGATGAAGAGTTTGGGAGGAATCTGAGTGTGAAATGGAGGGAGAGTAAGAAATTGTTTTGGAAGGAGGTAAAGAAAGTAAGGCAGTGTGAAAGGGGAAATAGTAGGGGAGTGAAAGATAGGAATAATAGATTGTTGGTGGAGAAGAGAGAGAAATTGAGGAGATGGAAGGAGCACTTTGAGGATTTGTTGAATGTAGAGAGTGAGAGCAGTGTGAATATAAGTGGTTGGGGAATGGCTGGGAGAAGAAGAGATGACAGGAGGGAGGAAGAGATCAGTAGGTCGGAAGTAGTGGAAGCGATGAAGAAGATTAAGCTGGGAAAGGCCCCAGGAATTGATGGAGTGTGTGGTGAAATGCTTAGGTATGGGGGTGAGATTGTTGTGGAGTGGATATGGAAGTTGTGTAGATTGGCTTGGGAAGAGGGAAGGGTTTCAGAGGACTGGAAATCAGGTATAATTCTTCCTCTGTACAAAGGAAAAGGGGAGAGAGAAGTATGTGGTAACCATAGGGGTATTTGCCTTCTTAATGTGACTGGTAAAATATATGGTAGAATACTCATTGATAGGGTTAGGCATATGACAGAGGAGCTAGTTGGAGAAGAACAAGGGGGATTTAGGAAGGGAAAAGGGTGTGTAAATCAGATATTTGTTCTAAGATGTTTAGTGGAGAAGTATCTAGAGAAGGGAAGGAAAGTGTACGCTGCCTTCATGGACTTGGAGAAAGCTTTTGACAGAATAGATAGGAAAGGTATGTGGAAGGTATTAAGAATATATGGAGTGGAGGGGAAATTGTTGAGTGCTGTGAAGAGTATGTACGAGGGAGCTAGGGCTACGGTGCGAGTGGATGGTGAGCAGAGTGAGTTCTTTGATCTCAATGTGGGTCTGAAACAGGGGTGTGTAATGTCTCCATGGCTGTTTAATATATATATGGATGGGGTTGTAAAGGAGGCACAAGGTAGGCCAGTGGATGTGGGGGTGGCCCTAATGAATGAGGGTGAGATTTGGAAGCTTCCAGTGTTGCTGTTTGCTGATGATACAGTATTGTTGAGTGAAGATGAATGGGAGTTGCAAGGTTTGGTGAATGAATTTGGGACAGTGTGTAGGAGGAGGAAGCTGAAAGTTAATGTAAACAAAAGTAAAGTTATGGTGTTTGAGAGGAATGAAGTCACAGAGTGTGCAGTGAGGTTGGATGGTGAGGATATGGAGAATGTGAGTGCATTCAAGTACTTGGGTAGTGTGATGAGTAAGGATGGAACTTTGGGGGGTGAAGTACGTGAAAGGGTACAGCAGGGAAGGAAGGTTGTTGGCACACTGAAAGCAGTGATGAGAAATAGGGAGGTGAGCATGGAAGTTAAGAAGTCACTGTATGATGGTATTGTGATCCCTACCCTGACGTAAGGAAGCGAGGCGTGGACATTGCAAGAGGGGAACAAGTCAAGAGTGAGAGCAGTGGAAATGAGTTACTTGAGAGGAGCATGTGGAGTGACGTGGAGGGACAGGCTGACGAATGAAGAAATGAAGGAACGTTGTGGGGTAGATGTGGATGTGGTTGAAAAGATTAAGAGAAATACACTGAGGTGGTTTGGACATGTGGAGAGGATGGAGAATGAAAGACTGACTAAGAGGGTGTATGTAGGTGAGGTGGAGGGAGGGAGAGGGAGGGGTAGACCGAGGATGAGGTGGAGGGATGGAGTTGAGAGGTATATGAGGGAGGGGGGGGTGAGTTGGGGGGAGGGGAGTCAAATGGTGGGTGACAGAGTGACTTAGAGGCGTTTTGTCTGCGGCCACCCTTTGCGGGATTAGGGCGTCGGGCTATAGATAGATAGATCTGCAATAATTTATCTTGCATTAACTGAGCATTACCTAGTGTATTTTCATTTTATCAGGGCTGACTTAGATAAATTTACTCTTGCTAATTTCGTGTTAATAGAGGCTATTGCAGTTAACCATATATTTAACCTGTTTTTTACCATTACATTATCCTTATGAGTCCTGAATGTTTTGTTGTTGGTTTGAGCATTAAACTTTAACTTGTAATTTTACCTAACTCTTTTGTTTTGAACCTGGAACTTTACGGGACAGTAGTGATTTTTAGTATTCTCACTTAAAGTGTACATTATCTTTCTCTGTTCCGTAACAATATATATATATATATATATATATATATATATATATATATATATATATATATTTAAATAACAGAACGGAGGAAGGAAAAACAAATGGGTAAAAAAAAAAATCCATACACCAGATTACTGGTGTCCTCTGTTCATAGAATATCTGTAACAGTTAGACTTGAACAGTTGTGGGTTGAAATTTGGAGGAAAACAACTCTGGGGAAGCGAGTTCCAGAGAGATGCAGTTCAGGGAATGAAAGAATTCTGATAGGTAGAATTTCTGCATTATAGTTGAGTGACATTCCAGTCATGAGCGCTACCAGATGCCCGTGTAGCACGAGGGAAGGCATGGAGAGGTGGCACCATGGACGCAACTTCGTCTGAGCATTTGCCAAAAAAATATCTGTTAAATAATGCAAGGGAGGCAACATTCCTTCTTACTTGCAGGGGAGGTAGTTTATATGTAATGGCAGGGTTGTTAACCCGCGGCGTCCAGGGGACGTACTTCCACGTCCTCACGTTTTGTCACACCTAATCCCGGGGACGTACTTCAACGTCCTGCAATTGCAAGGTTCATAATTTCCACAGTTTTCAATATTCGCGGGAGATTTTCGTTTCGCCCGGGTACCCAAGCCTCCCCTACCTGCCGCCAGGCGGGCAGCGTCCTAGACCCCGCGTGACCCATGCTCCCCTTTGTCTCGGTCACTCACCTGCTAGCAGTGACACAGGTTAGACATGGCGCGGAAAGGTCTCTCAGATGAGGAAATCGCATCCGTCCTGGAAGCCTTCACTGGAGACAGTGATTCTCCACTCGATGATGATGTGGTGGATCGCGATTACTTCCAGCCAGAGGAAGAAATAAGTAGCAGCGATGAGGAGGTCCCTTCGCCCCGAAAAACGCGGTATGTGACATACCGTAAGGCAAGGGAAGGCCAGCCTGCTCCCCAACCACGTGCACAGCTATCTCTCCATCCCGAATCTGATCAGGACGAGGATGAGGACGATGAGGATGACGGAGGCCTAGGACGTGATATCACCGCGTGGTTGGGAAAAGAGAAAATATCATCAAGAGGATCAGAAGGTGGGGCAAGACGACACATAAGGTATGGTCAAAGTACTTTGTCTGGGGAAGTGGCAAGTGGTGTGGTGGGATTGCTGGGAGAAAGGGAAAGTGTTGTGGCGGCAGTGCGGTGTGAAAGTGAGAGTGGTGTGGGGGTAGTGCGGGGTGAAGGGGCCAGTGGTGTGAGGGAGGCAGCACGAGCACGTAGTGCTCGTAGGCCTAGGGGAGAGAAGGTTGAGTCACTCCCCAGCACTTCTTTCGCCCCTGAATATTCCCAAACTTTCTCCCCACAGCCCCAGGATGTGGGGAAAGGAAAGAAAGGGAAGGGAAAGGGTAAAGGAAAAGGGAGAGGGAAGAGAAGTGCGAGTGATGAGAGGCGCCTCTCTCCACCTCCCCAACCTCCCCCACCACCCTCACCTCCCCACCCTGACGAAGGGGACGATGGTGACGTGGCTGGAGACGGTGGTGTCACGTGGAACTGGGAGGATGGGAGTAATTTTACTCCCATCATTCACCCTTTCACTGAGGAGTGGCGGTCAGGTTGCATGGCTCCAGGTGTAAATGCAGGTTCGTCACGGTTGGATTTTTTCAATTTGTTCTTTGGTGAGGCGTTTGTGGGGCGCATAGTAGAACAAACAAATATTTTTTCACAATCCCAGCACCGTGAAAGTGAACGTTTAGGAACCACGAGCAGGCATGCCGAACAGTATGACTATCCCGTGACTATTTCAGAGATGTTCCTATTTTTGGCCCTGGTTATCTTCATGGGTGTGGTGAGGAAAAACCAAATTCCTGCCTACTGGACAACTGACCCAATCATCCTCACACCTTTCTTTGGAAAGGTGATGGGTCATAACCGATTTCAGTATATTCTCGGCCACCTCCACTTTTTTTATGCAGATGATCCAGCCAATGCAAATAACACCGATAAAATGAGGAGAATTAGGCTGGTATTTGATCATTTACGGGAAATGTTCTGCTCCTCATTTTATCCCTACAGAGACCTCGTCATAGACGAGAGTCTTGTGTTGTGGAGAGGCAATATTTCCTTTAGGCAGTACATACCCAGCAAGAGACACCGTTTCGGGTTCAAGATCTTTGTTATGTGTGACTGTAAGACTGGTTATGCGAGAGACATAGTCTTGTACACGGGCGCACAGACAGATATAATAGAAGATCGGAGTATAGGACTCTCTGGGACCGTGGTGAAGACAATGATAGAAGAGTACCTTCATCGTGGTCATGTGTTGTACCTGGACAACTGGTACACTAGCCCTCTTCTCGCTAGGTTCCTCCACCAACACGACACCGGAGTCTGTGGTACAGTCAAGAGAAACCGTCGCCATATGGTCAAGATAGGGAGGAAACTTGACAGGAATGAGGTGGTTTTCTTCCAGGCCAATAACATCCTTGCAACCCTGTGGAACCACAACAGGGAAGTTTGCCTCCTATCAACTGTTCACAGCCCCCTGATGCACCGCACAGACTCCGTGGATCACCGTAGCGAGAGGAGGCGCAACGTATGGAAACCAGAGTCTGTACTTGCCTATAATCTGAACATGAGGCAAGTTGATCAGTCAGACTCGATGATTTCAAGTGTTGACTGTGCCAGGACCACGATGAAGTGGTACAAAAAACTCTTTTTCCACTTGCTCGACATCACGGTCCTGAACGCCCACTACCTGCACGCAATGACCACCGGAGTATCCGAGACCTTTGAGGGGTTTGTGAGGGAGCTGGCACGTGAAATAATCGCCAAGCATGCCCAGGACAGACCCACACACCGCACCCGCGCCCCCCGGGCTGCTCAGACTCCCCTACGTCTTGCAGGACGCCACTACCCCAGCGCAATCCCTTCCGAACCAAACCGTCGTAAACCCCAGCATCGCTGCCATGTATGTAGGCACTCGACAGTCAGACCATCCACGCAGAGAAAAGACACAAGATACGAGTGTGTCGAGTGCAATGTTGCGTTGTGCCTTCAGCCTTGTTTCAAGGAATATCATAATTTCCTACACTACTGAAACTGTGTGGGAAGGCGAAATGACGCTCATGATAGTGATAAGGCCAGTCAGTAGGTGCTAAGTCAAATATAAAGTTGAAACGGGTGTTATTTTTTCAGAAAAGTAATGTATAAGACGAGAATTAGTGTAAGTGGAAAGAATTGTTATCAAAACTACACCCACTGTGTAAATCTGGTCAGTAAATATATGATAGCAAGGAAATAAAGTGGAAACGGGTGTAATGTTAGCATGAATAAAACGTATAAGTTGAACATTACCGTAAGTTGTCATAATTGATGTCACGAGTACACCCACATTCTGGTCAGTAAGTATGTGATAGGAATTATATACAGTGGAAGATGTTGTAATGTTAGTAGTAAGGTATTTTATAAGTTGATTACTAGTGTAAGATGAAACAAATGATATCGCGATAACACTCCCTGTGTAAGTACGCGCAAATATGACGCTCAGTTCCATCGTAAGTTCAGAAATGATGTGATATCAATTATATCAAGTGTAAACATGTGCAATGTTAGTGGAGAATTATTATATAAGTACAAAAATAGGTTGTAAGTTGAAATAGTTGTCATAGCAACTTCACCGTGTGTGTTATTATGCGCTAATATTACGCTATATATTTACATAAGGCCGGAAATAATCTCAAAACAGTTCTATAAAGTTGAAAAGTGTATAATAATATTAGAAAAGTATTATGTAAGTAGAAAAAGCACAATACGAGTTGAAACAACAGTCACAGCGAGTTCACTCACTATGTAAATAAGCGCTAACATTACGCTAAATGTTATCAAAAGGCCTGTGAATACGTAAAAACAGTTCAATAAAATGTAAAATGGTATAATGTTATTGTAGAAGTATTATGTAAGTAAAAAAAATTATATGTATCATGATTTTAGAATGTTAGCGATTCATCGTGACCAAGTTGGCCGATTTTGCTCGTTTCGCACGATGGTACAATGCTTATTTCTGCTTTATTTTTGTATAAAATCCAATATACTCTTTTATCACATGTTTTTATGTTTGTAATAAATTCATTTCTACTTACTTTCATTGGTTTCCCAGACTTATAATACCATAGAAAACGTTTGAGGCTCACACCGCCTAGGGAGAACACGGGGCCAGGTGGGACCAAGGCATACCTGGTTAAGCTATTTAGGGACCCCGGGGACCACTTTCTTTGCCACCGACCATTGTTTCTGACCAAAAGCGAAAGTTTAAGCAAAAAAAAAAAAGGGTCGAAAAATGGTCGGGATTGGGGGGTACCAGTGGTCGAAAAGTGGTCGGGACGGGGCGGGTTAATGATTCTAATAGCTTTATTCTGAATTTTGTCTAGCAGTCTTAATGCAACCTCTCCACAACCATTCCACAAGGGTGAGCAATATTCAAGCTGAGAGCGCACATGACTCTTATAAATTATAGCTAACTGCTCATCGGCGAAGAAGTTACGGACTCTGTACAATAATCCAAGTTTCTTTGAGGCGGTTTTAGCAAGTGATCTGACATGAGAGGTCCAGCTGAGGGCACTGTTAAGTGAGACACCAAGAATTTCAATACTTTTAGAGATGGGAATATTAGTAGCACTGAAGGTAATGTACGAATCTGGCAATATCTGTCTATTAGTAGACTGTATATATTTAGTTTTACTAGCATTAAAAGAGACAAGGTTGTTTTGTCCCCATTCACTGATTGTTGATAGATCTTGATTTATGGAGATGGCTGTACTGAGTTGAGAGGTAGAGATATTAGACTTTGTAAATGGATGTCTGAGTGTGAATGAACTATGTAGTGTTGAGTCATCTGCATATGAGCGAATGAGATTGTGGGTGACAGATAAGAGATCATTAATATGAACCAGAAATAGGGTTGGCGCCAGAACTGATCCCTGCGGCACGCTGGCGTTAATTGAGTGGAAATTCGAATATACATCATCTACTTTTACTCTTATTTTCCTGTCACTAAGATAAGAAGAAATCAAAGGAAAAGACGTTAGTCCATAGCAAGGGAGTTCGGACAGCAGGAAACGGTGCCATACTCTGTCGAAAGCTTTAGGGATATCAAGAGCTACTGCATGAGTTTCTCCAAAAAGATCAATTGATTGATGGATGGTATGAGTTAAGAGATTGAGTATGTCAATGGTAGATCTTTCATGGCGAAAACCGTATTGTCTATCACTAATTAAGTTGTTGGATTCAAGATCTTTAACAATATGCTTCTTAATTAAAGTTTCAAATACCTTACCAAGAGAAGATGTTACAGTGATTAGTCTGTAATTGGAGGGGTCAGACGAACTTCCTTTCTTCGGAAGTGGGTGGATATTGGCTTCTTTCCATGAATTTGGGAATAAAGAAGTACGTATGCATAGTCTGAATAATTTAGCTAGGACAGAGGCAAGTTCAGGGGAACACTTTTTCAAAACAATTGGCGGAATTCCATCTGGGCCTGGAGCTTTGTTGGTAGGTAAATATATATATATATATATATATATATATATATATATATATATATATATACACTTCCGCCTTCGTATACACAAGCGAAGAGGGTCAAAGTAGGGTTGAACCTGTCGAGTAACAGCATTAAAAAAATGGTTAACGTTATGTGCGTTTCATTTACCTCCAAATTACTATTTACTATAATTATAAACCAAAAGTTAAGGCTATAGAGATCGAGTCGTTAGCAAAAGTATTTGTTATGCTTCTTTTGACATCACTCATTTCCATCTTTCATTCACCATATACGTTATCCCCCAGCCAGTTTGTGTTTCAACTGCATATTTATTGAAAAAAAAAAAAGGGGGGGGGGAAATACGGACCTGCACTTCAATAAATTTACAAGTACATCAAAATCAATACGGCTTTGTGGTATCATAATAACATAAATGTTGGTGATGACGTGGGTGAAAAGACTAATGCAGCATGAAACTGGGGTATTTTGAATGGAACAGTGGACCGGAAATAATGAATAAAAAAAACATGAGGCGTCAGAGATCTGTAAGACAAAACAGGTGAAGGATGGAAGAAATGAGGAACAACTCTGTGACAATCAACAGAATACGGAGGAATAATCTAGGTGCCCATGCTTATAAAACGAATGAATTACATAATTGGTAAGTTTCCTTGCCTCTGTGTAATGATGTGTGACTGAATAATAGTTAAATGTAGGCAGAAGTGAATAATGATACTACTATAATAACAACAAATACTACTACTACTGCTACTACTACTACTAGTACTACTATTAATAATAATAATAATAATAATAAATTATTAATACAATCATCATCATCACCATGATCCGGACATCCTTTCCCATCCTAGGGCAGGGTGAGGAGTAGCAACTTCCAGACAGCACAAGTTTGCCGAGTGCAATGGGCCACGCTTCCTTTCACTCATCATTTTAGCCCTCGGAATCCTGGCTCTATCTGACACGCCAAAAACATTTCACCACATTCTGTAGCTTCACATAAACATATCCGATAGAGCCAATCCGGAGGCTATCACGTTAAAAAGGGGTGTCAAATCTCTGATCATGCACTTCTCACATTCATCCAGCCAGCTCGATCTCTTGTCAGTTCCCTAGCCTCACCGACTTCCATACCTCTCTTCCACACACACTCATCGACCATATCCTTCTACCTTCTCCTTGGCCTACCTCTCCTCCTCCCTGCTTCAAATTCGGTCAGATATTCTCGTATCTTTTTCACCGCTCTATTGTTATCCAATCTCTCCACATTACCTTACCATGTCAGTACACTCTCTTCGATTCTTGTGTCCACAGACTTCCTCACTCCGCATCTTTCACGAATCACATTATTTCGTATCCTATCCACTCTCTGTACCTTACATACATTCCTCAGCAGTCCCATCTACTCTGCTTTCACTTTTGACTTTTCGTTTTAATGCCACACCATACTATCACATTCATACGTTATGGCTGGCACTAACACTCCTTCAAGTAAGCCTCGTGCTGCTGCAACATTCAAGCCTTTGTTTCTTATAAAGATCTCCATTGTACCAGCTACTTTACTTCCTTATGTCACTCTACTTTTAACTTCTTTTGCATATTATCCTCTCTTTTCCATTACAATACCCAGGTATTTGAACTCTCTCACCATCCCAGTCTCTCTCCGTTTACTGCAGCATCACACTGGGAGTCACCTTCTCTCTCAATAACTTTACTCTTTTCTGTATTTACTCTCAAGGCCGACGCTCACAGACCAACAAAACTCTGCACTAGTCTACCAAGTTCATGTCCGGTACTTGCAAGAAGGACTGCATCATCAGCATACAACAAATTTGAGATATTCCGTCCATCACCACTCATTACCAACGCCATCTCTCTCTCCATTACTCGTGTTTTTACTTCTCTTTTCATCCCATCCATATACATATTGAACAAGCATGGGGACATCGCACAACCTTGTTCCACGCCCACACTGATCGTGACCATTCACTTAGATGCCCATTTACGCTTACACATGCCTCATTACCGTCATAAAAACTCTTAACGGCACCTAGCAGCTTACCATCTACATCTTACATGTGCAAAACCTTCCACAATCCTTCTCTGTCTACGTTGCTGTATGCTTTTTCCAGATCCATGAATGCCAAAAAAACACCTTATGGTCCTTCTCACAAGCATTCTCCACTATCTGCCTTACTGCAAATATTTGATCCACACATCCTCTGCCACTCCTAAAGCCACCCTGTTCATCACTCACCAGGACTTCTGGTATCTCTCTTACTTTCTCTTTAATAATTCTTCCATATACCTTCCCCACCACATTCAATAAATTATGCCATGAAAATTCTTGCACTTACCTCGCTCACCTTTATTATTGTACAGGGGTACAAACACAGACTTTTTCAACTCTACTGACGCAGTTTCATTCACCCATGCCTTCTTACATATCTCCAACAACCACTTCATTCCGCTCTCTCCACTATGCTTAATCATCTCTGCATACACCTCATCAACTCCAGCTGCTTTCCCATTTTTCAGCTTCTTCACAGTGTTTTTCACCTGTGGAAGTGTCACTTTTCCTGGCACTGCATTACTTCTTTGCACCCCCCCCCCAAACCAGTGATGTTTTACATCGGTTCTACTCTCTATTCTCATTCATCAGGCTTTCAAAATATTCTTTCCATCTGGTGCATAGTTCATCCCCATGGGTTAATAATCTACCACTTACATCCTTCACACTTTCACATTTCTTTATGCTGTCACATCTACATTCCTGCACGTCTTTCCAGAATACATTCCTATTTTCAGAGTAATTTGCATACATTTTCTTCCCAGATCATCATTTACCTCCTCTTTTTTCCTCTTCACTAGTCTCTTTACGTGCTTTTTCCTCTGTGTATATACAGCTATCATTTCAATTGAACCTCTGACCTGTAACCACTCTAGCCACTTCTTCCTCTTTTCCTCCATGGCTCTCTTAACCTCTTCATCCACCATGCCATACCTTTTTTCTTTGTTGTTACTCTTGCCACACCACACACCGTTTTAGCATTCCTAACTAAGCAATCCCTATATGCATTCCACAGGCTGTCCAGAGCCATTTCACTTCAGTTCTCTGATTCCAACTCCTCCCCTACTTTGGTCCTGTATTCATCTGCCATTTCATTGATTCTCAGCTTCTCGACTTTCAGTCTTTCTCCCTGACTGCTCCTCTCTTTCTCCTGGTCCACCTCACTTCTCTCAGCTTGATCTTGCATACCACTGTCATATGATGTGACAGACCTTCACATCGTCCTCTCACGGCCTTCGTATCAGCAACCATTAGTACAGTGATATTAAAAATAATACTAATTATATTAAACACAGCAAATAACATTACCGCAAATTTGTTATTTATGGTTATCTCCATGCAATTTGATGTAAAATAAAAGTTTTTTTTCGTCTTGAGGCTACTAATTGTGCAATATTAAGTGAAGGGTTAAACGTTCCTGTAGAAACTAACGACCTTGAACAAGATAAGGGTGAAACAATACTATCCGAACGATTGTTTGGGAGTTATAGTGGGGCTGGGATGATGTGAAGGGGGGAAGGGTGAATCGGAAAGCTTGATTTAACCGAGCTAATGTTCTCTCTCGTCGGAGAAAGAATACAGGATTCGATAATATGTAATGAACTCCAACATTTCCCCTCCCCGTAAAACCAATAACTCAAAGTCAAATGGCCACCCCTTATGGGATTATTGTGTCTGGCAATAGATAGATAGATAGATTTGCATACCATATACACAGCATGTAAGGGTGTTGAGAATTATAATTATCCCATTAATAAATGAGTATACTGACGCAAAATGAGGAGTAGACTGTAGCACCAGTCGAGCAGGGCAGTACTCCCAAGGTGGATGGAAAGCTGATGACAGGGAGAGCTGGAGCTTCCGTTTCATCAGCTATCAGGAGTAGTTCCTGACCATCCCCCTTTGCTGAACTTTTTCAGTGATTCAGTAACACAGAGAGTAGGCCAGGATGCTCTCCAACACAAGTTTCTCTAACTATCAACGCTAAACTACATGCACAGTACACACTACACTTGCTCTTCAAAATTACATAAAAGAAAAATGGCGCACTACAACAATGCCTCGGAGTCCCCGGGGGGGGGAGGGCATAAATGCCGCACCATCCGCCCCTCTCCCGATGACGACTCTTTCAGCTGCCTGGATCCACTGTCTGACTCACTTCTTCATTCCTGCTATATTCGCGGCCTTTCCTCTACCTTTCTGTCTGTTGAACACCATCTCTCCTCCTTTAAACCTCACCCTCTCCACCTTACTGACTCTCAGCTGTCTGAGGCAACTGACAGCAAACCCTTCTCTGTATCCTCCTACTTTCTCTATACTCATTTCAAAGCCAAAGGTGGATGTTGTGTATATATACACAACGACTTATCTTGCTCTCATGTTCCTGAACTTGATTCTTCTGAATTCTCTACTCTCTGGCTTCGGCTTTCCTGTCATTCTCTGACTAAATATATCTGTACTGTCTACTTATCTCCTAATTCTACTATCAAAAATTCTTCAATTCTCTTGCTTCTACGATGGAACACATTCTATCCATTTCTCCTTTCTCCGAAATCTCCTTTCTAGGAGATTTCAATGTTCACCACCACCTTTGGCTCTCCTCTCCTTTCACTGATCCACCTGGTGAACAAGTCTACACCTTTTCTATCCTTAATGACCTAGAGCAGCTTGTACAGCACCCTACCCATATCCCTGACTGCCTTGGAGAGAGCTCCAACATACTTGACCTCTTCCTTACAACTACTCCTTCTGCTTGCACTGTTAATCTTTTCTCTCCGTTGGGTTCCTCCAATCATAACCTTGTTACTTTAACCTGTCCTATCGTTCCGGTATGGCCTGCGGACCTTCCAAAGAAACGTCGTCTGTGGCACTTTGGAGCTGCGGATTGGGAGGCCTTCAGGCAGTACTTCTTTGATTTTCCCTGGAATGATTATTGCTTCCATGGCCGGGAGCCATCTGAGTGTGCCTTGCATATTATGGAGGTTATTCTCTCGGGCATGGAAGCAAACATTCTTTTCTCATATCCTCTGACTAATGCAAGAAAGCCTTGGTTTAATCACACTTGTTCTCATGCTGTCCGCAACAAGGAGAGGGCCTAAAAAAGATACTGAAGCCAACCCACCCCTGAATCACATCATTTTTATGTTTCTGCCTGGAATCAGGAAAAAAATAATTTCATCCATACTAAATGCTCTCAATTCACCAACTCGAATTTTTCCCACTTCTTCTGGCACCTAGCCAAAAACCATTCTAACAACTTTACCTCATCATCCTTCCCTCATCTCTTCTACTCTGATGGCTCTGTAGCTCTTTCTTCTGCTGATAAAACAGATCTGTTTGATCAGAGTTTCTCCTCCAATTCCACCTTAGACGATTCTGGTGCTGTTCCTCCCTCATTTTCCCTTTCTGACTTCCTCATCGCTGACATTAACATTTCTTCAGCTGGTGTATTTTCTGCCATCACTGGCCTCAGTACTGACAAGGCATATGGCCCTGGTGGAGTCTCTCCTGTTGTCCTCAAGAACTGTGCTTTTGTGCTTACACCCTGCCTAGGTAAACTCTTTCACCTTTGTCTTTCTACTTGTACCTTTCCTTCTTGCTGGAAGTTTGCTGTCAATCAGCTGGTCCCAAAGACAGATGACCATTCCCAACCCTCTAACTATCGTCCAATTGGTTTAACATCCTGTGTCTCAAAAGTTTTCAAGTTCAGTCTTAACAGAAGAATTTTAAATCATCTTTCCTACTACAGCCTTCTTTCTGATCATCAGTATGGGTTCCGTCAGGGACGCTCCACTGGTGATCTTCTCACCTACCTTTCAGACTCCTGGTCATCCTTCTTTCGGGACTTCGGCGAAAGCTTTGCCATTGCACTAGACATCTCAGGCTTTCGATCGAGTCTGGCATAAATCTTTAGTTTCCAAACTTCCCTCTTACGGTTTCTTTCCTTTTATCTGTGCTTTCATCTACAGCTTCCTTTCTGGCCGTTCTATAGCTGCTGTTGTAGACAGCCATCGTTCTTCTCCTAGATTTATTAACAGTGGTGTTCCTCCGGGCTCTGTCCTATCACCAACTCTCTTCCTTTCATTCATCAATGATCAAAGCTGTACATCTAACCCTATCCACTCGTACGCTGATGATTCCACCCTTCACCTTCCCATTCGGTTCCTGCAACGTCCATCTCGGCAGTTACTTCAACAAACAAGGGATGAGGCTATGGCACACCTACAGTAATGTCTGACTTGGCTTGTATCTCTGACTGGGGTAAAAATAATCTTGTTGTTTTTAATGCATCAAAGACTCAGTTTTTACACCTATCAACCCGTCAAAATCTTCCACAGGAGTACCCACTAATGTTTAATAATATCCAGCTTAATCCTGCATCATCCCTGAACATGTTTAGGGTTTCATTCACACGGGACTTATCTTGGAAAGATCATATTACATCTCTTGTAAAATCTGCTTCCAAGAGATTGGGTGTGCTAAACCGACTCCATGCCTTCTTTACTCTTGCACAGTTGTTGACTTTATACACAAGATTTATTCGCCCCTGTTTAGGGTACAACTCTCATGTGTGGGGAGGCTCCCCACATACAGCTCTTCGCAATAGGGTGGAGTCAAAGGCTATTCGTCTCATCAACTCTCCTCCTTTTACTGGCTCCCTTCAACATTTGTCTCTTCGCCGCACTGTTGCCTCTTTATCTCTTTTCTATCGCTACTTCAATGGTCACTGCTCCTCTGAACTGTCTGCTTGCATCCCTCCACCTCTGTGATGGGCTTATAGCACCCAACTGGCAATAAACTCTCATCCCTTTTCTGTCCAACTCTCTAATGCAAGAGTTAACCGTTACTTTCAGTCCTTCATTTATGCAACAGGTCAACTCTGGAACTGTCTCCCTCTGTCTGTATTTCCTACTTTCTATGATCTCCAGTCTTTCAAATGCAGTGTGTCCAGGCATCTCGAAATGAATGGATCTTGAATTTGGCTCTCTTTTGTATTGTTCTTATTTCTTCCTTAGAAGGAACGTTCATGCGGGCTCAGCCTGTGGTTCCTTCTTCCTCGCATAAAAAAATAGATATAATAATATTTAGGAACAAAATAACTTGCCAGAAATATATGCCACAGTTTATTCATACGGTGATGTCCTTCGTGTCCCCAAGTAAAGAATGTTACCGGGTAAACCAAAAATATCCTCCCACTGTCGCACAAGACGACAATCGAACCTGAAACCTTTCAGCTGCGTGTTTAACGCTTAAAAGCACGACCATAACAGTGTTCAAAAGTGTAAATCTCTTTGGAGGACAGCCTTGTTCTAAAAAAATATATATTACAATCTTTCAAGGTTTTGTCTTATGGTCTATTTGGGTCGAAGGTGTTTTAGTGACAATACCCATACAATAATGCGATCTTAAAGTTTTGAATGATAAGGGACAACATTAATATTGCTTGTATATGGTGATTCCCTTTATGTTACATATTTACAAGGTTCCTTAGCCGTTACATCTATACCTTACTTAATGATCCATAAAGATGTTAGCTTCTTGAATAGTCTAATTGGTTGGTGTTTAGTTAAATGGTGTGGGGACGTATCTGTTCATTGAATAACACGCTACGATTATGAGCACTTTGAGGATTTGTTGAATGTAGAGAGTGAGAGCAGTGCGAGTATAAGTGGTTGGGGAATGGCTGGGAGAAGAAGAGATGAGAGGAGGGAGGAAGAGATCAGTAGGGCGGAAGTAGTGGAAGCAATGAAGAAGATCAAGTTGGGAAAGGCCCCAGGAACTGATGAAGTGTGTGGTGAAATGCTGAGGTATGGGGGTGAGATTGTTGTGGAGTGGATATGGAAGTTGTGTAGATTATGCTTGGGAAGAGGGAAGGGTTCCAGAGGACTGGAAATCAGGTATAATTGTTCCTTTTTACAAAGGAAAAGGGGAGAGAGAAGTATGTGGTAACCATAGGGGTATTTGCCTTCTTGGTGTGACTGGTAAAATATATGGTAGAATACTCATTGATAGGGTTAGGCATATGACAGAGGAGCTAGTTGGAGAAGAACAAGGGGGATTGAGGAAGGGAAAAGGGTGTGTAGATCAGATATTTGTTTTAAGATGTTTAGTGGAGAAGTATCTAGAGAAGGGAAAGAAAGTGTATGCTGTCTTCATGGACTTGGAGAAAGCTTATGACGGAATAGATAGGCAAGGTATGTGGAAGGTATTAAGAATATATGGAGTGGAGGGGAAATTGTTGAGTACTGTGAAGAGTATGAACGAAGGAACTAGGGCTACGGTGCGAGTGAATGGTGAGCTGAGTGAGTTCTTTGACCTCAGTGTGGGACTGAAACAGGGTTATGTGATATCTCCATGCCTGTTTAATATATACATGGATGGGGTTGTAAAGGAGGTGCAAGGTAGGGCAATGGATGTGGAGTTGGCTCTAATGAAGGAGGGTGAGATTAGGAAGATTCCGGTGTTGCTGTTTGCTGATAATGCAGTATTGTTGAGTTAAGATGAATGGGAGTTGCAAGGTTTGGTGAATGAATTTGGGACAGTGTGTAGGAGGAGGAAGCTGAAAGTTAATATAAACAAAAGTAAAGTTATGGTGTTTGAGAGCAATGAAGTCACAGAATGTACAGTAAGGTTGTTTGGTGAGGATATGGAGAATGTGAGTGCATTCAAGTACTTGGGTAGTGTGATGAGTAAGGATGGAACTTTGGGGGATGAAGTGAGTGAAAGGGTAAAGCAGGGAAGGAAGGTTGTTGGTACACTGAAAGCAGTGATGAGAAATAGGGAGGTGAGTATGGAAGTTAAGAAGTAACTGCATGATAATATTGTGATCCCTACCCTGACGTATGGAAGCGAGGCGTGGACCTTGCAAGAGGGGAACAAGTCAAGAGTGAGAGCAATGGAAATGGGTTACTTGAAAGGACCATGTGGAGTGACATGGAGGGACAGGTTGACGAATGAAGAAGTGAAGGAACGTTGTGGGGTGGATGTGGATGTGGTTGAGAAGATTAGGAGAAATACATTGAGGTGCTTTGGACATGTGGAGAGAATGGAGAATGAGAGACTGACTAAGAGGGTGTATGTAGGTGAGGTGGAGGGAGGAAGAGGGAGGAGTAGACCGAGGATGAGGTGAAGGGATGGAGTTGAGAGGTATATGAGGGAGGGAGGAGTGAATTGGGGGGAGGGTAGTCATATGGTGGGTGACAGAGCAACTTGGAGGCGTTTTGTCTGTGGTCACCCTTTGCGGGATTAGGGCGTCGGGATATAGATAGTTAAATAGATTATGAGGTGGCTATAAATATTCCCCGTTCATGGCCTAGCTGAGGATCGACTACGGGACTCTCCTCTGTGATTCAGAAATTCTCCTGCTCCGTACGATAACTCTGTCTAGGATGGTTTACTCTGTAACTCTTACTTGAGAGAGAGAGAGCGAGTTGGGGAGCGGGGGTTACTCCACTAACAAGGGGCGGGTTTCTGGTGGCGAGGGAGGAGTGCAAGAGGGGGAGGGTAAGGGAGAGATGGAGGGAGTTACAGTTATGTCCCTGTCCTACACTGCCGCAGGTTCCAACAACAATAGATCAGAACAGGAAGGACGTTGCCCAGTGAGTTGTTCTTTCTAGAGGCAGCCTTTCAGTGTACAGTACACATGATCAGCTTAGGCATCATAAATAAACACTGGCTTCTAAAGTTCACTGTCTTTATTTTCCAGATAATTACACTTAATGCTTGCCAACTTCACTTCACTATTTTCAAAAGCACTGAAGATACACAAACTTCACCAACTGCACTGACATTTAATCCTTGCCAACAACACTTCACAATTTTCACAGACTGCACCTACACTTCACTACACTCAGATTGAACTGAAAACTGGCTGAATCTGCACTAGTCTCTTCCCCATCCTTATATAAGCTTCCCCTATTCTAGAGCGTTCTACATTCAAGGAGAAGCAACAGTTGCCAACTCGGATATATCCAAAACATACCAGAGTTTTATTACACTGCATAAGATTCTAAATTATTTTGCACACAAACTTAAATTACATAATTTAACAGTCACAAAAATAAAACATTATAGAGAAAAAGATCACAAAAATTAATGTACAACTTACAAAATAACCACACTCACAAACAGCAGGCTAACTGGCAGCTCTGACTCGTAACGGAAGTACGGAACTACGAGAAACATCGGGAAATGTCGACAATACTCTAGCACTACCTAACTGGCAAATCCCACTTCTCAACACAGTGTTACCAATAGAGACCTAACTCTTGTTTTCCACACTTGCATCAGGACTTATGTCTACAATAGTACATCAAAGAACCTTATCAGACTTAACTTAGCAATCTGTGGGACTTATTTCGACATCATCTTGAGACTGTGTTCTTTGATCTGGAAAAGGCATACGATTTGGCATGGCGCCATAGTACTCTCAATCAGCTTTACAGTTTTAGGATGCGTGGCCACCTGCTAGCATTCGTTAGTGACTTCCTGTCAAACCACAAGTTTCAAGTCTGTGTGGGCTCCGTCTAGTTATTTGCTGGATGCTGTACGCTGAGTTAGTACTGTTCATGAGACTAGTGTTCTCTGATGCTCTACTCCGACTATTTCTGCCCCCACTTCGGTGGCTGAGGGTTTGCTCATTTCAGTGGTGGTGGTGGATGTCCAAGTTGCCTTGTCTCCTTGTCCTGCCATATCCAGCATGCCTGAAGTTCTGTCTGTACCTGGCAAACGTCACAGTGATTTTCCAGAGTCCTCTGAGCCTGAAGACCATCCACCTAAGGTCTCTGCTGTGGAACCTTGTGTCGATCTCTCTCCTGTTCCCTCTGCCTTGAAGGCTCTGGGCTCTAGCCAGATTGAGGTTTAAGTTGATAGTCTGCCTGTGGTCCGGTCCTCACCAGGGTATGTCATTGCATAGACCGTTGGTGCTTTGGGGGTTCTGGTGGTTTCATTCACACCCAGGAAGGCCTTCAAGCCACATTCCAAGCAAATTGTTCTTCAGACTCAGGGAAGAAGTGTTGCAAATCTTTCTTCTTCCTCGTCCTTACGTCTACCTTTGGATGTTCAGCATATGGAGCATGTTCCTGGTGTTTGACAGTCTTTTCCTAAGGGCTTGCCTAAATATCAATCCAAATTCTTCTAGCTTGTCAGGAATTGTACAGTCCTGCACCTTATCCTGATCCTCCACTATGGACTCTGACATTCGGTGGAGTTCTCAGGATTTACGTCTCAGCTATTAGGAACTGTGTCATCTTGATGCACAATATCACCTGAATGCATGTACATCCAGGAGACCATGGTTGATGATGCACTTCCTTCCCATTCTCCTGGCTGCCATGCCTTTTATTCTGATTCTGTCCCAGGCCACGGTCGTCATAGTGGTGCTACTATCTACCTTCACCAGGATTCTGCTGTCCAGGTGTTTTTACGTTGGCTGTATACAGTTTCCAGTCTTTATATTCCTCCTAGTGCTACTGTCGAAAGGGAGGATATGGATCACCTTCATGGCCTTCCTTCTGTCTTTCTGTTACTAGGATTCTGAATCATCATCATCCACTGGGGGAGACAGTGAGTCCAACCCTCGGGGTGTAATGCTGGCTTCTTTAGTGAAAAATTAGAGATGGGTGTTTTAAACTCCAAAGCGATAACTTATTTCCATAGCTGGACTAAAACTTTTACTGCTATTGATTTGTCCTTGTGCTGAACTGACGCTCTTTCAGATTTTAATTGGGATATGTTGCAAGACCTGTACAGTACGTCAATGACATTTCTCGTCACTTTTAACTCTTGCTGATGGTGGACCTCAGCCTCATCTTCCTCGTTGGCTGCTGGGTAAGGCTGACTGGCCACTTTTCATAGAATTCAGTTCCATTGCCCTTTCCGTCAATGAGTTTGGGTGTTTTACTGAGGCACTGTCCTGTTTCACTGATGCTGGACTCAGCAGCCATGTCATATGTTCGAAGAATATGGGGTCATTTTCCTAAATGTCCAGTTCCTTGGGGTAGCCCTGAGTACAGTTCCACAGAGAGAACCAAATGAGCCGCATTCTCTCGACTTCGTCGCGGGGATCTGCAGTATCCAATGGCGTGTCGGATGGTGTCAGCTCATATATGGCGGGTTTTATAGGAGACCAGGCATTCATCTTCGAAGGTTTATGTTTCCTCCATCATTTCGAAAACTTCCCTCACTCTGGTGTGGAACAGGGTAAGGAAAATTTCAGGAAAATTTAATATTCGCTCACATCCAGTTTTACCTCCAGCAAATTGACCTATGATATTTTTGCTGCTATAGAGTTGCTTGATGATCATTTTGCCCGTGGTTCTTAGGAGGATGTAGACCCGCCTACGGCTTGCCACTGCATTTGCCTGGAGTCTCGTCATCTCAGTTTTGCCTCTTCTTGGCCAGAGTCGAAGAATGCCACATTTTCAATTTCTGAATTTCAGGTGGCTGTGTCGCAGTGACATGATTCTTCTTCTGGCTGTGATAATATTCCATTACCTTTGTGTCACCTGTCTGATGAGACCCTTTCTTTTCTGCTTTTTCTGACTTTATATATATATATATATATATATATATATATATATATATATATATATATATATATATAAGAAGGATATAAACAAATGAATAAAAGTAAATAATCCATACACCAGATTACTGGTGTCCTCTGTTCATAAAATATCTGTAACAGTTAGACTTGAACAACTGTGGGGCTGAAATTTGGAGGGAAAATAACCCCTGGGGAAGGAGTTCCAGGACAGAGATGCAGTTCGGGGAAGGAAAGAATTCTGATAGGCAGAAGTTCTGCAATATGGCTGGAGTGACATTCCAGTCATGAGTGCTACCAGATGCCCGTGTTGCACGAGGGAAGGCATGGAGTTGTGGCACCATGGACGCCAACTTCATCTGAGCATTTGCCATGAAAATATCTGAAAAATAATGCAAGGGAGGCAACATTCCTTCCTACTTGTAGGGGAGGTAGTTTATTTGTAATGGCAGGGTTGTTAATAATCTCTAACAGCTTTGTTCTGAATTTTGTCTAGTTGTTTTAATGCAGTCTCTCCTGCACATCCATTCCACAAGGGTGAGCTGTATTCAAGTTGAAAGCGCACATGACTCTTGCATAAATTATAGCCAACTTCTGCTCATCAGTGAAGAAGTTTCTTTGAGGCAGTTTTATCTAACATGAGAGGTCCAGCTGAGGGCGTTCTTAAGTAAGACACCGAGAATTTCAATACTTTTGGAGATGGGAATATTAGTAGCACCTGAAAGATGTAATGTACGAATCTGGCAATATCTGTCTGTTAGTAAATTGTATATATTTAGTTTTACTACTTCATAATAAATGAGACAAGGTTGTTTAGTCCTCATTCACTAATCGTAGATAGGTCTTGATATATGGAGATGGCTGTACTGAGTTGTGATGTAGAGATATTAGACTTTGTAAATGGGTGTCTGAGTGTGAATTTGAACTATGTAGTGTTGAGTCATCTGCATATGAATGGATGGGACTGTGAGTAACAGATATGAGATTATTTATAGGAACTAGGAATAGGGTTGGTGCCAGAACTGATCCCTGTGGTACGCAGGCGTCAACTGAGTGGAAATTGGAATATACATCATCTACTTTTACTCTTATTATCCTGTCACTAAGACATAAGGAA
>NC_137001.1:10733658-10748658 GCF_032717465.1 Coenobita brevimanus
GACCTGGACCTTGCAAGAGGGGAACAAGTCAAGAGTAGAGAGCAATGGAAATGAGTTACTTGAAAGGAGCATGTAGAGTGACATGGAGGGACAGGGTGACGACTGAAGAACTGAAGGACCGTTGTGGGGTGGATGTGGATGTGGTTGAGACAATTAGGAGAAATACATTGAGGTGCTTTGGACATGGGGAGAGAATGGAGAAAGAGAGACTGACTACGAGGGTGTAGGTAGGGGAGGTGGAGGGAGGAAGAGTGAGGAGGAGACCGAGAAGGGATGAGGGTGAAGGGATGGAGTTGAGAGGTATATGAGGGAGGGAGGGAGTGAATTGGGGGAGGAAGGGTATTAGTCCATATGGTGGGTGACAGAGCAACTTGGAGGCGTTTTGTCTGTGGTCACCCTTTGCGGGATTAGGGCGTCGGGATATAGATAGTTAAATAGATTATGAGGTGGCTATAAATATTCCCCGTTCATGGCCTAGCTGAGGATCGACTACGGGACTCTCCTCTGTGATTCAGAAATTCTCCTGCTCCGTACGATAACTCTGTCTAGGATGGTTTACTCTGTAACTCTTACTTGAGAGAGAGAGAGAGAGAGAGAGAGAGAGAGAGAGAGAGAGAGGGAGAGAGAGAGAGTTGGGGAGCGGGGGTTACTCCACTAACAAGGGGGGGGTTTCTGGTGGCGAGGGAGGAGTGCAAGAGGGGAGGGTAAGGGAGAGATGGAGGGGAGTTACAGTTGTTATGTCCCTGTCCTACACCTGCCAGAGGATTTCCAACAACAATAGATCAGAACAGGAAGGACGTTGCCCAGTGAGTTGTTCTTTCTAGAGGCAGCCTTTCAGTGTACAGTACACATGATCAGCTTAGGCATCATAAATAAACACTGGCTTCTAAAGTTCACTGTCTTTATTTTTCCAGATAAATTACACTTAATGCTTGCCAACTTCCCAGCTTCTACTATTTTTTCAAAAGCACTGAAGATACACAAACTTCACCAACTGCACTGACATTTTAATCCTTGCCAACAAGCACTTCACAATTTTCACAGACTGCACCTACACTTCACTACACTCAGATTGAACTGAAAACTGGCTGAATCTGCACACTAGTCTCTTCCCCATCCTTTTATATAGCTTCCCCTATTCTAGAGGCGTTCTACATTCAAGGAGAAGCAACCAGTTTGCCAACTCGGATATATCCAAAACATACACCAGAGTTTTATTACACTGCATAAGATTCTAAATTACTTTTGCACACAAACTTAAAATTACATAATTTAACAGTCACAAAAATAAAACATTATAGAGAAAAAGATCACAAAAATTAATGTACAACTTACAAAATAACCACACACACTCACAAACAGCAGGCTAACTGGCAGCTCTGACTCGTAACGGAAGTACGGAACTACGAGAAACATCAGGAAATGTCGAGCAATACTCTAGCACTACCTAACTGGCTTAAATCCCACTTCTCAACACAGTGTTACCAATAGAGACCTAACTCTTGTTTTCCACACTTGCATCAGGACTTATGTCTACAATAGTACATCAAAGAACCTTATCCAGACTTAACTTAGCAATCTGTGGGACTTATTTCGACATCATCTTGAGACTGTGTTCTTTGATCTGGAAAAAGGCATACGATTTGGCATGGCGCCATGAGTACTCTCCAGTATCAGCTTTACAGTTTTAGGATGCGTGGCCACCTGCTAGCATTCGTTAGTGACTTCCTGTCAAACCACAAAGTTTTCAAGTCTGTGTGGGCTCCGTCTGAGTTATTTGCTGGATGCTGTACAGCTGAGTTAGTACTGTTCATGAGACTAGTGTTCTCTGATGCTCTACTCACGACTATTTCTGCCCCCACTTCGGTGGCCCTGAGGGTTTGCTCATTTCTAGTGAGTGGTGGTGGATGTCCAAGTTGCCTTGTCTCCTTGTCCTGCCATATCCAGCATGCCTGAAGTTCTGTCTGTACCTGGCAAACATCACAGTGATTTTCCAGAGTCCTCTGAGCCTGAAGACCATCCACCAAAGGTCTCTGCTGTGGAACCTTGTGTCGATCTCTCTCCTGTTCCCTCTGCCTTGAAGGCTCTGGGCTCTAGCCAGATTGAGGTTTAAGTTGATAGTCTGCCTGTGGTCCGGTCCTCACCAGGGTATGTCATTGCATAGACCGTTGGTGCTTTGGGGGTTCTGGTGGTTTCATTCACACCCAGGAGGGCCTTCAAGCCACATTCCAGGCAAATTGTTCTTCAGACTCAGGGAAGAAGTGTTGCAAATCTTTCTTCTTCCTCGTCCTTACGTCTACCTTCGGATGTTCAGCATAGGGAGCGTGTTCCTGGTGTTTGACAGTCTTTTCCTAAGGGCCTGCCTAAATATAAATCCAAATTCTTCTAGCTTGTAAGGAATTGTACAGTCCTGCACCTTATCCTGATCCTCCACTATGGACTCTGACATTCGGTGGAATTGTCAGGATTTACGTCTCAGCTATTAGGAACTGTGTCATCTTGATGCACAATATCACCTGAATGCATGTACATCCAGGAGACCATGGATGATGATGTAGTTCCTTCCCATCCTCCTGGCTGCCATGCCTTTTATTCTGATTCTGTCCCAGGGCACGGTCGTCATAGTGGTGCAACTATCTACCTTCACCAGGATTTTGCTGTCCAGGTGTTTTTACATCGGCTGTATACAGTTTCCAGTCTTTATATTCCTCCTAGTGCTACTGTCGAAAGGGAGGATATGGATCACCTTCATGCCCTTCCTTCTGTCTTTCTGTTACTAGGATTATGAATGGTCATTATCCACTGGGGGAGACAGTGAGTCCAACCCTCGGGGTGTAATGCTGGCTTCTTTAGTGAAAAATTAGGAGATGGGTGTTTTAAAGTCCATAGCGATAACTTATTTCCAAAGCTGGACTGAAACTTTTACTGCTGTTGATTTGTCCTTGCGCTGAACTGACGCTCTTTTAGATTTTAACTGGGATATGTTGCAAGACCTGTACAGTACGTCAGTGACATTTCTCGTCACTTTTAACTCTTGCTGATGGTAGACCTCAGCCTCATCTTCCTCGCTGGCTGCTGGGTAAGGCTGACTGGCCACTTTTCATAGAATTAAGTTCCATTGTCCTTTCTGTCAGTGAGTTTGGGTGTTTTACTGAGGCACTGTCCTGTTTCACTGATGCTGGACTCAGCAGCCATGTCATATGTTCGAAGAACATGGGGTCATTTACCTAAATGTCCAGTTCCTTGGGGTAGCCCTGAGTACAGTTCCACAGAGAGAACCAAATGAGCCGCATTCTCTCGACTTCGTCGCCATGGTGGGGATCTGCAGTATCCAATGGCGTGTCGGATGGTGTGAGCTCGTATGTGGCGGGTTTTATAGGAGACCAGGCATTCATCTTCAAAGGTTTATGTTTCTTCCATCAATTCGAAAACTTCCCTCACTCTGGTGTGGAACAGGGTAAGGAAAATTTCAGGAAAATTTAATATTCGCTCACATCCAGTTTTACCTCCAGCAGATTGAACTATGATATTTTTGCTACTATAGAGTTGCTTGATGATCATTTTGCCAGTGGTTCTTAGGAGGATGTAGACTCGCCTACGGCTTGCCATTGTATTTGCCTGGAGTCTCGTCATCTTAGTTTTGCCTCTTCTTGGCCAGAGTCGAAGAATGCCACATTTTCAATTTCTGAATTTCAGGTGGCTGTGTCGCAGTGACATGATTCTTCTTCTGGCTGTGATAATATTCCATTACCTTTGTGTCACCTGTCTGATGAGACCTTTCTTTTCTGCTTTTTCTGACATTATACATATATACTGTATATATATATATATATATATATATTTAGATAGATAGATATAGATAGATAGATAGACAGACATATGTATATAGATAGATAGATAGATAGATAGATAGATATAGATATAGATAGATAGATAGATATAGATAGATAGATAGACAGACATATATATATATATATATATATATATATATATATATATATATATATATATATATATATTGTTACGGAACAGAGAAAGATAACGTACACTTTAAGTGAGAATGCTAAGAGTCACTACTGTCCCGTAAAGTTCCAGGTTCAAAACAAAAGAGTTAGGTAAAATTACAAGTTAAAGTTTAATGCACAAACTAACAACAAAACATTCAGGACTCATAAGGATAATGTAATGGCAAAAACAGGTTAAATATATGGTTAACTGCAATAGCCTCTATTAACACGAAATTAGCAAGAGTAAATTTATCTAAGTCAGCCCTGATAAAATGAGATACCAGATAATACTCAGTGAATGCCAGATAAATAATTACAGATACAAACTATTATCAAAAATGACTGACATAAAGAACCCCACACGAATTACAAAAACTTCACTAGGCCTACAAATTAAACTTATGCTATACAGTACAAGAAAAAATGCAACAACAGTTATACTCAAATTACACACAGCTGCTAGATGGTTGGAGATTTCTTGAGCACTCACAATAATAATATCTGTACAGGGGAGGACAGAGATGTGAACAAAATGAGGAGCAGATCTAAGTGGCAATGATGCAGAGACTGAGCTCATTATATAGGGGCCAGCAGAGCCTGATACAACTTGTAAGAAGGACGCGCAAATGAAGCCACGGGGACAAAGAGATGAAAATCCCTCAAAGTATAACAGAGAGAACGACTTACTCTACTATAACGGTAGAAGGGGGGAACTGAGGCAGAACACGCTCGTGATCAAACATGCAGCAACTGTGCGTTAAAATTACACAAAGGATGATGAAATCATAGGCTATGTAACAATATATATATATATATATATATATATATATATATATATATATATATATATGTGTGTGTGTGTGTGTGTGTGTGTGTGTGTGTAAATAACACAACAGAGGAAGGAAAAACAAATGAATAAAAGAAATAATCCATACACCAGATTACTGGTGTCCTCTGCTCCTAAAATATCTGTAACAGTTAGACTTGAACAGCTGTGGACTGAAATTTGGAGGGAAACAACCCTGGTGAAGCGAGTTCCAGACAGATGCAGTTCGGGGAAGGAAAGAATTCTGATAGGCAGAAGTTCTGCAATATGGCTGGGTGACATTCTAGTCATGAGTGCTACCAGATGCCCGTGTTGCACGAGGGAAGGCATGGAGTTGTGACACCATGGACGCAACTTCATGTGAGCATTTGCCATGAAAATATCTGTAAAATAATGCAAGGGAGGCAACATTCCTTCCTACTTGTAGGGAAGGTAGTTTATTTATAATGGCAGGGTTGTTAATAATTCTAACAGCTTTGTTCTGAATTTTGTCTGGTTGTTTTAATGCAGTCTCTCCACATCCATTCCACAAGGGTGAGCTGTATTCAAGTTGAGAGCGCACATGACTCTTATAAATTATAGCCAACTGCTCGTCATAGAAGAAGTTTCTTTGAGGCAGTTTGATCTAACATGAGAGGTCCAGCTGAGAGCATTCTTAAGTAAGACACCGAGAATTTCAATACTTTTGGAGATGGGAATATTAGTAGCACCGAAGGTAATGTACGAATCTGGCAATATCTATCTGTTAGTAAATTGTATATATTTAGTTTTACTAGCATTAAATGAGACAAGGTTGTTTAGTCCTCATTCACTAATCGTAGACAGGTTTTGATTTATGGAGATGGCTGTACTGAGTTGTGATGTAGAGATATTAGACTTTGTAAATGGGTGTCTGAGTGTGAATGAACTATGTAGTGTTGAGTCATCTGCATATGAATGGATGGGATTGTGGGTGACAGATAAGAGATCATTAATATGAACCAGGAATAGGGTTGGTGCCAGAACTGATCCCTGTGGCACGCTGGCGTTAATTGAGTGGAAATTGGAATATACATCATCTACTTTTACTCTTATTATCCTGTCACTAACATATGAGGAAATCAAAGGAACAAAAGATGATAGTCCATAACAAGGGAGTTTGGACAGCAGGGAACAGTGCCATACTCTGTCGAAAGCTTTAGAAATATGAAGAGCTACTGCATGAGTTGGTCCATGTAGGTCAATTGATTGTTGGATGGTATGAGTTAGGAGATTATGTCAATGATGGATCTTTCGTGGCAAAAACCATATTGTCTATCACTAATTAAGTTGTAGGATTCAAGATGATTAACAATGTGCTTATTAATTAAAGTCTCAAATACCTTACCATGAAAAGATGTGACTGCTATTGGTCTGTAATCAGAGGGGTCAGACGAACTTCCTTTCTTCGGAATTGGGTGGATATTGGCTTCTTTCCATGAATTTGGGAATGAAGAAGTACGTATGCATAGTCTGAATAATTTAGCTAGGACAGAGGCAAGTTCAGGGGAACACTTTTTCATAACAATTGGAGGAATTCCATCTGGGCCTGGAGCTTTGTTGGTAGGTAAATTGTCTAGGATGGATTTTACATACCTTGTTTGTAATTTAAGTGGGTCAATTTCGGGAGAATCAAGTTCTAGTACTGGGACATTCTGGCTGGCATTCTCTATGGTGGAAATTCTGGCAAATGTACTGGCAAAAATATCTACTTTCCCATGCGGGTTATTTGTAATGTTGCCATCTGAAGATTTTATTGGAATGGAAGATGGCTTGATAAAGTTATTATTGAAAGAATTAAGAGTTGACCAGAATATTCTATTGTCATTAGGACTGTTAAGTAGTTTTGATGCTTGCTTTTGAAGAAAATTTGATTTAGCTAGATTTATTACAGTTTTTGCATGATTTCTAGCAATTTTAAATTGAGAGAGTGATTTATATGTTTTTGATTTTAAGTAAGAGTTATATGCTAATGACTTTTGGGCTTTTGTTCTGGCACAGTTGCCATCAAACCATTTTGGAGAGTTCGAGCTTTTAGTGAGCTGTTGACTTGGTATGAATAAATCCATATCAGCTAGTATTAAGTCGCAGATGTTGGACTGGGTAGAATTGGGATCACTTGAGAAGAAAGACTGCCATGGAATGTCAGCATGATAATTTCAAAATCCATCCCAGTTTGCCGTATCGAAGTGCCATTGGGTCACCCTGACAGGTTCAAAATGAGGAGGTGTAAGGGGGTTAACTAATGAGGCTTCGATGAGATTGTAGTCGGAGGATCCAAGTTGTAAGTGTACCTCTATCCTGTATTAAACTGGATTATTTGTCAAGAATAAATCCAAAAGATAGGCATTATGGTCAGGATTATCAGGTATTCTGGCTGGTTGCATTACCAGCTGTGTGAGATTAAACGATTCTGCAAACAGCTCGCACTCTAGACCAGCGTCATCAGTCCTGGCAGAATGCAATAACAATTCAACATTATTTATGTTAAATCGCCCAAAATGGTAGTTTCAATGCTAAGGGCAAGGTTAAGGTTACTCAACTGTGTGGATATGGAATCAAATACACTGGGTTCCGAAGAAGCACTGGGGGAGCGACAGACTACACAAATGTATTTGGTAATATCTTGATAATTTAGTTTATATAATGAGTAATCAAAACCGGATGAAGTGAAGTTTAAAATAATGTCAACTGCATATTGGGATTTGATATAACAACAGGTGCCGCCCTTCTTACGGAAGTTTGTAAGGAGATGGTAACCGGGAAAACAAAATGGAGATATATCAGTAGAGGGTGAGATTTGTGGTTCTGTGAGGAAAAGGGCCAAAGGGGATATAGACCGAAGGAAAAAATTAACTGAGTTTAAATTTGTGCTAAGGCCGCTGATGTTGGTGAAGAATAAGGCCGTATATATATATATATATATATATATATATATATATATATATATATATATATATATATATATAATCAGCATCAGCCATTGCAAGTCCACTACTGAACAAAGGCTTCCCTCAACCATCTTCACGATTTCCCTCACTGAGGCAATCTCCGCCACGTTTTGCGTGTAGACACTCTCTCTGTGGGTATCTATCTATCTATCTATCTATCTATCGATAGATAGATAGATAGACATATATACATATATATATATATATATGAATCTAGTGCCCTTTATTACAAATATGTTAACCAGGAGCAGAAAATAACTGAGTCGTATTAAACAGAATAAATGCAAACCGTTTTTCTTAAAGAGGCAAATGAGGTAGTTACATATACTCTAATAATCTGCCAACAAAATAACACAAAATAATATGTTGATAAGTTTATTGACATCTGGCCTGCCACAATACAATAACCCGATACATCTGATTTTAAAAAATGAACTAATAGCTGCAATGATCTCTGTTATGCTGTCATTATCTTCTTACTTCAATCGCTACGTTAAAGGGATAATAATAAACTTCGACAGTAAAAGATAATCCTAAGTACAAATTAAATATATCAAATGAGCTTCTTATCACATGTAAGTGCACGATAGTGCAAGAACAATCTGAGAGAGAGAGAGAGAGAGAGAGAGAGAGAGAGAGAGAGAGAGAGAGAGAGAGACAATAAACCTCATACCTATACCCCAATCACATAAGCCAGTAATGAGGGGCCCAGAAACAGTCTAAATGTTGCTGCTGATTGGCTGATACAATACTAGTTGTGGCAGCAGACAGTGAGTTGTTACCGATCAGTTAACTACGGTGTTCTCCGGTGCTTCACACAGCTCATTCGAAATGTAAATTATTTATTTTTGTTTATTACATGCTGATATTACATACAATGCATTGTACCCATGACAGTCACTGCCATACAACAAGGCATGAGAAGCGCCATGAACAATGGGTACAGAACGGTAATGATCTCTGTCCCTCAGTCGGTACTACGGGTGCGGTAAGCATTCATATTCACTCTGACTGCAATCCCATCACTCTCTCAACAACCCTACCACCCTTCTTTTACCCCGTTGTGTTGGCCAATCATGGACATCCATTGATACCTCGCAGGTGACTGAGTTAAGTGAATACCCCTTACTGTTGCACCGTTATATACTTCAGAGTATCTACTGTCGACGGAACTGTACTGGACACAATCATTTCCAAGAGCAGAACGAGGCACGATATCCCACAGCCTAAGCCAAGCACGACGAACATGCCCTGAAAACGAATTAATAATAATAATAATAATAATAATAATAATAATAATAATGATGATGATGATGATGACAATAATTAATAATAATAATAATAACAATAGTATTAATAACCTATCTATTACCAGACGCCTTAATTCCATAAAGGGTGGGCACAAACAAATCGCCTCCATGTCACCCTGTCCCCCGACATTTCACTGCCCTGCTCCCAGTTCACACCCGCCCCTCTCATATACCTCTCCACTCAATCCCTCCTTCTCATCCCTGGCCTCCCCCTCCCTCTCCCACCCCCTCCGCCTCACTCACATACTGTACACTCTCCTCGTCCGTCCCTCGTTCTCCATCCTCTCCACATGACCAAACCCCCTCACTGTGGTTCTTCTAACGCTTCCTATCACATCCACATCCACACCATAGCTCTCCTTCGCTTCCTCATTTGTCTGTTCATCTCTCCATGTGACTCCATATGCATGTGGAATAACAATAATAATAATAATAATAATAATAATATTATTATTATTATTATTATTATTATTATTATTAAATGTGTCAGTCTAGATTAACGATTCCTAAACGTTTCTTGGGCATTCCCAACATCTGCCAGAAAATCTTTAATCCCGCTTTACTCCCAAAGGAGGCAATTTCATCGCCCCTCCCCTCACTGGTATTCATTTTAATTAACTCTAGATTTTTGTGTTACCTCTATTAGAAATAGGATTTGCTGTGTAACAGGAGGAAATATAGTAGTATTATGTAAGTTTTAAGAATGGGAATATTTCAGAGGATTTTTTCTTTTACTCATATATGGTATGATAGTTACCTGTGGACCACAATTTTGGCCTTACTCTTGGTAAGTAGATATACGCATAGATAGATTGATATCTTTAGAAAGCCAATTGGTACTAAAACTGTTTATGAATACTGTATATATTTCATATATATAATCGTTTGAAAATAGCATAAATTTCAATGACGTCTCCAGGCTGAATTTTGTCCACTGTGTATAATACGGAAGCTGTCAGAGAATTGTAAAAGTTTTCCACTGCGTATATTTTATACGATATCCACTTTTTAGCTGAAGAACGATGATGATGCACAACATGTGAGGACGCCCATCATCGACTGACTCAGAGCAGCACCTTCTGTAGAGACAGCTCCAACAACTATTTCAGCCTGCCCGGGTCACATGATCCACAAGCGCCATGTTGCATCCCAGTGGCACGGACAAGTTAAATGTTCAGCACGCCTTCCGTTTATATCTGTGATTAACTGGATTTCTTCATTACACATGCCTTGCTTTGTTGCCTAGAGTTGCTCTACTGAACCTGAACAAGGCAAGATGATGCACAGATTTCCCAGAAATTCTCAGGGAAGAAAGTGATGGGAAACAATATTCCGGTGAGAAAACTAGAGAACAATATGTTGGAACGTGTTCAGTAAGTTTTAATGTGTATTTTATGAAAGATATTATTTGAAATGTTTCTTTGTCATCAAAATCAAATAATTATTAAGATATCCACGGCAGTCCTGTAACTTACAGGTATATGTATTCTTAAACTAAGATTGTCATGCCGAAACTGCAGACTCCTTCACTGTGGCAGCCGATTTGACTGATGGTAGGTTAACGATTCAACAATAATTGCTTTGTAATTCAGCTGTGGTTCATATTCTTTTGTGTTTTTGAAAGACTGTCAAAAACTTGCTTGCACTTCATATGTTTTCCTGGTAATGGTATTCGAAAACAGCACAAATGTGGTATTCAAGAAATGAATCATTAATTGTAAGAATCTTTATGAATATTTTAAAAAATACGATTAAAGACCGAACAACATATTTCACTGCTTTTGGGAGGTAAAAGATTATGAGTTACTCCATAAGACATCGTTGAAAACAAAAATAAAAATCCTTACTTCATACAAAATGAAATGATTACAACATGTGAGGGAAAACCACAAAATTAACAGATCGCTGCACCAATGACATAGTTGTGCCTGAGCATAAGGACTAAATGCAGAATCTACAATTGTGCAGAGAACATTTTCTTTTTAAATAATCAACCAATAAGGTGGTCATACCCTTATAAGTACTGCTGAAGCATGGACTGACGGGTTTAGTGCAGTCAACTTGTTTTCAGGTTATGTGAAAGATACTGCCGTAAACAGTGTTGGTTAAGCTTACAGTGTTTAATATGGATATTACAGTGGAGGTTAATTTTAGAAATTCAAGTGAACAGGACTATTATTTTCTTAGTAATATCCAACCATATCATTCTCTATTTATCCTCATATTATCAAGCATTGTCTATTATAAAAAATGTAGAGTATCATAAAACAAAATATATACATTCCCCCAAAGGCCTAAACTCAGTAAAGTAAGAAGAAATGAAAAGGAAACAAAAAATTATGGAAATAAAAACAGGGAACAGTTCAGAACAGTTGAGTGAGCGTTGAGTGCGGGTGGGGGGCAACATGGAGCCTAGTCACCAGGATTTGCAATTTTCTCCATAAGAAGTGTAGTCTGTACCTTCTTTCCATGTGCTCATTTATCGTACAACAGTTACTACTACTACTACTACTACTAGTAGTAGTAGTAGTAGTAGTCTATCAATCTATATCCCTAGGCTGCTTCCCCCAAGGAAAGGGAGGTAGCCGAGACAGGACGACACACTCCCCATTTACTCATCCATTCAAACACATTCATTCGCATCTTAGCCCCAAGGGAAGAACGGACAGATCCTCACCACACCACACCGCACAAGGGTCAACTGCGCATTGCAATCAGTGACATCCGCAGCAGGGCCCGACAGCAGAGCTGGTTTACCCCTGCCACATCATAACAGACCCATCCCCTCACCCGCACCTGACCTGACTAGCTGATCAGACCAAATGCGGGAAAATATCCCCTCAGGGCTGCGTCATCACTCATTCATTCACAATTTCTCTCCATTTATTTCTGTCACGCACAGCCATTCTTCCTTGCTCAACAGACATCCCTTTTGCATCCAGTGCTCTCTTCACACCATCCATCCATCCTATTCGTGGTCTTCCTCTCAGCCTTACACCTCTCACATCAGATCTAGTTATCTTTTTCACCAATCGCTCATTATCCATTCTCTTCATATGCCCAAACCATCCCAACACCCTCTGCTCAACTCTACCAGCCATCTCCCGAACAACTCCAGTTCTCCTTTGCACTTCATCATTTCGCACTCGATCCATACGCGTCACTCCACACATACTCCTCAGACACCTCATCTCCATTACATTCAAACTTTTCCTTTCTGCTACACCCATATTCCATGTTTCAGCCCCATATAACGCAGTCGGTACCACAACACCTTCATACAACCTTCTCTTTACATCCATTCTAAGCGAACGACACCTAAACATTTTTTTCATTCCTCCCAGCACCTTTCCTACTTCATTTATTGTAAACTTCACTTCTGCATCTATTCTTCCATCCACAGCAACATGTGACCCTAAATATTTAAAACACTCTACCTCCTCAAGCAACTCGCCATTCAAAGCTATATTCATCCCCCTACCATCTACCAACTTCGTACACTTCATCACTTTACTCATTCTCATTTACTTTCAATTTCCTCCTTTCACACACCCTTCCAAACTAGTAGTAGTAGTAGTTATATTTATTATTTATTATTATGCCTCTGAACACCCATGGTAGAGGAGGCGTTAGGTGATTGGTCTGTCCATCCATGTTCCTGTGGGGGTGTATGTGAGTGCATCCATCCATACCACTTTTCTGGGCACGACATGAACATAAACCCGTTGGCAGATTTCCACCAAACTTTTGTCAGAAATGTGGTATGAGGGGATGATGAACTGATTAGCTCATCTAGGTCAAAGGTCAACAATCAAGGGCATATGGCATCAGTATTGTATATCCTTGAGGATGTGTGTTCATAACTTTGTTGTGGGTGCGATACCTCTTGAAGCCATTGATGGATTTCCATCGAACTTTTGTCAGTGATGCAGCATGAGGAGATGACAAAATACTCAGGTCAGGTACGTCAAAGCATCAAAGGTCAAAGTCATAAGGGGTTAACTTAATTTGACCTTGAGAGTGTAATATCTTCTGAACCCCTAAACTGATTTCGGCCAAACTTATGTCAGTGATAAAGCATGAAGGGACAATGAACTGATTAGGTCAGCAAGCTAATGGGATCAAGGGTCACATGGGTGTCGGCGAGATATCTGAACCACTACACGGATTTCGACCAAATTTTGTCAGTGATACAATATAAAGGGACAACGAGGTGTTAGATCAGCAAGGTCAAGGGGTCAAAGATCAAGATCATATGGGTGTGGGCATGATACCCCCTTGACCCCTCACGAATTTTGACCAAATTTTTGTCAATGATACGGGATGAAGGGACGATGAACTGATTAGGTCAAGTAGGTCAAAGTGTCAAAGATCAAGCCCATCTTTCAAACAACTTTACCTCATCATCCTTCCCTCCTCTTTTCTACTCTGATGGTTCTGAAGCTATTTCTTCTACTGATAAAGCAGACCACTTTGCACAGACTTTCTCCTCCAATTCCACCTTAGATGATTCCGGTGCTGTTCCTCCATCACTTCCCCCCTCTGACTTCCTCATGGCTGACATTAAAATTTCTTCAGTTGATGTATTTTCTGCCATCACTGGCCTCAGTACTAACAAGGCATATGGGCCTGATGGGGCCCCTCCTGTTGTTCTCAAGAACTGTGCTTCTGTGCTTACACCCTGCCTAGGCAAACTCTTTCGCCTTTGTCTGTCAACTTGTACCTTTCCTTCTTGCTGGAAGTTCGCTCTCATTCAGCCAGTCCCAAAGAAGGGTGACCACTCCCAACCCTCCAACTATCGTCCAATTGCTTTAACGTCCTGTATTTCAAAAGTTTTCGAGTCAATTCTTAATAGAAAAATTTTAAGGCATCTTTCCTATCACAACCTTCTTTCCGATCGTCAGTATAGGTTCCGTCAGGGACGCTCCACTGGCGATCTTCTCACCTACCTTTCAGACTCCTGGTCATCCTCCTTTCGGGACTTTGGCGAAAGCTTTGCCATTGCACTTGACATCTCAAAGGCTTTCGATCGAGTCTGGCATAAATCTTTAATTCCCAAACTGCCCTCCTACGGTTTCTATCCTTCTATCTGTGCCTTCATCGCTAGGTTCCTTTCTGGTCGTTCTATAGCCGCTGTTGTAGACAGCCATCGTTCTTCTCCTAGATCTATCAACAGTGGTGTTCCTCAGGGCTCTGTCCTATCACCAACTTTCTTCCTTTTATTCATCAATGATCTTCTAAGCTGTACATCTGGCCCTATCCACTCATACGCTGATGACTCCACCCTTCACCTTTCCATTCGGTTCCCGCAACGCCCATCTCAACAGTTACTTCAACAAACAAGGGATGAGGCTATGGCACACCTAATGTCTGACTTGGCTCGTATCTCTGACTGGGGTAAAAATAATGTGGTTGTCTTTAATGCATCTAAGACTCAGTTCTTACACCTATCAACCCGACAGAATCTTCCACAGGTATACCCACTAATGTTTAATAATATTCAGCTTAATCCTGCATCATCCTTGAGCATGCTTGGAGTTTCATTTACTCGGGACTTATCTTGGAAAGATCATATTACATCTCTTGTAAAATCTGCTTCCAAGAGATTGGGTGTGCTAAGCCGACTCCGCTCTTTCTTTACCCCTGCACAATTGTTGACTCTATGCAAGGGTTTTATCCGCCCCTGTGTGGAGTACAACTCTCGTGTGTGGGGAGGCTCCCCACATACAGCTCTTCTCAAAAGGGTGGAGCCAAAGGCTTTTCGTCTCATTAACTCTCCTTCTCTTACTGACTCCCTTCAACCTCTCTCTCTTCGCTGTACTGTTGCATCTTTATCTCTTTTCTATCGCTACTTTAATGGTCACTGCTCCTCTGAACTGTCTGCTTGC
>NC_137001.1:10753658-10803658 GCF_032717465.1 Coenobita brevimanus
TGGTCAGTGATGGGAGGAAAGATTCCCTGATAACATCTTCCAGTGCTTGTAGCAGCAGCTTGGTGTCAGGGATGGTCTGCACCACGAAGGTCAATTTGTGCTTTACACCATACGTAATTACGCTGTATGCTGTGTAGAGTTCTGTTCTTGCGTGGCTGGATAGTACATGTATTTCTTCAACCCATGTCTTTGCCTCATCACACACACATTGTCTTTGAATTCCTTAGTTCTAATCACTTCACCTAGATGCCTCTGACCATCTCTAGCCACTATCACGTTTGTGTCTAAAGGCCTCCTGTGCTTCATGATGGTAGGCTGGTTTCACGATCAAGTTAGACTTACTTGCATAATGGTAGTAACCTATTTCAGGGCCATGAGATGTTACAAGGTCCCACCATTACCTCACACCTTCCACCTTTTCTGCCCCTGTGAGATTATGTGGATATGCAACTTCCTTTACATTAGTGGCCTCATATTTGATCTGTTTTTGCAGCACTGTCATAGCCAGGGCGTACATAGCCGTGGCAACAGGGTCTCCCTGGGTAGTTCCTTCTGTGGTTTTGATTACACCGACATCATGAGCAGCTGTCTTACAACAATGCAGAGGTCTGCTGGTTCTTTGTGTTTTCCACATAGTGGACAAATGCTGAGAATTTAACCTTGATGTTGTGCAGCATTGCCTCTTGGTTGATAGAAATAACTGTATTTGAGGCATGAACTAGTAGTACCACCTGAAAGTCCTGTTCCTCATATATTTTCCTCATAGACTGAACTGCCGCCTCACCAGCTGCCCGCTGGCTTGCACACTCTTGGGGGTTGCCAAATGCCTGCTTAACATTATCTTTCACCACCTCCAGGATGCATTTTCCTATAATCCATCTTAAGACTTCACCCACCCCAATGGGTCTACATCCAGGATTCTTATCAAGGGGGATTAGTCTGCAAGCAATCAGTGTTTCAATGTTGTTTCACTGACTTGAACCCAGCTTCCTTGCCAGTGAGGCAATGGTGTTACACAGGTCTGTTGTTGCCCTCCCAAACTTGGTGTTACTACGGATTACTTACCAAGATTTTGCATCCAGACCTGACGGTCATGCCCCATCTTGTGTGTGAATTGCCGTCATCAAGACCTTCCCCTGTCTCATCTTGCTGCCAAATCCTTGCCACATCTTTGGTGTTGTGGTTTCTTCTGCCTGGGTTGCTTATTAACATCTGCAAGGTCCTTGTTTCTTCAAGTAGGTTGTCGTTTCACCTCTTTTCCATGTTTCAACCTGCTTTTGGATGGTCTTTATATTTTCTTCAATGGGTCTTGGGAGGGTCTTGTTAACCTCTTAATCGCGGGGCGTCACTTTCGTGATGCTTGGGAGTAAGGGATCATACCATGGGGCGACACTTTTGTGATTCTGTGTTATTTTGAATTAGCCCAGGTTTTGAAGTGGTGGCTTGTATCATCTATCAGTACCGCCAATGTCCAACACTAGTCAGCACTCCTAATCTCATCTGTACTCCCATCCATTGTTGACAATTTAGCCATTTGTCCCTGTTCTTGACTCCCCTCCCTACCTCCCCTCCATTACCCTATCCTCTTGCCTGCCCGGCCATGCTACGCTAAGTAAATCTTCCCTGGAATTTTTCACTGATTTCATCCATTGAAATAAGCCCTATGCCCTATTCTTATACCAAATAATATATACAAGAAAGAAGTAAGGTAAGTGAGAGTGCCATACACCTAGACCTGGCTAATTATCACCTGACAACACCTCACGTGCACTCGTTCGCTAATTTTCGCTGTTTATTTCTCCTTGAAATATGCCGAATAATCCATTTTCGTAATAAATATATATATAAGAAAGGAAGGGAGAAGCCTAAGTGATATTTACATTCACCTGGAACTACCTCATTATTGCAGGCCACCACACTGTATTCTATGCTAAGTATATCTTCCCTGGAATTTTCCACTGATTTCATCCATTGAAATAAGCCCTATGCCCTATTCTTATACCAAATAATATATACAAAAAAGAAATAAGGTAAGTGGTTGTGCCATACGCCTGGAATTGGCTAATTATCACCTGACAACACCTCATGTGCACTCGTTCGCTAATTTTCGCTGATTATTTCCCCTTGAAATATGGCGTATAATCTATTTTCGTAATAAATATACATATAAGGAGGGAAGGGAGAAGCCTAAGTGATATTTACATTCACCTGGAACTACCTAATTTTGTATGTATTGTCTTGGTTTCCTGCCAATCATTTCATTGCTATACTGTATATTAGCAGGTCTCATAGGGCTGAAGTTGGTAGTATTGCACCTACCCTAGCCAGGCGGCAGGAGGCCACCACTATCAGTTCACTGTCGTCTTTGAAAGTGGGAGTATGTCTGATTTGCTCCTGCTAACTTCCGCCACTTTATAGCCCCATGCAAAGGGCCCTGTGACCTTTACCCCCTACTAAACCTCGTGTGGAAAGAGGTAAAGCGCTGACAAATGATAGAGAGTGACTATGATCTTTTTATCGAGTAAAACAGTGCAAGTGGAATTGTAAATAGAGTGTAAATAATGTGTAAACAGCAAGAAAGCAATGAATGTAAATATAAGTGAACAGTGGAAAATAGTTTTATAAGTTACTTCAAGTGACAGTGCATAACACAGTGTAAATAAAATAGAAATGTAAATAATGTAAATAAAGTAGAGAACGTAAATAGAAATGTAAATGAGTGGTATTATAAGAATACGAGTATATATACTATGAGTAATGAAAGTGAAAGTTTCACTGTAGCATGTATGAATACTATGAGTTAAGAGAGTGAAGGTGAAAGTGACATTCACTCTCAATGCTAGTATACAGGACAAGAAAGTGAATGCTACGTATTTTACTGAAAGAAATTGAATCCCTACAGTGACAATAAACTACTATTACTGAAGGAAACTTATGGATAAAGACTGTGGATATATACAAGTGTTACATAGTAAAAGAAATATAAACTGTGAGTGTTTTTATGAATAATAGACAACACCAGCGACGAACGATCGGAAGTGGTATGGTCATATGCCCTCGTAATTTTCATTGCTTTTACAGTGTTTTTTTTGGAGAGTATAGATTCCAAACTATTTGAGAATCATAGATTAGTGTTTCTATTGATAACATCAGGCTGTGGTTAATATATTATGAGTTGTCGGGAAGTGTAAAGTGGAGACTTCGTTACCCAACTTCAGAGGTCTCCACAAGTCCTACGGTACTCGACGAAGGCTCAACAAACACACAAGGAGAAAGCAGAAGGTATGTGCCATAAGTAAATGGGATTTTAATATTCTAGAACTAATAACTGATTTTTGGCAAATATTTTTAGAGAGTCTGTCGGAGCGCGAATATGCCCGCGGGAGCAGCAAGTCAAAGGAAAACAAGCCCGCGGTGTAAGGGTTAAGGAAGAGATGCGGTATCAGTGAAAGGACGGGTGAGTTATTATTACCCGTCCCTGCCCCAGAGAGGCTTAGGGGCCGGGTACTGGTTTCACTTGGTTTGTCTGTTTCTCAGCTTGTCCGCTAACAACTTTACGCAAAAACTGGTGGTACAACTTTGACTAATATTACAGGGATGATGGGATATGACCTTCTTATCACTTGATTTAATTTTGTCCCAAAATGAGCCAAGGCCCAAGCCGTAAACCCCAAAAACGTAAAAAAAAAAAAAAAAAAAAGTTTTTTTTTTGCCATACTTTCTTTTAAATTAGTCATATCGACATGAAACCAAAACCTAAAGGTGCATCTTTCAAATCTGCATCCTATAACATGCCTCATTACATCAGGGGGGGTCAACCCCCAGTTAGCAGTGGGGGGTGCGCCAATGTCGGGTGGGTTGGGCCTAAAATTTCAAATGGGCATAAATTCGTAAATTTTTACCCGTTTTACTCCAAATTTGTTTTGCGATATCTTAAAGTAGATATCCTGTTGTGATTATATTAGCAATGAAATGACTGCCAGGGACGGGTTGGCGTTGCCTTGGCACCGCTTCTTGTTGTAATTTGCTTAGACGAGTGATTTCTTTGATAATTTCAATAGTAGCATTGCATTTGGGAGGTTTGAAAAGGTTACTTGATGACCATCCAACATTTCATTACGTTTTGATCAACCATTTTCTCTTTATTTCCCCATCCAATATATGGGATGGCCTTCCCGCCAAGGCCTGTGAGGCTGTTCTGCTTCCTCGTCGTTTGTGTCATAATCGTTCTGGGGACGTAAAATACCAGGATTATTCCCTCTTTCATGCAGTTCTCCATGGTGGTCTTCATCCCGAGCTTCATTTCAGTCATCAACTGCATGATGTTCTTCATCACCAACTTGACTACTATTCACTTTCCCATGGTGATTTAACCCGCCCCACACGTACGTATCTCTCGCACCTTAGAGTCTATCCACACTCTTCACATCACCATGAGGTCTTTCAAAATCATGCATGTCGGATTGATGATTTATGTTGTCAGTGGCTGCTTCATCAATTTCCATGTCATTATTCTGTTGCCTACCACGTTGGAAGCGGTCACGTGCCGCTTCTGGTGGGCTGTGATTCCCCAACGAATTTCTGCAGCATGGACAGTTGGCAACATATGAACCTGGTGCAGCATCAGTGTGTAGCAGAGGTCTTGCATTTGGTACACCTGCCAACCATGGCAGAATCACGTGTTTGTTCATGACACTCGCATAAATGAACTGAGGTGTTAAATTTTAGTTGAAATGACCAAGTAACCGTGATGCATGAACGTCAAGAAATGTAGCTAGACCTCCACTTTACACAGCCACAGTCCTAGGTTCATGTGTGGCCAACTGTAAATTGCAACAAGTATCTTGCACATGAGAACCTGACACACTTATGCTGCCTACTGGAGCACTGACAACAATACTGTGTCATGGTCATGGTATTCATAATGTTTATATACTGCAGTACAGTACTAATATTATTATGACCAGGCAGTAATTCTTTTTGTAACAGTTTTAAAAGGATATTAAATCTAATGTCACTTGAAGTACTGTATTACTATTTTATTTTTAAGTTCAAATTTGATACAAATGTAAAAATTTGCTTGTTTTACTTCTGTTTCTTCATATTATATAACGATATAAGGGAGCATGTTGCTAGTTTTTCTTCTAGTTTTGCATATCATCTAATATCAAATTACTCTGCTTATACAATTGATTAATTTGACAGATACTGCTATGTATTTAAAGTTTGAAATGAAGAAAAACGACGCTACTTTTTTCAAGAGTTGAATAGGTGGCCAGTGGGTGTAGTGCAATACTGTAGAGCCATGTTTAAGGATACTGGGTCTTCAGTTATTTTGGTGTAGGGGTGAGAGTGGTGTGTGTGTGTGTGTGTGTGTGTGTGTGTGTGTGTGTGTGTGTGTGTGTTCTTACCTACCTAATTGTTCTTACCTAATTGTATCTTTACAGGAATGAGTCAAGCTCGTACTGTCCAGTGTCTTAAACCATATTTATCGTACATATCCTTAAATTTGTGAATTGTTTTGGCACACACTATTTCATTCGGTAGTGCATTCCATTGATCAATTGCTCTGTTTGGGAAACTGAATTTCCTTACGTCTTTATCACCTCTCTTCTTATGCAGTTTTTTGCAGTGTCCTCTTGCTGATGCTTCTCCATATGTTAAGTAATCATTTAAGTCTATTTTCTCCTTCCCTGATATGCACTTATATAGCATTATCATGTCACCTCTTTTCCTTCTGTCCTGTAGTGTTGGTAGATTCAGTTTATTTAGTCTTTCTTCATAGCTTAGGTCCTTTAAGCTTGGTATCCATCTTGTAGCGGCCCTTTGAACTTTTTCAATCTTGTCTATGTGTTTTTTGAGATGAGGACTCCAGACTGCTGATGCATATTCCAGGGTTGGTCTAATGAATGATGTTATTATCCTTCTTAGCATGTCTTCATTTATGTATGTGAATGCTATTCTCATATTTGCAAGCAGTGTATACATGTTCCGTACCTTTTCGCAGATGTGGTCAGCCGAAGATAGTCTGTTATCGATAATCACACCTAGGTCCTTCTCTCTTTCTGATGTGTATAGGGTTTTATTTCCTAACTTATAATCCCAATCAGGTCTCTTCCACTTTTACCAAACTTGATTACATGATACTTGTCCACACTGAATTCCATTTGCCAAGTATTACTCCATTCATGAAGTTTATTTAATTCTTCTTGTAGCTCTTTATAAGAGTCTGTGTTAGTAATTCTCCTTTGTATGTTTGCATCATCTGCAAACATATTCAGATAGCTCTCATTTCCAGTCTTACTGTTTATATCATTTATATACACTAAAAACATGATTGGTGCCAGCACTGAACCCTTTGGTACTCCACTAGTCACTTCTTTCCATGATGAGTAGTTTCCTCTTAGTACTGTTCTCATTTCTCTTTTTATGAGAAAATCTTGCATCCAACAAAACAGTTTCCTTGAATTCCTCCTTGATGGTACAGTTTCCATAAAAGTCTTTGGTGTGGTACTGTGTCAAAAGCTTTCTTGAAATCTAAATAGATACTGTCCACCCATCCTTCTCTTTCCTGTATTGTGTTTGTTACTCTGTAATAGTAGCTTAACAGATTAGTTACACATGACTTTCCTTTTCTGAAACCAAACTGTCTTTCTGTTATCATACTGTGTTCTTCTAGATGATTTACCCAAGCTTTTCTTATAAGCTTTTCTAATACCTTGCTTACAACACTGGTCAGTGATACTGGTCGGTAGTTGAGTGGATTTTGTCTATTTCCTTTCTTGAATAAGGGGACAATATTTGATTTTTTCCAAATATCAGGTAGTTTACCTTGACTCAAGGATTTCTTGAAAACTAAAAATAATGGTTTACTTAACTCCATTGCACATTCTCGTAGTACCCAACATGAAATTTCATCAGGACCACTTGCTTTTCCTCTGTCTAATTTCTTAACTCCTGTATTACTTTTTCTGCTATTTGTATATCTGGTAGTATGTGTGGACATGCATGTTCCACATAGTCCCTCTCAAAATTTTTTTCTTCTGTAAAAACTAATTGGAAATTCTTATTTAGTGCTTCACAAATATCTTTCTCTTGTGTATAAGTGATTCCCTTGTCCGTAATGGATTGTATTATATCTTTTTCTTTGGTTTTGCTTCTGACATAGCTGTAAAACAAGTTTGGTTGATCACTACTTTTATTTATTATATCCTCCTCAAACTGTTTTTGGGCTTCCCTTCTTATTCTTGTATAGTCGTTTCTTGCCTGTTTTTAATTATTATACGCCCTTTCACTATTGTGTCTTCTGTATCTATTCCACAACAAATCCCTTTTTTCTTTTGATTTTTTACATTCTGTATTGAACCATTTCTGTATTCTCTTATCTGCTTCTTTGTGCTGTGGGATGTACTTCTGGACTCCTATTTCATAAAATTCACAGATTTTTTATATACAGCATTTAAAGCTTATCCTCTAAGCTCATTTTCCCAATCAACTTCTAAGAAATATTTCTTTAGGTCTTGATAATTTCCCTTTTTATAGTTTAGGCTCTTTTTGTAACTTTCATTGCTGTTAACTATGTCATATGCTATCCTGATGTTGTAATTTAGTACTGCATGATCGCTTTTGCCGAGTGGAGGGTGATATATTAAACTGTCAATATCATTTTCTTGCCTAGTAAATATTTGATCTAGCACTGAATGTACATCGAGTCCTCTTTTTCTGGTGGTTTCCCTCACATGTTGCGTTAGGAAAAACTCTTGCACGAGATCAAGGAGCTTTTGGTCCCAACAGCTTTCTTGGCTAATTATATCTAGAGTATTCCAATTTATATTTGTATTAAAATCTCCAGTTAGTATAATTCTTTCCTATTTCTCTTCCATTTTATGTAGTAATGATCTAATGTGTGTGTGTGTGTGTGTGTGTGTGTGTGTGTGTGTTCTTACCTAATTGCTCTTACATTATTGTATCTTAACAGGAATGAGTCAAGCTCGTACTGTCCCGTGTATTAAACCAATTTTATCACACATATCCTTAAATTTATGAATTGGTTTGGCACACACTATTTCATTCGGTAGTGCATTCCATTGATCAATTGCCCTATTAGGGAAACTGAATTTCCATACGTCTTTATCACCTGTCTTTTTATGCAGCTTTCTGCAGAGTCCTCTTGCTGATGTTTCCCTATAGGTTATATACTCATACTCATTTATGTCTATTTTCTCTTTCCCTGAGACATTTATATAGCATAATCATGTCTCCTCTCTTCCTTCTTTCCTGTAGTGTTGGCAGATTAAATTTTTCCAGCCTTTCTTCACAGCTTAGATCCCTTAAGTTTGGTACCCATCTTGTAGCGGCCCTTTGAACGTTTTCAATCTTATCTATGTGTTTCTTGAGATAAGGATTCCAGACCACTGATTAATAATCCAAGGTTGGTCTGATGAATGATGTTATTATCTTTCTCAGCATGTCTTCATTTATGTATGTGAATGCTATTCTCATATTAGCAAGCGGTGTATACATGTTCCGTACCTTCTCACTGATGTGGTCTGCTGGAGATAATTCTGTTATTGATAATCACTCCTAGGTCATTCTCTCTTTCTGACATGTGAAGGGTTTTACTTCCTAACTTATAATCCCAATCAGGTCTTTTTCCACTTTTACCGAACTTATTACATAACACTTGTCCACACTGAATTCCATTTGCCATTTATCGCTCCATTCATGAAGTTTATTAAATTCTTCTTGTGGCTCTCTACAAGATTCTGTTAGTAAGTCTCCTTCGAATTTTTGCATCATCAGCAAACATATTTAGATAGCTTTCATTTCCAATGTTACTATCTGTGTCATTTAAAACATTAAAAACATAATTGGTGAAAGCACTGAGCCATGTGGAACTCTGCTGGTCACTTCCCTCCGTGGTGAGTAATTTCTCCTTAGTACTGTTCTCATTTCCCTTTTTCTGAGAAAATGTAGCATCCAACAGTACAGTTTGCCTTGGATTCTTCCTTGATGGTAGAGTTTCTATATAAGACTTTGGTGCAGTATTCTGTCAAATGCTTTCTTGAAATCTAGATAGAAACTGTCCACCCATCCTTCTCTTTTCTGTAATGTTTCTGCAACTCTACCATAGTAGCTTAATAGCTTAGTAACACAAGATTTTCCCTTTCTAAAACAAAACTGCCTTTCCGTTATCATATTGTATTCTTCTAGATGGTTTACCCAAACTTTTCTTATCAACTTTTCTAATATCTTACAACACTGATTAATGATACTGGTCGGTAGTTGAGTGGATTATGTATATTAGCATTCTTGAATAGGGGAACAAAGTTTGCTTTCTTCCAAATATCTGGTAGTTTACCTTGACCCAAGGATTCCTTGAATATTAAGTATATTGGTCTACTTGACTCTTTTGCACATTCTTGTAGCACCCAACATGAAAATTCGTCAGGAACATTTGCTTTTTCTTTGTCTAATTTACTTAACTCCTGTATTTATTTTTCTGATATTTGTATATCTGGTAATACGTGTGGGCATGCTTGTTCCATATCAAGTCTCTCAAAATTATTTTCTTCTGTAAAAACGGTTTGGAAATTTTCATTTAGTGCTTCACAAGTCTTTCTCTTGTGTATAGATGATTCCTTCGTCTGTAATAGACTGTATTTTCTCTTTAACTTTGGTTTTGCTTCGGATGTAGCTGTAAAATAGCTTCGGTTGATCACTACTTATGTTTATAATGTCCAAAGCTGGGAATAGCGCCGCTACTATTTTAATAGCGATGGTGGTAACACCATTACTTTTTTTTAGCCAGTAGCGGAACTGAGAGCGGAGCTACTTTTTGGCCGTACTCACGCGTTACCGCGCTCCCCATTACTCACGCGACGAATACAGGTCCGGAGTCGGTGAGTACATACAGATATGCCGACGGTTTGGTTGTATTTATTAATGACGAAGAATAGCACTTTCGTCAATTCTGTCAAACACTGATGTTTGTTCTACATTACATCAGTAATTTATTATTATTTATTAATAATGTGCAATAATTAGACAGGAATTTGCTAGTTAATTATCGATCATTTAAATTAAGTAAAGATAAATAAGGATGTCAGCTAGATGTAGGCAATGCTAACACACACACACACACACACACACACACTTCTAACTATCCCCTTCTCTAACTTCCGCTCTCTCCCCCACTCTCTTTTTCAGACTAATTCTTACAACGTTATTATGTTACTTTCAGTTTAAAGTAATGAAAAAAAAAATTCCTGTTATATAAATAGACTTTAAAAGAAAGCCCAAGTTCATTTTTACTTTAGTTTTCGTACATATCCTGAATAGGTATCATTGAAAATATAATAAATCTGTATAAAATGTATCAATGGTAGGCCACATTTTTTTGCCTTTTATTTACGTATGTTTCTTTCAGTAGGTATACTAGTTAACAATGTAAAAGAACATTTGTCACATTATACAGTAAATAGCTTTTTCCTGTACCTTCGGCTCTAAGCTTCATTAAAGTGACACCGACATGTATATGATTTTCGTTTATTTTCCATATAAGTATATACTGACATTACTGGTACACAACAGAACCACTCAGACTAATATTATCAAAAACAGTATATAGTGTACTGCTATATCACAGATATTTGTTAACATTTCCTTCGTCTACCTTTTTCTTATCCAAAGTAACGGAGGCGGGAGCGACGCTACATTTCGTATGAAGTAGCGAAACTAGTAACGCCACTACTTTTTCGAGCTAGTAACAGGAATGGGAGCGCCGCTACTTTTTATTAGTAGCGTTCTCAGCATTGATAATGTCTTCCTCAAACTGTGTTTGGGCTTCTCTCCTTATCCTTGTATTATCGTTTCTTGTCTGTTTATAGTTATTGTATGTCCTCTCACCATTGTGTCTTCAGTATCTATTCCACAACATCCCTTTTTTTTTTTTCTTTTGATTTTTTACATTCTGTATTAAACCATTTCTTTATTTTCTTTTCTGCTTCTTTGTGCTGTGGGATGTAATTTTGGACTCTCATTTCATATAGTTTGCAGAATTTTCTGTATATAACATTTAAAACTTGTCCTCTAAGCTCTTTTTCCCAATTTATTTCTAAAAAGCATTTTTTTAGGTCATGGTAGTTTCCCTTTTAATAGTTTATGCTCGTTTTGTACCTCTCATTACTGTTAACTATGTCATATGGAATCCTGAAGATGCATTTAATACTGCATGATCGCTTTTGATGAATGGAGTGTGATACATTTGTCAATATCATTCTCATGCCTAGTAACTATAAGATCTAGTACTGATGGATCATCAAGTCCTCTTTTTCTGGTGTTTTCCTTTACATGTTGTGTAAAGGAAAACTCCTGCACAAGGTCCAGGAGCTTTTGGTCCCAACAGCTTTCGTGGCTTCTTATATCTGGAGTATTCCAATTTATATTAGTATTGAAATCGCCAATTAATATAATTCTCCCATATTTCTCTTCCATTCTATGTAGTAATGCTCTTAAACTTTCAATTGTACTCTCTGCCAGGTCTTCATATTAGCCTCTTTCCTAAGTGTTTGTTCTGGGTGGCTTGTATAAGTTTGCCACAATTAATTTCCCTTCAGATGTAGTAATCTCTACTGCAATCAGTTCTACCTGTGAGGGTATATCTACTTCTGTTTCTTTGACTTATAGATTTTTCTTTGTTAATATGTGTGTGTGTGTGTGTGTGTGTGTGTGTGTGTGTGTGTGTGTGTGTGTGTGTGTGTGTGTGTTGCAGCAGATAATGTTTGTTGAGTGGTTGTGGTGTGGCGCGATGCTCTGGAGCCTTGTTTAGTGATAATGGGTCTTCAGTCATTATGGTTTAGGGGTGAGAATGGTGTGGTGTGTGGTGTAGTGGCAGTGTGTGTGTTAGTGTTGCAGCAGATGATGTGTGATATGTGTTTCTTGTGGTGGTTAAGGTAAGGTAAAGGCACCTTGGTATAGTAAGACACATTGGTTTAACAGGGTTAAATTAGTACTGATTATAATTATAAGATAGTGATAGAAATTTGGAGGGCTTTAAGTAGTTCTAGTTTCCAGTATTACAGAGATCACATTTCCCTCATTGTATTCTAATTATATTGAAATTACTCTCATCACTATTGTATATAATAATATTATTGTATTTATAAGTAGAGTTCAATTACTTCATTTGTTAATTTCGTTATTACAGTATAATTACATTTATTAATAATGTATTACATTTAACATTTGAATTATTACTATGTTGTTAATTTTATATTTAATTATTGATTTATTTACTGTGATTAGCTGTATATATATGATGAGATTTTATATTAATTGTTTTATATTAAAGAATAATCAGTGAGTGTGTCCAAATGATAAGTTTACATTGCAGTGACATCTCGGGTGTGTGTATGATTCGCCACCTAAATGTTATCGTATGCCACACTTCTATACCATTTGGCCTTGCTGGCGGTGTGTATGTGGCTGTTGTATTGCTAGCGGCTGTTCTTGTCATATTTACTGCTTGAGATGGAGTTCATATAGCGAGTGATTCGGTATGTATGCAAATGATTAGTGTGTGTATGATCAGAGTGTGTATGATCAATGTGTGTATGATATTTGTTATATACAGTGTGTGGTGAACAGTTAATGTGTTAGCAAGATGAAGTTAGTGCTCCAAGGATAATGGAGTGAGCAAGAGGTGTTTGACAGGTTTCCCACGTCTTATTGTTATTTACAGCAACAACAACAATGACAACAACAACAACAACGACTACTACTACTATTACTACCACCAACACCACTATTACTATACTATTACTACCGTACTACTGCTACTACCATCACCAACATCAAGACCACTACTAGTACTCCCAGCACCACCATCACTATTACTAGTACTACCAGCATCAATACTGTTATTACTACTACCATCACCAATACTACTACTTCTGCTACTACCACCATCATTGTTACTACTGCTACTACTACCACCACCACATTTACTACTACTACTACTACTACTACTACTTCTTCCATTAACCATAATCCTTCTTCTTAGTCCTCCACGTCTCCTATCTTCAGACTCCTAAATTAACAGTGTCAAACTATTCACATAAATATTTCTCTTTAAAAACTAAACTAACTGAGCCAGCGTAAGTGTGGCCTATTTGGCCATTCTTGTCAGGGTGTAATGAGTGTTTTTCATCTTGTTTGGTTACTGTCTTCAGTACACTTACCCTCTATCCACAGCAGGCGAAACAGGACTGTTTTTCTGCGCCATTATCGACTGTGGTAGTGGGAAGTAGGTGCTCCGGCCAATGTAGAAATCACACTGACCTGCCCACATAGAGTTCTGTGAGTATTATGACACATTATACAGAGGTACAGAAATATACAAGGGTCCGTATTCTCGTCGGTTAAGGAAGCTCCCTAACATCTGTTCCTTAGAGATTTATTTTTTAATATTAGTAGTTAAAATCCTTAGTAAGATAATTGTGCAGATTATGGCAATATTATATGTACTTATATAACACAGACGAGGACAGTGAGGTGTAAAAGGTAAAAATAAATCGTTGAGGAAAGGGGGTTAGGTGTTTTCCTTAACCGATGAGAATATGGGTCTTGGTGTTTCAGGAGAACGTTTTCCCTTCTTTGTCCCATTATTGCACTTTTTCTTAAGCAGGAAAGTCATGGTTAGGATATGTTTGCACTCTGAGTATCAGGTTAGGTTGGCCTTTTCATCAGATAGATAGGAAAAAATGGAAGGATGATCATCCTGGGAAAATCGAAATTAGCACACAGAGTAAAAATGGTATATGAAACGGAAATCAGGATCCAAGGATGAAAGGACATAACTTTGGATAATTATAGGTGAGGGAAACCTAAATTAATTGTTGTATTAACATGGGTCCAAATTTAAACCATAGCCGAGCTAGAGTTACTGATGATCTTATGGGCCATTATTCATAGATTTAAGTGTGAAATGATTTTTTTCATAGATTTACACAATAGGGTCATTCATAGATTGAGATATTCATTATTTTTCATAGATTTGGATTTGAAGTAATTTTTCATATATTTAATTCTTTTTTAACCCCTCCTTGGCCGTGGGTCCGGAATTTTACGTGCACCCCAGGCCGAGGCCAGGGTTATTTTCTGAAGTTGATTTTTTGAAACTGATTTTTTTTTTCTTGCCAATTGAAGAGAAAGTTCAGACACACCTAACAGTGCAAATCCCAGCTTCCTAGACGCATTCTGTCACTTGCAGTTGAACACGAAATTTGCAGAAATATCAGCAACCGATATCCACTGCCCGGAGGCGCAGCCGCAATGAAACCTCGCAGGTGTTGTTATTTTTTTTACCCCCCAAAACAAAGTGATTATTTTTTTTTCATGTGAGGAAAAAGGAACAAAAGGCTGCGAGCCAGCAATTACTGTTCCTTCCAAGAGAAAAACAAAATACAAGAGAGAGACAAATTCAAGATCTGATCATTTCGAGATGCCTGCACACACTGTGTTTGAAAGACTGGAGATCATAGGATGCAGGAAATACAGACAGGGAAACAGTTCCAGAGTTGACCTGTTGCATAAATGAAGGACTGAGAGTAACGGTTAACTCTTGCATTAGACAGTTAGACAGAAAAGGGATGAGAGTTTGCTGCTAGACGGGTGCTACACACCCGTCGTAGAGGTGGAGGAATGCATGCAGACAGTTCAGAGGAGCAGTGACCATTGAAGTTGCGATAGAAAAGAGATAAAGATGCAACAGTGCGGCAAAGAGGTAGATGTTGAAGGGAGTCAGTAAGAGGAGGAGAGTAATGTGACAAAGAGCCTTTGACTCCACTCTATTGAGAAGAGCTGTATGTGGGGAGCCTCCCCACACATGAGAGTTGTACTCTACACAGGGGCAGATAAAACTCCTGTATAGAGTCAACAATTGTGCAGAGGTATAGAACGGAGTCAGCTTAGCACACCTAATCTCTTGGAAACAGATTTTACAAGAGATGTAATATGATCTTTCCAAGATAAATCCCGAGTAAATGAAACCCCAAGCATGTTCAAGGATGATGCAGGATTAAGATGAGTATTATTAAACATTAGTGGGTATACCTGTGGAAGATTTTGTTAGGTTGATAGGTGTAAAAACTGAGTCTTTGATGCATTAGAAAAAACAAGATTATTTTTATCCCAGTCAGAGATACGAGCCAAGTCAGACATTAGCTGTGCCATATCCTCATCCCTTGTTTGCTGAAGTAACTGCTGAGATGGACGTTGCGGGAACCGAATGGAAAGGTGAAGGGTGGAGTCATCAGCGTATGAGTGGATAGGGTTAGATGTACAGCATAGAAGATCATTGATGATAAAAGGAAGAGAGTTGGTGATAGGACAGAGCCCTGAGGAACACCATTGTCAATAGATCTATGAGAAGAACGATGGCCGTCAACAACAGCAGCTATAGAACGACCAGAAAGGAAGCTAGAGATGAAGGCATTGATAGAAGGATGGAAACCATAAGAGGGCAGTTTGGAAATTAAAGATTTATGCAAGACTCGATCGAAAGCCTTTGAGATGTCAAGTGCAATGGCAAAGCTTTTGCCAAAGTCCCGAAAGGAGGATGACCAGGAATCTGAAAGGTAGGTGAGAAGTTCGCCCGTGGAGCGTCCCTGACGGAACCCATACTGATGATCAGAAAAAAAGATTGTGATAGGAAAGATGCTTTAAAATTTTTCTATTAAGAATTGACTCGAAAACTTTTGAGATACAGGATGTTAAAGCAATTGGACGATAGTTAGAGGGTTGGGAATGGTTACCCTTCTTTGGGACTGGCTGAATGAGAGCAAACTTCCAGCAAGAAGGAAAGGTACAAGTTGATAGACAAATGCGAAAGAGTTTGCCTAGGCAGGGTATAAGCACAAAAGCACAGTTCTTGAGAACAACAGGAGGGACTCCATCAGGCCCATATGCCTTATTAGTATTGAGGCCCGTGATGGCAGAAAATACATCAGCTGAAGAAATTTTAATGTCAGCCATGAGGAAGTCAGAGGGGAGAAGTGATGGAGGAACAGGACTGGAATTGTCTAATGTGGAATTGGAGGAGAAAGTCTGAGCGAAGAGATCTTCTTTATCAATAGAAGAAATTGCTACAGAGCCATCACAGTAGAAAAGGGGAGGGAAGGATGATGAGGTAAAGTTGTTAGAAAGGTTTTGGACAAGATGCCAAAAGGAGCGGGAAGAATTCGAGTCGGAGAGTTGAGAGCATTTAGTATGGATGAAATAATTTTTAGCAGAGCGAAGAACAGACTGAGCACGATTCCGGGCAGAAACATACAAAAGATGTGATTCAGGGGTGGGTTGGCTCTGGTGCCTTTTATATGCCCTGTCATTGTTGCGCACAGCATTAGAACAAACGTTAGTAAACCAAGGATTTCTTGCATTAGTAAAAGGATATAAAAAAGAAATGTATGCTTCCATGCCCGAGAGAATAACCTCCGTAATGCACAAGGCACACTCAGATAGCTCCTGGACATGGAAGCAATAATCATTCCAGGGAAAATCAAAGAAGTACTGCCTGAGGGCCTCCCAATCCGCAGCTCTAATGTTCCACAGACGACGTTTCTTTGGAGGGTCCACAGGCCTTACCAGAGCGATAGGACAGGTTAAGGTGATGAGGTTGTGATTGGAGGAGCCCAACGGATACAAAATATTAACAATGTAAGCAGAAGGATTAGTTGTAAGGAAGAGGTCAAGTATGTTGGAGCTCTGTCCAAGGCGGTCAGGGTTACGGGTTGGGTACAGTACAAGCTGCTCTAGGTCATTAAGGATAGAAAGGTGTAGGCTTGTTCACCAGGTGAATCAGTGAAAGCAGAGAGCCAAAGGTGGTGGTGAACACTGAAATCTCTTGGAATCAAGATTTCCGAGAAAGGAGAAATGGATAGAATGCATTCCATCGTAGATGATAGTCAAAGAATTTTTGATAGTAAAATTAGGAGATAAATAAACAGTGCAGATATATTTAGTCAAAGAATGACAGGAAAGCCGAAGCCAGAGTGTAGAAAATTTAGAAGAATCGTTTTTAGGAACACGAGAGCAAGATAAGTCGTTGAATATATATACACAACAGCCACCTTTGGCTTTGAAATGAATATAGAGAAAGTAGGAGGATACAGAAAAGGATTTGCTGTCAGTTGCCTCAGACAGCTGAGTCTCAGTTAGAATAAGAAAGTGAGGTTAAGAGAAGGAGAGATGGTGCTCAACAGAGCGAAAGTTAGAGGAAAGGCCGTGAATGTTGCAGAAATGAAGAAGAGAGTCAGACAGTGGTTGCAGGCAGCTCGAGTCGTCGCCAGGAGAGAGGCGGAAGGTGTGGGCATTTATGGTCCCCTCCCCTGGGGACTCCGAGGCTACGTGTTGATCTGCCATGATTTTTTTTTTTTTTTTTTTTTTTGGAAAAGGAAGTGCAGTGTGTACTGTGCATGTAGTTTGGTGTTGATAGAGATACTTGTATTGGAGAGCATGCTGGCCTACTCTCTGTGTTACTGAGACACTGAAAAAGTTCAGCAAAGGAGGATGGTAGGGACCTAGTCCCGAGGGCTGATGAAACGGGAGCTCCAACTCTCCGTGTCATCAGCTTTCCATCCACCTTGGGAGTACTGCCCTGCTCGACTGGTGCCACAGTCTACTGTACCTTAAATGTTGCTCATATATGAGATATGATGATATCGAATGATTTCAGTACATAATATGTTAGGAATAGCTGGAAAAAATAATTATGAATATTTTTTCACCTTTCTGATATGTTTATGGTAGTTTCGAGTTATTTTTTCGTCATCATTGTGCCCATGCTTGGAAAAGGGAGTGAAAGGGTTGAATGTTCAGTCCTAAATGAGAAAATTGCACGTCCTCCGAGGCTAGACTCTCCCACGGGGGATGAAAGTGGAGGGTCAGATCTGATCAGTAATTTGGAAGACGAGTTGCAATTTATAGCTCCCACACCATGAGAATGGCTAAAAATAGAATAGTAATGCAGTTTCAGAACTAATAATAAGTCTAATTAATACGAATAGATTGACAATGCAGAAATAAATGTGTTTACAGACGGGGGGAAAACGTATTTTTTCCCATAGAAACACGTTCACCTGTATCATTTTACCATGTTATTTTCGCAATTATTTGTTCCTGTCTCGTAGACAGGGTGGTTGTGTGTGTTTTGCAAGAGATTGTATTTCCTGTCTGGGTCGACATAATGGGTGTAACTATGTGTTTTAAGGCATGGCCATGAGCGAAAAAATCGTACATCCACTCATCACGGCAGCAGGTGGTGAACTGACAGATGATACGTGAGAGGGTGAAGTGAAGGTCAGTCTCACGTCCTAGATTTTCGTTCACTTCCCGAAAGTTTTCACAAGTTTCTACAAGTCGCACTGCATCGAATGATCCAAACCATTACAACAAACCTGAGCAAATAGGTAAAGATACCAAGACAAAAACTATTTTTCACTTGTCTTTTTTGTTTGTGCCTGTATTACTTCATAATCATAAACAAGTGGTTGTGTGTGTTTTGGAAGAGAGGACAAACATGATATTTTCTGCCTGGGTCGAGGTAATGGGTGTAGTTGTACTTGTAGGTATGGTCATGAGCAAAAAAAATGAAAATCCACTTATCACAGCAGCAGGCTTTGAACTGCTTGATGGGGTGTATGGGAGTGTAGTGTACAGTAGATCAGTCTGAAGACGTTCAGAATGTTTGTTCACTTCCCAAAAATTTTTGCATTTTTTTATAGGCCGCGCTCAAACGATGCCTGTGGCCATATATCGGCTAAATATCATTCGACACTGCCGGCCACGTACCTAGATTTTAATTATTTTTTATAGATATGGATGGAAAAATTGTCATAGATTTGGACGTTTTTCATAGATTTAGGGTTATGCTACATGTTCTAAGGTCAACTTCTTGTCCTCTGAACACGAGCTACTGGTATGGGGTTCCATTTCAAATTGGGTCTAGAGTATACACTTAGAGGAACAGGGCATAAAACCTCAGGTCAACCAACCTTACACGTATATTGCCTTAGTTACAACACAAGACTAAACACAATATTAATATTACACACTGTACAAGTAAGTTACAACAAGACAGATGGACTCTGGTTTGGGCTGCTGTGGACTTGGGCTGCTCACAGGTGTCATCTGGGTGTGGGAGGAATCTCATCAGGTATGCCCTCCCGCAGAAGGCATGGGACAACTACCAGGGGCTGGGGCGTCTGGAGTGGGCTGCTGGGCAGCGTAGAGGGAAGCCCTTCCCTACTGGGGCCTAGGTGGGGAAGGCGGCCCTCAGGACTGGGGCCGAACAGGGCAAGCAGGCGTGTTAGTCTATTCCCGCTCCTGAAGGAGGACTGCTTGCCGACAGGGCTGGGGAAATCATGCCCTGGAGTCCTGGGGGCGCCCTTCGGTGCCTGGGGGCTGCAGTCTAGCTCGGGATCGAGCTGCCGTCAGGGGCTGTCTGCAGCGTTCTTCCTCCCACAGTCTGACAGTGAGGGGCGTTGCTTGGACGCTAGGTGCAGGGCATGGATCCCCATACTCACCACGGGGCCTTGCCAGATCTCATCCAGCTGTAACTCCACCTTGGAACTGCCCCTGTGGGGAGAGAGAGAAGGGTATCCCGCCCGGCAGCTGGGTGGGTGGTGAGGCAAGCAAGGGACGTCCTCCGTGAGGGTAGCCGCAAGGGTAGCAGATGAGGGTTGTACACTGGCCGCTCCCTCCCCGGCGTGGACAATGGCCGTTGCCGCAGTTCCACATGTCCCTGAGACAGCAGGTGAAGGGTGTACGTTGGCCGTCCCTTCCCCGGTGTGGACAGTGGCCGTCATCATGGTCCTGCTCCCTGAGGAGGTGGCAGATGAAGGATGGATGGTGGCTGATCCTTCCCTGACGTGGACGGTGGCTGTCGCCGTGGTTCTGCCCTTCTCCGGGGTCACAGCAGGGAGATGTACGGTGGTTGTTCTCCCCCTGGTGCGGAAGGTGGCTGTCACCACGGTGCTGTTCCCAGGAGTGGTTGCAGGTGAAGGGTGTACTGTGGCCGTCCCTTCCCCGGTGCTGATGGTGGCTGTTACCGTGGTCCAGCAGGGGGTTGCAGCTGAAGAGCATACGGCGGCCATCTCTTCAAGATGCAGATGGTGGCCATCATCGCGGTGCTGCCTGGGACTGTATCTCTACAAGTCCCACCCCGATCCTGGTGAGTGCTGGGCTGGTTGGAGAGTAGTGCACCAGCACTGCATACCTCTCATTGGGTCCGTTGAGGGGAAGAGGGGCGCAAGAGAGTAGGGAACATAGGCCTGTCTGGACTGGGCCCTTCGAGAGCCCTATGCGCCTCCCTGTGGTCTCCTCCTGGGATGGGTGTTGTGCCACCCCTGCCGTGGTCTCCCACTGAAGTGGGTATTTCATTTAGATTTTTGAAATTTTTCATAAATTTAGAGAGAGGGATTGTAAGTGAAGAACTACATTACTCTAAAATTTTTGCAATAGTAATTTTTGTAAATGCACAGTCATACGGATTGAAATTTGCCCTTGTCCTGTGACCTTCACCTCTGATTGTTTTCAAAACTTAATTCTTTTATTCTTGCCTGCCCCTTAAAACTTCCACCGTGTTTAGTTTACGTCAGATAAATGCTTTAGCTGACCTTGACTTGTAACCTCGGCACTCGTCCATCCCGTTACCAAGACATTTGACAGATTATTGTTAAAATGTTTTTTTCTTCCTTATCTACAACCATTGTGCAAAGTTTGTCCTCAGCCCGACAAAAAGCTGATTATGTTGACTTTGCTTTGTGTCCTTGGCCTTTGAATGATTGTACTCCCAACTCTTCCTGCAGGTTTGGTCTGGAGTAGATAAAAAATGGCTAAGGTAATTTTACTGATGTATAACATGGCCCTGTGACCTTAACATTTGATCTAATGTTCTGAAATAAAAAAAATATATATATAGGTCTCCAAGTGGGCTGTCCCTTAATGCTTCCACAAAGTTTGGTTAAAACTGTGTAAAGACAGTTTGATATATATTATCTACACACACACACACACACACACACACACACACACACACACACACACACACACAATGAGAGAAACTGTAGAAAGGAACAAATGCGTGGTAATATTTGGAAACAGGGAGGAGGAAGATAAGGTTAGATCCGTGAGACTCGAGAGAGACACGAACTTGGTGAGAGGAATATTAGGCAAGATTGACCCCGAAGGAGACAAGTGGGTAAAAGAAATTGAGGAAGTAAGGAGGATAGGACCTTATAAGAAAGGGGAAACAAGACCAATGAGAGTCAAGTTTTCATCAGAAAGTGTAATAAATGATATACTTAAAGTGACCTAGAAATTAAGCAAAGAGGCACGGATGGAAAATATTATGATAAGAAAAGACTTGAATGAAGAAGAAAGAGAAGTGTTAAAATCATTGAAGGAACAAGTAAAGGGAAAAAATTATAAGAGGACAGAGGAAGAATGTAATACTCTTTTTTGGAGAGTGATGGATATGAAAGTAAGGACGTGGTATGTAGAGAAATAGAAGTGAAAGAAACTAAGGGAGATAGCTATGAAAGATCAGAAATTGAGGAAGTGGTACTGACGGAGAGAAGGAGAGAAGAGGATATAAAAAACATCAAAACTAATTTGAAAGCGATATACACTAATGTTGATCGTTTAATATCGGCAAAGCTTGAAATTAACAATTTCTTGAGAGTACATGAACCTGATGTCATGTGCTTTGTAGAGGGGAAATTAAGAGATGATATTGATGTTCATTTGGGAGATGGTAAATACAAACTGTGGAGAAGAGACAGAAAAGAAAAAATGGGAGGAGGAGTGTTGATAGCAGTGAAGAACAACATAAATGTAGATACCGTGGAAATGGGAGAAGGCAGGGCTGAAGTGATATATACGAAATTAGAAACTGGAGAGAATGTCAAGGGTGATATGGCGGTAGTGTATGTTCCCCCTAAGACAAGAGCATGGAATGATGACGAATACCAGGAGGTGTTGTCAGATGTGGCTAGTTATTTACAAAAAGTAATTGAGAAAAGCAACAATATAATTTTGGTGGGTGACTTTAACTCTAAGGGGTGAACTGGGAGGAATGGGACTCAGGAGGCAGTGAGGATTCGTGGGGCACTATATTATTAAATATAATAATGAATAATGTGATGACACAATGGGTCAGAGAAGAGACACGGTTCCGAGGTGAGGACACACCAGCAAGGTTAGATTTACTGTTTACCAAAGAACCCGATATAATAGAATCATTGAAATATTTCTGTTCTATAGGAAAAAGTGATCATGTGGTCATTGTGTTCCAGATGATAATAGGGAAAGTCGAGCCAAGAGACGAGCTTCATAGACAGGGATGATATAATTTTGGGAAAGCAAATTTCACAGGATTGAGAAAAATTTTTGAAAATGCGGACTGGAGAAAATTCAGAGAAACAAGAGAGATACAAAGGAAGTGGGATATCTTTCTAGACCTCTTTAATTTGGGAGTGGAAAAATTTGTACCAAGAGTAAGAGGGAAAGAAAACAGGAATAAGGAGTGGTTTAATTGAAGGTGTATGATAGCAATAAAAGAGAGAGATAAGGCGTGGAACAACTGGAGAAAGAGAGGTAACAACATAACAAAGGAAGAATACAAAAGAACTAGAAATGAATACACAAGAATACGTAGAGAAGAAGAAAGGAATTTTGAAAAAGGTATTAACAGACAAATGCAAGGATGAACCCAAGCTGTTTTATAGATTTGTTAATGGCAAACTGAAACAAAAGGAAGGAATCACCAAATTGAAAGTATAAGGAGAGGTCTACAAAGATGCAGCAATGCAAGCTGAAATAATGAACAAATGTTTCCAATCGGTTTTCACTACTGAAAAAGAGTATGTGGAAGGGGAGGGAGTGATTAGAAATGTACTGGTGATAAAAGATATAAAAGTGGAGGTACAGGAAGTGTATAAATTACTGGAAACCCAAGATGTAAGGAAAGCCCCAGGACCTGACGGAATTTCTAATTGGGTACTGAAGGAATGCAGAAAACAACTGGTGGATAAAATTCACAGTTTAATCGTGTGTTCTCTGGAAGAGGGGAAAGTGCCACAAGAATGGAAGAGGGCAAATGTGGTACCAATTTATAAGGGAGGAAACAGGGAAGAACCCATGAATTATAGACCAGTGTCTCTAACCAGCATGGTCGCAAAATTGTGCGAGAGAATCGTGAAAGACAGATGGATAAAATATCTAGAAGAGATGAATATTTTGGCTGAATGTCAGTTTGGATTCAGAAGTGGAAGGTCATGTGTTTCTAACTTGTTGAGCTTTTACTCAAGAGCGATTGACGTGGTACAGGAGAGAGATGGTTGGGTGGATTGTGTGTACTTAGACTTAGAGAAGGCCTTTGACAAGGTACCTCATAAGATACTAATGTGGAAACTAGAATATATAGGAGGACTGAGGGGGAAACTCCTGGAATGCATGAGAGACTTTTTGAGAGACAGACAAATGAGGACAGTAATAAAGGATAGAATGTCTGGATGGAGGGAAGTAACAAGTGGAGTACCTCAAGGCTCGGTGTTGGCGCCAGCAATGTTCCTGATTTACGTAAATAATATGGTAGATGGAGTGAACAGTTATGCAAGTCTCTTTGCTGATGATGTAAAGATCTTGAGGAAGGTAGAGGTTGAGGAAGATTGTAAAATGCTGCAGGAGGATCTGGATAGGATACATGATTGGAGTAGGACGTGGGAAATGAAATTTAATGTAAAGAAATGTAAAATATTGGAAATGGGTAAAAGTACCAGGAGGCCATCACTGAACTGTTTGTTGGGTAATGAATTAATTACAAAAATGAGAGAAGAGAAAGATTTGGGAGTGCTGGTCCAAGATAGTTTGTCACCTGAAAAGCACATGAAGAAGATAGTTAGAGAGACTTATAAACTCTTGACTAACATAAGAGATACAGGAAGACTTGAATAAATTGGACAAAGGAAAATCAAATGGTCTTGACGAAATTTCAGGTTCAGTGCTACATGAATGTTCAGAAGAGTTAAGCAGACCAATATATTTAATATTCAAGGAATCCTTAAGTCAGGGTAAACTACTTGATATTTGGAAGAAAGCAAAGATTGTCCCTCTGCTCAAGAAAGGAACTAGACAGAATCCACTCAGCTATAGACCGGTTTCCCTGACCAGTGTTCTAAGCAAGGTACTCGAAAAGCTAATAAGAAAAATTTGGGTAAACCATCTGGAAAAATACAGTATGATAACAGATAGACAGTTCAGTTTAAGAAAAGGAATATCGTGTGTTACAAATCTATTAAGTTACAATGATAGAGTTTCAGAAATATTACAAAAATGAGAAGGATGTGTAGACAATATTTTATATTTCAAGACAGCACTTGAAGGAGTACCACACCGAAGACTTTTATAAAAATTGTACCATCAAGGTGGAATCCAAGGTAATCTGTTCTGTTGGATGAAGGATTTTCTCAGAAAAAGGGAAACGAGAATAGAACGAAGGGGTAATTACACATCATGGAGGGAAGTGACTAGCGGAGTTCCACAGGGCTCAGTGCTGGCACCAATTATGTTTTTAGTATATATAATTGATATAGACAGGAAAATTGGAAATGGAAGCTATCTAAATATGTTTGCTGATGATGGAAAAAAAAAAGAAGAATTACAAACACAGACTCTTGCGAGAGCTACAAGAAGAGTTAAATTGGCTTCATGAATGGAGCAGTAGATGGCAAATGGATTCAGTGTGGACAAATGCCATGTAATTAAGTTGGAATTTAATGTGGACAAGTGTCATGTAATGAAGTTTGGTAAAAGTGGAAAAAGACCAGATTGGGATTATAAGCTAGGAAGTTCAACCCTACACAATCAGAAAATGAGAAGGACCTAGAAGTGATTATCAATAACAGATTGCCCCCAGCTGACCACATAAATGGCAAAGAACAGAATATGCACACACTACTTGCATTCACAAATATAAATGAAGACATACTGAGAAAGATAATAACATCATTCATCAGACCAACCCTGGAATATGCATCAGTGGTCTGGAAATCTCATCTAAAAAAAAACACATAGTAAGACTGAAATAGTACAAACGGCCATTATAAGATGGGTATCAAGCTTAACCCGTGGATTGCGAGCCACAATTGAGGCTGGGTAGCATCAAGTTGTGAGCCACAGCTCAGGCTGTGCTGGACGTGCATCACTATAAACAACTCGACCCCTATGCAAACTTGCGCATGGCGCTACACAAAGACGGAGAGAGAGAGAGAGATCTTTTTCTTTTCACCAGATGGTGCCCTGGATGTTTATCTTCAAGTTTATAATAAACAAAAGCATTTTTTTTTTCATTTTTTCACTACTCTCGCATGTAAACTTACACATGGCCCTATATAAAGATGGTGAGAGAGAGATTTTTTTCTTCTCATCGGATGATGCCCTGGATTTTTATCTTCAAGTTTATATTTAACCAAAACTAAAAATAAAAAATAAAAACTTATTTTTCCTTCGTTTTTTGCATACCATGGGGTGGGATAAAAAAGGGTAATAGCACAATCCACGGGTTAAAGGATCTAAGCTATGAAGAAAGACTTGAAAAACTAAACCTACCAACATTACAAGATAGAAGGAAAAGAAGAGACATGATTATGCTATATAAATGCGTCTCAGGGAAAGAAAGAAAATAGACATAAATAAATATATAACCTATGGGGAGGCATCAGCAAGAGGACACTGCAAAAAACTGCATAAAAAGAGAGGTGACAAAGATGTAAGGAAATTCAGTTTTCCAAACAGGGCAATTGATCAGTGGAATGCACTACCGAATGAAACAGTGTGCCAAAAGGATATGTATGATAAAAATAGTTTAATACACGAGATAGTACGAGCTTGACTCATTCCTGTAAAGATACAATTAGGTAAGCACACACACACACACACACACACACACACACACACACACACACACACACACACACACACACATATAGAGATATGAAAATAGGTATAGGCATTCATAATTATGTGACAGATGTTAACATGTAATATGCAATGGACAGGTAGTTGTGTGAGTTCTCCAGGAAGAGGTTAACCCACTCCTTGCCAGCGACATATATATATGTTGGGCCCTGCATGTGCACAAATGCCATCGACATATACAGTAAAACCTGACTGTATTGGACTAATTGAGGCCCAAGCCAGTCCGAAAAATGCGAAAGTCCGATAAAAGCGACATCTGGACTCCCCCCTAAATTTCCTCCTCCTTTTGTTAAGCACAGAGGCTCCCTTGTAATTCATGTGTTTATTCTCTCTCTCTCTCTCTCTCTCTCTCTCTCTCTTCACACTGGGCACTTCCATTTTACTTCACATATTTTTTTCTTTGTGTCACCTTCATCTTTACCTTCCTGTTCATTTTTACCTTCACTTTCAGTTCACTCTGATATTCACATTCACTTTCATATTCACTTCCATGCTCACTTTCACATTCACCCTCACCTTAACACTCATTCATTTTGAAATTCCATTTCACCTTCACTTGCAACCTTACTTTCTCACTTTCACATTTACCTTTACAATTACTTTCACTCACCTTCACTTTGTATATACATCATCGATTCAAAATATTTGCCGAAATTCAAAAATCCAAAATTGGCACGAGATATTTGTTAGGGATACTCCCGTGCCTGTCTATGTCTCATACCCATGTGGGGCCTCACCAACCCAGCCACACTTAGTGAGTGAGTGAGCACCAAGACACATCACGGTCTTGCCCAGCAAGACATTGACGAGCTTCTGCACATCCCCTGTGATAGGGAAAGTGATTTTCCCATTAATGATGATGTTGCTGATTGAGACTACGTCCAACCTGAGTCAGAATCAAGCAGCGAGGATGAGATTCCATCCCCAAGAAAGGCGAGGTATATGGCTGACTGCATGGATGTATCTCACCCTGCACCACCACCACCACCACCACCACCTCCTCTTCCACGGCCCATGTTACACTCCACTGGTGATAGAGAAGCCATTAATTTACAATACACCTACAATCTCTCCATCTAATCAAACCCCTTTGCTGCATTCATTGATAATTAGTGTAAATGAATTCACAATTATAAGTGCAGTGTAACTATTACATATATAACTTGTGTAATGTGTCATCTGTTTGAGAAAAGATATACATAGTGAGTACAATGTGCAAGAAAAATTAGTTGTGCAAATAAAATATGCATATGTAAAATATATGTGTGTGGGCCAACACTGGTTTACATGTGGAAACTAGAAAATCCAATATTAAGAACATTTGTGGGAAAATGCCACTCACTCATTCGAATGTCGTAATGCGCCCCAGCACATGATTATGCTTGGGGACGGTTCCTACATCATCTATATCCTTTCTGAGAGTGTCTCTGGGTCATTTGGGATAGTTACCCATGAAGAAAGTGAAGACATCCTACTTCAACTCGCTGGGTGTTGGTGGCGGCCGATAAGTGTATGGGCGTTACTCTGAGCATTTCAGCCGCCTGACGAGAGAGAATCGACCTCAAAATCGATCTTTTAGGCTTCTGTGATTACCTTTATGGTTACTTTCACGTTTTCTCATCATCCGTAATCTATCTAGGGAAAAAAAGGTCCAAAATTGGCCTGTACCACGGCTTCATGAAGGTCCCAAGTCGGCTGGCACGCGGCGGGTTAATACACGTCCCCATAGCCAGAAACTCAAGTATTCCAAACACAGGATGACGTTACTGATAAGGTGACAGAACCACACACACACACACACACACACACACACGTTAGTTCGCCTGATGTTTCATCAGCAATATATAGTCAGGAAATCAGTGGTAGGAGTCAGAAGAAGTAGGAGTAGGAGAAAGAACCATAGACAGCCAGAGAAGAAGGAAGGACAAGGAAAGCAGGAGCTAGAAAGAGAGTGGAAAGGCGGCATCTAGCACAAACTACCCCTGACAATACACAGGTCACATCGAGCTCTTTAACTTTTCAGTCAAACAACTGTCTCACAATAAAACTCCATTGACCTCAATCTGCCTATTTCATCACCTCACCTCACAATTAGAAGAGGATAACGGGACGGAGACGGTCTACCCTGACGTTCCCCTACCACTCCAAAATTTATTCTCTCCCTCCTCCTGGGTCCGGGTCTCTAAAATCAACCATACCAGATAATAAACCTTCCTCTCTATATATTAAAACGATAAATGCCACACAATCCTGACATCTGGTGGCCTTTGACAATGGTGGCTGATGACCAGCGAACCAGCAAATCAACGAACCACAACTACAATCAATTTCCGCCTCAAAATTTTATTATAAATCAACAATTAGCTACAAGACTTCTAGCAATTAAAAGTAACAAAGAACAAGTTCTGCAAGACAACTCTACTACTGGATCAAGTATCAACAGGCTTCTACAAGCCTACAAGTTAATCACTACAAGAAAGAAGCAAGAGTAAAGGCAGGAGTAGGAAGCGACATCTGCTGCCCTGCACTTTTGAATGGGGAGCTGCAACTCGGCAAACCTTCACTGCCCTCCACCACCATCACGAGCACCACCTTTATGATCACCACCACCACTATCACCACTCTTTCACCGCCACGGATGTTGATGAAGCAAGATGATGGCAGCATAACACGCCAATCATTCCAAGTGCCTGACAACAGCCAGCTTGCTAGTCTGCTATACCTGCCAGCCTACACAGCCTGCCATTGTTTGCCTACCTCTCTGACAACAACTGATGATGACATCTGCTGATGACGGGAGCCAGTGGAATGCCTATCTGCTTACGTCAATGTTTTGAATGTACTTTGATTCTTGTTTTCCCCAGTAGGCTATTTATCTGACCTAAACACAGAATCCTTTATATCATTCGTTTACTCCCAACTTACATGATCAACAAATCTTAGTATTACCAATTCATAAGCGATACACAAGTTTACACAAGTTTACATTTGGCACAAACAGAAAAAACGGGTTTTAGAAGTATCACTAAGCAACACTGATCACCAATGTGTGCTTATTAATGAGATCTAGTGATTAGTAATACTGTATTATGGTATGTTAAAAAAAAAATATATTGCCAGAGGAAACAACATTACCAATACCCAGTGATGATGCACAGTTAGAAGCAACAAGTAGTTCTGTCGAAAATCCCCAACAAACAAATAATGACTCACAGCTGGCAGAACGAGAGGAAAATGGAAATATCACACATAAACTCCACAAACACGGGATCAAGAAACAAACACATCACCTGCACAAGCAGTCGAGATGATAACATCTCGGTCACAGATTTTTCTGATCTAGATACCAAAAATTATAAACAATCCTTATATATTTATGAAAAATTAGTAGACCCAAATATTTTATAAAACAGAATACACAGATCTGGAAACACATATGATACAGTCCCATATTACAATAGCACGCGAATAAAAGTGAATTTAGACAAACAAAGACATTGGCTAGTGCAACAGGAGACAGTGATTCACATTCCTCACAGAATCCACGCAATCCACACAGAAATCAGCTTCCGATGTATGTGTATCACGAAGACAAAAATGTTCTTAAATACTCAGGCTCTGAGAAAGATAGAACTGATGTCCAAATAGTCACAGATGAGTGTGATGAACTATTTGTTAAAGAAGTATAATGGATGAGATAGAGAAACTAGCAGTCTTTGCATCTAGAATTAATCTAGAAAGATGTCCAGCTGGAAACTTGCTAAAGTCAGATAAACTCTTACGAACTTATACATATAATGATTTTAAAACAGAATTCCTGAAGAAATATTCTGGAAGAAGAAAATTTTGAACAAGTATAACTCCAGAATTACATAAAATCGTAGATCTCATCAGACAAACACACACTACCCATGATTTAAGTGATATCACAGCTGATATGTCCATGATTAAAGGAATCCATTAGCCAGCACAGAAAACTCAGGCTGGATTACAGTTGACGGAGGAGTATCACCAATGCATGTAGTTGATATTATTGGTTATATTGCTGGGTTATGCAAATTGCCTGAAAGAATCATAAAGATTGCGAGAACAATTCCGTATAATCCAGGAACATGCTTACTTGCCTTTTTTAATGAAATAGAAATGAGTTGTAAGAATGCCAGAGTGGCTGAAACACCACAATCCAATACAACAGGGATGAATATTACAGACAATGGCAGCTACAAATACACCTAGCACAAATGCAGAACAAAGGAGACCACGACCAGAGAACACACAAAAAAATAATATCAGACATCAAGGTGCCGTTTGGAAACATGAGGCTATAGGCACTCTAAAAAAATGTGCACGTATGTCAGGACACGAAAATATAACACACTATATAATAGCAAGTGACGTACTGTATGTAAGGACTCCATATTATAAATACAATTACTTATAGAAAACATGATAGATAGATAGACAGACAGAGCACCAGGCAAGCCTGGGAACGGGATATGAGCTTGCAAGTGTAAGTGAGGAAATGTTGACAATACACCGGAAGCAGCAAGTCAGGGGATGATATAGGTAGTATGTCAGCGAGATAAGCATACAAACAATGCCTAGTGACCATACACACCCATTCACACATACTCACACACAGGCTTCTAGAACATTTCAACAACAGTGTAACACACGTGACACGACGCCTGCTACACCAGAATTTAGGAAGCAGAGCTCAGAAGGAGGTTGGCTATAGAACCGACAGGTAGTGGAGAGAGTGAATGAGAAGAGGGGTCCAATTAGACTTAGTATATTAAGTCTCTGTAATACATACACTGCTCAACTTTAAGACTTTCTCTGAGGATAATAAATCAAGATCAACTCCCTGTATTCATCTTTAACTCCTACTGCTATTCAATTATCAAATAATAATAAAAACTTAAGACTCACCTGTTACAAGAACAGAGAGTCACACTGACGGCAGCGAACGTACGAACCTCGTCTACGAATCCACAGTGAATTTCTACAAAAGGAGGCGAGACTCTACAAGATTCGCTTCTGTTCTACAGTGAATTCCTACAAAATACAGCCTACGAGCCTATGAGCCTACAAGTCTACAAAACAACTCTATAATCTTCACGCAACCTCAAGCAGCAGCAAGAAGAATTAAAAAAAAAAAAAAAAAGGCAAGTAAAGGAAAAGAAAGACCAAAGGAACAAGCACACAAAACCCCAACACTCTCTCCTGCCTACCTCCATCGCTGACGCAGAGGTCAAGACACACAGGAAAACACCAGAGCCACATTTATAAAGCATCTTACTCACCTTTCTTCACCGAGGTTACACATCACTACTCAGTTACTCACCACAGCTACCAGTGTGGGAAGCCGACGTCACCATGTGTATCTGCTGAGATGACATCACCACGCGAGTTTGCTGACACAAGGCCACGCCAATCAACGTGTGACTGACACCAGGCACTTCTCACCTACTACTCATTATTCACATAGCTCCTACTCATACTCATTTATTTCCACAGTATTGAGTTGGAAATTCGACGTTCTATGCTGAGGTTTGCCTGTGACTACAGCTGTTAACCACCAAATGCACCAGGCCATGGAATTTCCTGAGTAATATCGTCCATCAACACAGCCCTAGAATTATCAAGAGATCTTCACTCAACCCTGCATTTTTCTTCCGAGATCGACAGTTGCATCGACACGCCTCTCCGATCGGTATCAAGTGGGTGAAATTATACTTACTCATTTCTTCTCAGTGCTAAAATTAGGTATATTCAACTCCTTTACTTATTTCTATATATACACTTATACACTCACTATCTATCATTTATTACAACTCATTTATTCATCTACTTAGTTAGGACATAAACAAAAGGCGTATTTCATAACACCATACCTTAATGACAGGGATATTTTCGCCACCATCCACGTTAATACCAGATGATAAACAATTAGCTCCAACAGCGGATCCACAATTAGGAGAGCACCAAGGCAACACACCCATTGTACAAAACTCAACACAAACTAAAGATCAAGAAACAAATACGTCAGTTCTAGATGATGAGTGGGAAACCCCCTCTGACGTAGCAAATGAGGACTTTGTCACTGACTTGCACACATATGACATTATACTTAACAGGGTTCACTGTTCAGGCCGAACCTATTCCACCATTCCCTCACACAACGATAAACAAGTCCAAGTTAAATTAACAGAGCAAACAGTGAAAATGAATAACGCAACAAATAACGTGGATCAAACATCCCCACCTCATGTTTATGTTTACCATGAAGATAAAACTGCCCCAAAATTCTCTGGCACAGAAAAGTATCGTATTGACGTCATTTCATTGGTCAGTCTGTGCAAACAAATCTTTATCAAAAGACACATACTAGATGGACAAGAGAAAATTGCCATTTTTTCATCTTGCATAAGCCAGGAAAGATGTCCAGCAAGCAATTTACTAAAATCAGATAAGCTCCTCAAGGCTAACACATATGATGAATTTAAAACTGAATTTTTGAAGAAATTTTCTGGAGGTATGGACTTCTTGCCTGGTATAATTCCAGAATTACATAAGATTGTAGATCTTGTAAGGGAGCACACTACAGTACAAACCATATGCTCAGTGAAATAACTGCTGATGTCTCCACAATCAAAAGAACATTGTTAGTTACTTTGGAAAACTCAAACTGGATAAAAGATGATGGAAAGATGTCCCCAGACCTCGTCGTGGACATCATTGGTTATGTAGCTGCCTTGTGTAAATTACCTGATAGGACCTTTAAGATTGCCAAGACGATCGCGTACACCCCAGGCATGTGCTTACTAGACTTCATGAACGAGGTAGAGATGCAGTGCAGTAAAGCAGGTATGGTCGACACACCCGCACATTCGAGTAGAATGAGAGTACCTGAGACAGTATCAGCTGTGAAAACATCTACACCGACCCCAAACAGAGAACAAAATCGATTGCGACCCAAAAGCAGGCAGAGGAAACAACTAAACGTGTCGAGGGTTCGATCACAAACACCAGGCTACAGGCAGTTTCATAAGTTTTCGCGCAGCCCGAGCAGATCTCGCACCATAAACAACACTCTATGTGAGAAGTCACCTCGTAGGTCACAGTCAAGAGATAGGTCCATTCTATGTCATTATTGTGCAAAACCAGGACACACAAGGAATGAATGCTTTATCAAAACAAAAGAGGATAGACAAAAGACACAAGGATTTGGTCCTTACTGTAGCCGTTATAGATGCCAAGAGCACTGGACCAGTAACTGCAAAGCAGTAGAAAAAATTGTGTCTATGTTCAAATTGTAGGAAGACCAAGTCATGACAAAAAACGAACAAACGTAAAGAAAAGCAAGTCTAAAATTCACATAGGAGGCATGTTGGGAAATGAGTGTATCTTGATACCAGCTGTATGTGAGGATCAAAACGTTTCCCTATTTTTTGACTCAGGCTCTCCAGTGAACTTAATAAAACAAGAAGAAAAAAATAGAATTTTTAAAAATAAGAAGAAATAAATTTTTCTGGAAGAAGCTGATTTAGATTTATATACAGCAGATGGGAAAAAAAATAACAGTAAAAGGTACGATATGGTTAAATATCAGTTTCACAGAGACTACATGACCATTCTCTGCATTTTTCTATATCGTTGAAAACTTAGCAATTAAAGCTCATATGTTACTTGGCTTAAGATGCATGAGAGCAGAGAACATAACTTTACTCCCACAAATGAATGGAATAGACTTTGACAATGAATTCATATAGGAAATACCATCAGACCCCTCACCGATTAGTAAAAGAGAACCAAAAAGAATTGGTAATATTAAAAGCTTAAACAAACATACACAAACAGATGAGTGTATAGATCCACTCACACCACCAGCCCCAGCATCCAGAATTAGAGACCCAGATAACAGTACTGATTTATCAGTTTTTCGCACCCATCTCACCAATGATTTAGTTATACCATCTAATTCCTGTATGAAAGTTACCATAAAGAGCAAATTACGGAATAGTACTGTTCTTGTCTTAGAAGATTTATGTAAAGTAAAGGGATTGTCAGTAGAAAACGCATTATGTCAGATGAACGACAAAGGGCAAACTCAGATATTCATAATTAATCATATAAATGGGGAAGTTCAGTTGAAAAAGGAGACTTGCATAGTTAATATTGAAAAATGTCACGCCCCTGTGAAGGAAATAGTTATAGCTGGAGTGACAAGTGAGATAAAATCTATGGCTAGAGAAAGCATAAAAGGGAATTTAATTCACTCAGGTGAATTTGATGAAGAAATTGATTTGTTAACCCTGCTGGAAATACAGGGACACCGTACCATTACCCGGAGAACAATTAGGGTGTACTAACCTGATTAATCACAAGATTAAAGTGCACCCAGAAACACAACCATTTTTCATACCAGCCTACCGCATACCACACTCCCAACGTACACTTGCAAATCAGTATGTCGATGAAATGTTAAAACTTGGAATTATTGAACCTTCAGTCTCCCCGTGGAATGCCCCATTATTCTTCGTGCCCAAACGAAATGGAGAAACGTGTGCGGTAGTAGGTTACCGTAAAACTAAACAATCACACAATCCCAGACCGATTTCCCATGCCATTGCTAAGCGACATTCTACAGAATACTGGACCGGAAAATAATATATTTTCCTCAATTGATATATTAAATGGCTATTACCAAATACCGGTTGAAGAGGAGTCACGTAAATACACTGCCTTTTCCACAAATAGAGGACACTACCAATATACAAGGATGCCGATGGGACTGAGGACAGCCCCAGGCAAATTCCAGCGTGTTATGAATTACGTATTGTCCGGAATTTTAGGACAAGGAATATTTGTTTATCTTGACGATATTATAATCGCAACGAAAAATATTACAGAACATCTCAAGAAATTAGACTTACTCTTACAAAAGCTTTGTGATGCTGGTTTAAAAATTAAGCTTTCTAAATGCAAATTTTGCTTTAAGGAAATAAATTTCTTAGGCCACAAATTAAGTTCTAATGGTATTCACACCACTGATGACAAAATACAGGCAGTGAGAGATTTTCCTGAACCCACTACGACTGACAATTTTTAGGTCTAGCTGGGTACTATAGGTCATTCGTACCACAATTCTCTCATATAGCCTTTCCTCTATTCCAACAACTCAAAAAAGATGCTATATTCCAATGGGAAGAAGAACAAAAAAAAAGCATTTAACATTCTAAAAATTAAACTAACAAATCCACCTTGTTTGGCATATCCGGATTTCACAAAATCATTTCTTATCTGTACAGACGCATCAGTTAAAGGATTAGGGGCTGTACTGATGCAGGAAGATAAAAGAGGAAAGAATCAACCAATTGCATTTGCCAGCAGACAAACAAAAGGTGCAGAGAAAAATTATTGCACTACAGACTTAGAGGCACTTGCAGTGGTTTTTGCATTACAAAAGTTTCGAGATTTGGTATATGGTTACGAAATACACTTATTCACCGACCATAAACCACTAGTGGGTATGTTTAAAGAAAAACTCCTCTCTGGGAGGAGAGCAAGATGGAAATGTACAGTTGAAAACTACAATGTACAAATTATATATATACAAGGTAAAATGAACATAGTACCTGACACATTATCTAGGAACCTAAACACAATTCAGGTCGCGGCATTAGATCTCAAAGGAAATATCCCAAACCACGATTATATCGCAAAAGCACAAAGACTTGACCCAACATAGTCTAAAGTTATAAACAAGTTAGAAAGTGGGGATGACATACAATTACCCAAACTACATGTACCACTCGAACAATTCACAATAGTCAATAATACTTGATACAAGATCAACCCAAAACAACCAAAACGCCAAAAGAAATACTAACCAGGTGGTAGTACCTAATGACATGATACCCCAAGTATATACGAACGATACATGATAGCCCACATGCAGGACATCCTGGAAAGGATAAGACATTCAAACAAGCCCAGCTGTTATATTACTGCCCTTCATTACGAAAAGATATAAACAATCATATAGACAGATGCGAATCATGTGCAAAACACAAATGATACCCAATCACACTTGCACCGATGGGTAATTACCCTGTACCACATCAACCATGGGACGTTGTCGCTGTTGATTTACTCAAGATGCCATTATCATACAATAATAACCAATACCTATTCGTAGCAACGGATCATTTTTCCTGTTATGTCATTTTAGCTCCAATTAAAGATAAAATAGCAGAGACAGTAGCAAAGGTAATAACAGATAATGTAATATGTCGCTTTACTACCCCAAAGATACTAATAAGTGATAATGGAGGAGAATTTCATTCTGATATCTTACAAGAAATATGTAAACAATACAACATCAAAAAGGTTAATGTTTTACCCTATCACCCACCATCTAATGGGTTAGTAGAGAGACAAAACAAAAAAGTATTAGATATGCTACGACACATTCTCAATGAAAATTATGCAAGCTGGGATGATTGGATTCCCAGAGTAGAAGCCTCAATTAATGGATCTATAAATAAATCCATAGGTGACACACCATATTTCATTATATATGGGACAGATAAAACAAACTACCATATGAGCTCCTAGAAGGTGACAGTCTGCCCATATACAATTACGATGATTACTCTAAACTCCGTTTACGTGAATTCCAGGACATACACAAAAGAGTCAAAAAACAATAAACGATGTCCAAGGAAGAAATGACAGAGGCATTTAACAAGAAGGCAACAGATTCACCTATCAGCTTAGGAGACATTGTTTATGGTATCATTCATACGAGAGACAATAAATTATCCTAAAAATTTAAGGGCCCATACAGAGTAATTAACATAAAAGCAAACAAAGTTTTAATTGTCACTGTCTAGTGGCGAAGAGAAACACGTTCATATTGACCATTTAAAACGAGTTTCAAGGGAACTATCCAATAATTATTCAGCATCGGATACAACCGAACAAGCGAACGTAACTCAAGAAACCAATCAAGAAAACAACAATAATTACAAAAATAAATTAAGGTCATATACCAAACAATCAAACATAGGTGCAACTGTTTCAATAAAATCTACAGTACATCATTTACGAGAATTAAATATCGATTTAAACTCCTTCTATAAATGAAATAACAATCAACCGTAACGCATGTCATCACTGTCATCGACCACAGCATGACCATATTAGGAAATTAAGAGATTTTTTTGTCGGTAGGTAGCGATGAAGGGACTTATGCTATGGATTCTCCTCTACATAGCAAGAGAATATGCGCACTTAGACCCCCAACACATAGTACGGCAAGGATGCCTTATAGCTCCAACGGCCACGACTTCAATTGTAAAAGACGTCACGAGTACTGAAATAAGTCTGGATTACTTATATGAATTACCGTCTTATCTAGAAAATATCGCGAGACCAATGCGAACCCTGGACTTCATGATAGGAAACTATCACAAGCACATAACACAAAGGAAGTGAATGAAATAGTGAAGTTAGCGAATTGGAGAATAGAACAGGCTAAGTCAACTATGCTCATCATGATCCAAGATCTCCCATTTTATGGAACGGAGGTATTGAGCGACAAGAACAACATCACACGTACTCTCCAAAAGCGCGGTTTGTTCGAACTGGGTGGCGCAGTTCTTGGGAACATCTTTGGATTGGCTACAGGGGAAAACCTTAAAGAAATAAACAACAAATTTAATAAAATAGCTCAGGTACTAACATACCAAGATAAATTCATCACAGGACATAACTCAGCAATGAAGACAATTGTGAAAAATCTGAAAAAAGGCAGAAAACATAGCTCTCGAAATTGTAGATAAAATAAATGAAATGGAAGGTAACATAACACTTTTCCAACACTTCTTCATCATCACAGAATATATTGACACAATTCTACTACGATTAGACAACACTAGAGTTCGTTACAGGGCACTTATGCAAGGAATTTCGAATGCTAGTGATGGCAAGATCACAATTGACTTACTTCCAGTTCATGAGCTACGTCAGATAATTAGTCAAGGATAACATAAACAAAAATTTAAGCCTTTGTTCTGAAGTAGGGAATTCATGCAATATTATCCATATTTAGAAGCAACACTAACACCAACATCAGTAGTAGTTCATTTACCATTCATAACTGAAGACCTGTTCACAGTATACCAAATACACCCCTTCCCTTCTAAAAATAATAACACTTTGGTCATCATCAACATCAACACAGACACCGAACTCATCATGGTCTCCAAGAGACGGAACACTGTCACTTTCGCAAGTGAATCAACGATTGAACGAAAGTGCCGCACATCCTTACATGCTGTTTGTCTTTGTCCTGCGTACATTTTCACGATTCAGCCTACTGATACGGTCCCTTGTGAAATGGCTATCATCAAAAATATCATAATGCATCATCATTGTAACTTCACTTTTGCTCCAGATATGCTTGTACATCATCAACACATCGGACACTCACAGTTTTTTTTATTTCACTCATAACACATCAGTTTACATAGTCTGTCCAGATATACCACCATCTCATACTTCAGCCTCAGGATTATACACAGCAACAGAATACTGTGCGGTATTTAAACCATCCATGTCCACTTTATCCACTATCAATCACTACGCCATCCTCAATCATACACACAAACATTTCCACCCACTGCCTGAGAAAAACTTAAACATAAGCTCAAGTATTAAGTTGACTTTACCTAAGTTTGAAACTATGCAACTGATCAATGAAACAATGAAGCCCTGGGAAGATTTGAGTTTGAGTATGCTCAACCCATATTATGTGTATAGTCCAGCACCTACTGTCTTTATAATCTTCTGCAATGTATTTGCAGTAGTGCTGTTCGCAATGCAAAGAATGAATGCAAGAATTGCAAATTTGGAGTCAGTATTTAGTGGGGGTAGAGTTAACATCCAAGTTAACCTCCCTGAATGAAGTGTACATATTTTGTATATAGCATTAATCATATATATATATATATATATATATATATATATATATATATATATATATATATATATATAATGACCCATGATACAGAAGTATGCTATACCAGTAACATTAGTTTAAATGAAATATTAATAGCTCTTTCCATAATCTTAATTTTAAACTATTTTTTTTTTTCTTGTATGTATGCATTTCACTACAATAACCAATGTACACACTGTATTACAGATAAACAGTTTAACTTTAGTGCATTTATTCAAATATGTATACAGTATTATAATCAATATTATGTACTAATAGAGTTAGAGAAAGAACAGAGAAATTAGTTGGAGAAGAACAGGGAGGCTTTAGGAAGGGAAGAGGTTGTGTAGATCAGATGTTCATTCTTAGATCTTTAGTGGAAAAGTTTCTAGAGAAGGGAAAGAAGTTGTATGCGGCTTTCATGGATTTGGAGAAAGCATATGACAGGGTGGATAGACAAGGATTGTGGAAAGTGTTAAGAATATATGGAGTAGATGGGAAGTTGTTGAATGCCGTGAAGAGTATGTACGATGGTGCGAAGGCTGCAGTGCGTGTGGATGGTGAACTAAGTGAATTTTTCTCTTTGAAAGTTGGTTTGAAACAGGGATGTGTCATGTCTCCATGGTTGTTCAATCTGTACATGGATGGGGTAATAAAAGAGGTACAAGGTAGGGTAGTGGATGTTGGAGTGGCCCTGGTGAGAGAGGACAGTGTTTGGAAACTCCCTGTACTGTTGTTTGCAGATGATACTGTGTTGTTGAGTGAAGACGAAGGGGAGCTGCAAGGCTTGGTGGATGAGTTTGGGAGAGTATGTAAGAAACGGAACCTAAAGGTGAATGTAGGGAAGAGTAAAGTGATGGTCTTTGAGAGAGGCGAAGTCAGTGAATGTACAGCGAGGTTGGATGGTGAGGAATTGGAAAATGTGAGTACGTTTAAGTATTTGGATAGTGTGATGAGTAAGGATGGAGGTTTGGAGGGTGAAGTGCTTGAAAGAGTACAGCAGGAAAGAAAGGTTGCTGGTTACTTGAAAGCAGTGATAAGAAACAGGGAAGTGAGCATGGAAGTAAAAAAGTTACTACATGACAGTATTGTGATACCAACTCTAACATACGGAAGAGAAGCTTGGACATTGTTGGAAGGACACAAGTCAAGAGTGTGGGCAGTGGAAATGAGTTATTTAACAGGAGCCTGTGGAGTCACGTGGAGAGACAGGCTGACGAATGAGGATATAAAGGAGCGTTGTGGTGTGGATGTGGATGTGATAGGAAGCGTTGTGAGGAACATACTGAGGTGGTTTGGCCATGTGGAGAGGATGGAGGGTGAAAGACTGACGAAGAGAGTGTATATGAGTAAGATGGAGGGTGGAAGAGGGAGGGGGAGACCGAAGATGAGATGGAGGGATGGGGTGGAGAGGTATATGAGAGAGGGGTGTGTGAGTTGGGAGCAAGGCAGTGAAATGGCGGGGGACAGGGCGACTTGGAGGCGATTTGTTTGTGGCCACCCCAAACGGGATTGAGGCGTCTGGCAATAGATAGATAGATAGATTGGCATATGTCAATGATAATTACTGTCGGAGGACCTCCAGCATGTGAACACGCAATGTAAGGACTCCATATTATAAATACAATTAATCCCCCCCATCCCGACGTTTTCTGGGCAGTGGTACGCCCCAGTCCCGACATTTTTGGACCTTTTTTTTTTTTTGGCTCAAACATCCACTTTTGGTGAGAAACATAGAAAATTCATAGAGAAATTGCTCACCTGAGGTTTAAAATACTCAATCCAGGTAGGAGTACCTCCTTACCTTACAGGGTTTTCTATCAAGCTGGCTGCAAAGAAAACGAGTTTTGTGGGAGGATAACTATTCCAAACCACTCATAAACGGTATTTATTTATTTATTTGATACGAATTTTTATGTAGTACGAGAGTATATTGGTTTTCAAACGGTAATATAGGCATTATAAGCATTGTTTCCCTCACTAACTCATCACCATTCCTGACCTTTTTTTCCCTCATTACCTGATCATCATTTCTGACTGTTTCTTCCTCTAAAGCTGTGCAAACTTTGTCCTCCACATTGTCATCGACTGGGGAATCACTCTGGCCCTGAATGTCTTTATTGGCCAGGTCACTGGTAACAGGTGAATTACCGAGACAATGGCATGCAGGGGGGGGGAGAGGTTATGTGGTGTAAGGCATTGTCCCTGCTTGGCATCTTGTAGAGGAATAGAGGAAGGTGTCCCGTGTATACGTGCCAAAAATCACTCGCGAAAATTGAAAATTGTGCAAATTAGGGACCTTGCAATGTTGCCGCGTTAATTTACGTCTCCGGGATATGAGTGCACATCATGTGAGGACGTGAATTCACGTCTCCGGGACGAGGCGGGTTAATTATAGGAAACAAGATAGATAGATAGATAGATAGACAGAGCACCAGGCAAGCCTGGGAACTGGATATGAGCTTACAAGTGTGAGGAAATGTTGACAATACACCGGAAGCAGCAAGTCAGGGGATGAGATAGGTAGTGTGTCAGCGAGATAAGCATACGAACAATGCCTAGTGACCATACACACACATACACTCATACTCACGCACAGGCTTCTAGATCATTTCAACAACAGTGTAACACACGTGACACAACCCCTGCTACACCAGAATTTAGGAAGTAGAGCTCAGAAAGAGGTTAGCTATAGAACCGACAGGTAGTGGAGAGAGTGAATAAGAAGAGGGGTCCAGTTAGACTTACTTAGTATATTAAGAGTCTGTAATACATACGCTGGTCAACTTAAGAGTTTCTCTGTACATAATAAATCAAGATCAACTCCCTGTATTCATCTTTAACTACTGCTATTCAATTATCAAAATAATAATAAAAACTCAAGACTCACCTATTACAAGAACAGAGAGTCACACACACAGCACAGTATGATGCGTGATGTAAAACTCTACAAGTGTGGAAACACGTGCCCTCACGCATGACTCAACCAGTCATATACAGGGGAAATGGGAGAGAGAGGGCAAAAAGGGTCATGAGAGAGAAGAGGCATGGTGGGAAAGGCAGGAAACAAGGTGGAACTGGATCATCTAGCTCTGATGATTTTGATGTGGCTAAAAATGTTAAACTTGTCCCTCCTTTTAATGAATCTGATTTAACAAAGTATTTTCAGTTGTTTGAGAGGGTAGCTACAGGTTTTAATTGGCCCAGAAAGTATTGGCCAGTACTCCTTCAAACTGTTCTCACCGGTAAAGCTCAAGTAACTGATGCATCTTTGCCTCAGGATCAATCTGATAATTATGATGTAGTTAAGAGCTTGATTCTTAAGGCCTATGAGCTTGTTCCTGAAGCCTATAGAGTAAAATTTAGGACAACTTATAAGCAAGATAAGCAATCCCATGTTGAGTATGCAAAAATCAAAGAAGATCTGTTAGAGCAGTGGTTAAATTCTAAGAATGTGGATTCTGATTTTGGTAAATTTAAGCAGATAATTTTGCTGGAGGACTTCAAAAGGTGTATTAATAAAGATGTAAGCCTATATCTTGATGAGAGAAGAATAGATAATTTGTCTGATGCTGCAGTTTTAGCTAATGAATATGTTCTTACTCACACAAGAGATATTCTAAAGAAAAAAGGAAAGCTGAGAGTAAGTACGTTGCCTCTACTCAGAGTACAGGTAACAGGAAAGAGAATAAGGATGATGTTTCTCAGGAAGTAAATACTAGCTTCACCTCTAGATTTCAGAAAATTAAATGTACTTATTGTAGTAAGCTTGGTCATACTACGGAGAAATGTTTCAGGAGACAGCATGATGTGAAAGAAAAGAAGTCTTTAAATATTCAGTCAATTGGTCTAGTGTCCACCCTTGAGAGTTCCCAGAATTCTTTAACGGAGTTAACTGAACCTGCTTTGAGGGGTAAATTAAATCCTCATGATGAAGCTCCTCTTTTGAGCAGTAACGTGGGTGACACTCTCAAGAGTTCATGTGCTAATTTCCTGTCTGATGGTTTTGTCAGTCCTCTGGACAGTAATGACAGGAAATCAGTTAAAATATATCGTGATACAGGTGCTTGTCAATCCCTTATGCTGACCAGTGTTCTAGGCTCTAATGTTAATTCCTCTGATGAAACTGTAATCTTACAAGGTGTAGGGAATAATTACTTCTCTGTCCCTCTGTGCAGAGTGAATTTAGAGTCTGGTTTTGTTAATGGTTCCGTTATGGTTGGGTTGGTTGAGACACTCCCAATGTCAGGTGTAACTTTCTTACTTGGAAATAATATTGGTGGGAGTCAAGTGTGTCCAGCTCCTCAGTTGTCTAGTGAGCCGGTGGCTGCGGCCCAGGATTGTGATGTCCCTGATGTGTTCTCTGCATGTGCTGTCACTAGGGCTAAATCTAAAGTTACTGGTGACTTAGATAATAATGATGATGATGATGTTATCTTAGCTGACACTTTTCTTGCTAATTTGGACCACTCACCAGATGAGGCAGTACCCCGTAGTGTTGATAATTTGTCTCGTCAAGAGTTGGTTGAGTTGCAGGTTGCTGACCTTGAGTTGAAAGGTCTAGCTAACTCTGCTTGCAGTGAGGAAGAGTCAGCTGGTGCTTCTACTTGTTATTATATAAAGTCAGGAGTACTTATGAGGAAGTGGAGACCCCCAACAGCATCAGCCGACTGTGAATGGGAGGTTGTACATCAAGTTGTCATCCCTCGTGTTTGCAGGCAGGATATCATTAGAGTGGCTCATGATTCCAGTTTGGCAGGACACCTTGGAGTGAGGAAGACTGTGGCACGCATTTTGAAACACTTCTACTGGCCAGGTATCTTCAGAGATGTTTCCTGGTATTGTAAGTCTTGTCACACCTGTCAAGTTGTGGGGAAGTGTAATCAGACCGAAAAGGTTGCACCTCTAGTTCCCATTCCTCCTTTTGAGGCGCCATTCACCCGTGTGTTGGTGGATATTGTGGGCCCTCTTCCTAAGACTTCTTCAGGATTTTCTTATGTGTTGACCCTGATTGATATGGCTACTCGTTATCCTGAAGCCATTCCACTTATATCTCAGCAAAGAACGTGGTTAAGGAAATGCTAGGGTTCTTCACAAAGTTTGGTCTGCCCAAGGAGGTACAGTCAGACCGGGGAAGTAATTTCATGTCAAATGTTTTCAAGCAGTCTCTGAAAGAGTTGGGCATCACCCAGATCACCTCTTCAGCTTACCATCCCCAGACCCAAGGAGCGTTGGAGAGATATCATCAAACACTCAAATCGATGCTCAAGAAATACTGTTTGGAACATCAGAAAGACTGGGATAAAGGTCTTCCATTCGTTGTATTTGCCGCAAGAGAATCTCCAAATGAATCACTGGGCTTCTCAACTTTTGAACTTCTGTTTGGCCATGAAGTAAGAGGACCCCTTAAGTTACTCAAAGAATGCTGGCTGTCGGAGGAAAATGACGTCAACCTGCTGGAGTATGTGATGAAGTTCAAAGAACGGCTGTCCACTGCTTTACAGCTGGTGAGAGAGAATTTAGGAGCTGCTCAGGAGAAGATGAAGACTTGGTATGATAAGAAGTCCAGATTACGCCACTCTCAGCCAGGATATCAGGTTTTGATTCTGCTACCAGTGCATGGGCAACCTTTTCAAGCCAAGTTAAGTGGTCCTTATTTTGTGGAGAAGAAACTCAGTGATGTCAACTATGTCATCGCCACACCAGATCGTAGAAAGAACAAGCAACTTTGTCACATCAACATGCTAAAGTTATATCACAGGCAGGACGATAATAACCCAGTCTGCACTGTAGCTGTTCTACCCGAGTCTGCAAGTGAAGTTCTCCCATGCAGCATGGGCCTGAGTGATAGTTTGGGGAAGAATCCTGATATCATGAATGATCTCCAGACTAAGCTTTCTCATCTAGCTCCCGAGGAAAGGCAGGAGTTTTCGGCATTACTGCAGGAGTACCCGCAAGTGTTCCGTGCCACTCCGGGAAGAACCACTGTGTTGATGCATGATGTCGATGTTGGAGACGCAAAGTCAATTAAATTGCCTCCTTACCGTGTGGACCCAGTGAAAGTTCCTCTCATCGAGAAGGAGCTTGGCTACCTGTTGGACTACAAGATGATTGAGCCCTGTCAGAGCGAGTGGAGTTCTCCTGTCAGTCTAGTCCCTAAGCCAGGTGGGTCACAGCGGCTTTGCATCGACTACAGACGTGTTAATCAGATAACCAAAACAGACACTTAACCTCTCCCTCGCGTGGAAGATTGCATAGACAAGATCGGAAAGGCTAGGTACATAAGTAAGTTTGATTTGTTAAAAGGATACTGGCAAGTACCTATGACTGAACGTGCTAGGGAGATCTCATGTTTTGTAACACTAGGAAAGACTTTTGCATGTTCTGTAATGCCATATGGTATGAAGAATGCACCAGCCACATTTCAGAAGCTCATGAATGTTGTAACAGAGGGTTTGGCAGGGTGTGTTGTTTATATTGATGATGTATTAATCTTCAGTGACAACTGGAAAGATCACCTATGCCATGTCAGTAAATTTCTTGAGCGTTTGGTTCAGGCTAATCTTGTAGCTAATTTATCAAAGTGTGAGTTTGGTCAAGCTAAAGTTCAGTACCTTGGGTACGTAATTGGTGATGGACATGTTGCACCACCAGGAGCTAAGGTTCAGGTTATAAGTGATCTTCCCAGACCTAAAAGTAGGAAAGAGCTACAAAGACTTTTGGGAATGGTAGGTTATTACAGGAGATTTATTCTTAACTTTTCAGTTCTTGTATCACCACTTACAGACCTACTGAAAAAGGGAGTTAAATTTGTCTGGACCGATGACTGTGAATATTCTTTCAGCAAACTTAAAGCTATCCTATTAAGTCAGCCAGTGCTCACTACTCCAAATTTTGCTAAGCCTTTTAAGATGGCTGTTGACGCAAGTGAAACAGGAGCTGGGGCTGTTTTACTGCAAGAGGATGATCAGGGTATTGAACATCCTGTATCTTATTACAGTAAGAAGTTCACTCCACCTCAAAAGAACTACTCAACTATTGAGAAAGAGCTTTCGGCCTTGATTTTGGGTTTACAGCATTTTTCATTTTATTTGTGTTCTGGTTTTGACCCCATAGTCATTTATACCGATCATAACCCACTGAAATTCCTTAGTAAGTTTAAAGATAAAAATCAGAGATTGACAAGATGGAGTCTACTTCTTCAGGAGTATTCATTAGACATACAACATGTCAAGGGGAAAGAAAATGTTATTGCAGATTGCTTATCTAGACTTTAGACAGATTGTTTTAGAGTAATAAGAAATTTCCTTTGTAAATTTCTTTTTCTTTGTGGGGAGGTGTTACATAGCCTATGATTTCATCATCCTTTGTGTAATTCTAACGTACAGTATGCTGTATGTTTGATCACGAGCGTGTTCTACCTCACTCCCCCCCTCCTCCCTTATAGTAGAGTAAGTCGTTCTTTCTGTTGTTCAGAGCAGGATTGTCAACTCTTTGTCCCCATGGCTTCATTTGCGCATCCTTCTTACAAGTTGTATCAAGCTCTGCCAGCCCCTATATAATGAGCTCAGTCTCTGCATTATTGCCACTTAGATCTACTCCTCATTTTGTTCACATCTCCGTCCTCCCCTGTACAGTTGTTATTATTGTGAGTGCTCAGGAAGTCTCCAACCATCTAGCAGCTGTGTAATTTGAGTATAAGTGTTATTACATTTTGTTCTTGTACTGTATAGCATAAGGTGTTGATTCGTAGGCCTAGTAAAGTTTTTGTAATTCATATTGTCAGCCAGTGGTAATAATATTTTGTATCTGTAATAATATATCTTGCGTTAACTGAACATTATCCAGTGTTTTCTCATTTTATCAGGGCTGACTTAGATAAATTTACTCATGCTAATTTCGTGTTAATAGAGGCTATTGCAGTTAACCATATATTTAACCTGTTTTTGCCATTACATTATCCTTATGAGTCCTGAATGTTTTGTTGTTAGTTTGAGCATTAAACTTTAACTTGTAATTTTACCTCTTTTGTTTTGAACCTGGAACTTTACGGGACAGTAGTGATCTTTAGTATTCTCACTTAAAGTGTACATTATCTTTCTCTGTTCCGTAACAGTATATATTATTTAGTATAAGAAAAGAGCATAGGGCTTACTTCAATGGATGAAATAAGTGGAAAATTCCAGGGAAGATTTATTTAGCGTAGAATACAGTGTGGTGGCCTGCAATAATTAGGTAGTTCCAGGTGAATGTAAATATCACTTAGGCTTCTCCCTTCCTTTCTTATATATATTTTTATTACGAAAATAGATTATACAGCATATTTCAAGGGGAAATTAACAGCAAAAATTAGCGAACGAGTGCACATGAGGTGTTGTCAGGTGATAATTAGCCAATTCTAGGTGTATGGCACTCTCACTTACCTTATTTCTTTCTTGTATATATTATTTGGTATAAGAATAGGGCATAGGGCTTATTTCAATGGATGAAATCAGTGAAAAATTCCAGGGAAGATTTACTTAGCATAGCACAGCCGGGCAGGCGAGAGGATAGGGTAATGGAGGGAAGGTAGGGAGGGGAGTCAAGAACGGGGAGAAATGGCTAAATTGTCAACAATGGATGGGAGTACAGATGAGATTAGGAGTGCTGACTAGTGTTGGACATAGGCAGTACTGATAGATGATACAAGCCACCACTTGAAAGCCCGGGTGAATTCAAAATAACACAGAATCACAAAAGTGACGCCCCGCGGTATGATCCCTTGCTCCCAAGCATCACGAAAGTGACTCCCCGCGGTTAAGGGGTTAATATTTTTCTGTTAACCTGCTGCGTCCTGTTTGATTTTTCACCACTGACCCTCCCCCAATCCTGGCAGATTAAAAAAAAAAAAAAAAAAATTTGGTTAAACTTCTGCTTTTTATGAGAAACATTGGAAAATGCCCCCCAAAGTGCTCACCTGAGCTTAGAAATGGTCTAAAGAGCTGACTCTTCAAACACCTGGTACCTTGTTCTCTGGAGCCGGGCTGTGGGTGTCACGTTTTCTGTGGTAGGGTAACTGTTGGGTAGATATTTGTTCTTTTGGTACTTATTTATATGTAGTACAATAATATATTAGTTTTCACACAATAATATAGGTGATATAAGCGTTCTTTCACTCAATGAACACATCAACATACCGCACCTTCCTTGGTGCAACGTAATCTTATTGGGGAATCACTCTCACCTTGAATTTCGTACTGTAGTGTGACATGCCTTTTCTGGCCAGGTCACTGGTAACAGGTGAGTTGCCGAGACAATGGCGTGCAGGGGGAGGAGGTCATGCAGGATAAGGCAGTGTCCCTGCCTGGCATAGGGTAGAGCTGTCTCGCATATACGGAATAAAAATCACGTGCGAAATTTGAAAAATGTGCAAATGACAGACCTTGCAATTGCAAAATATATGGATATGTCAACGGGTGTCACCGTGACAAAACGTGGTGACGTATCCACACGTTAATGGGACATGGTAGGTTAAGGATTGACTAAAAAAATTTGCGGCACAGGATGCCAAAGCAATTGGGTGATAGAGGGTTGGGAATGGTCACCCTTCTTTGGGACTGGCTGAATAAGAGCAAACTTCCATCAAGAAGGAAAGGTATCAGTTGACAGACAAAAGTGAATGAGTTCACCTAGGCAGGGTGTAAGCACAGAAGCACAGTTTTTGAGGACAACAAGAGGGACCCCATCAGGTCCATAGTATTGTTAGTACTGAGGCCAGTGATGGCAGAAAATACATCAGCTGAAGAAATGTTAATGTCAGCCATGAGGGAGTCAGAAGGGAGAAGTGATGGAGGAACAGTACCAGAATCGTGTGAGCTGGAATTAGAGGAGAATGTCTGAGTGAAAAGATCAGTTTTATCAGTAGAAGAAATAGCTACAGAGCCATCTGAATTGGAGGAGAAAGTCTGAGCGAAAAGATCAGCTTTATCAGTAGAAGAACTAGCTACAGAGCCATCAAAAAGAGGAGAGAAGGATGATGAGGTAAAGTTGTTCGAAAGGTTTTTGGCAAGATGCCAAAAGGAGCAGGAAGAATTCACGTTGGAGGGTTAAGAGCACTTAGTACGGATTAAAGTATTTTTAGCAGTGCAAAAAACAGACTTAGCACGATTCCAGGCAGAAACATAAAAAAAGATGTGATTCAGGAGTGGGATGGCTCTGGTACCTTTGATAGGCCCTCTCCTTGTTGTGGACAGCATTAGAACAAGCGTGATCAAACCAACGCTTTGTTGCATTAGTCAAAGGATGTGAGAAAGGAATGTGTGCTTCCATGCCCTAGAGAATAACCTCTGTAATGCACGAGGCACACTCAGATGGCTCCCGGCCAGGGAGGCAATAATCATTTCTGGGAAAATGAAAGAAGTACTGCCTGAGGGCCTCCTAATCGGCAAACTCCAAAGTGTCACAACAGACTTTTCTTTGGAGGGTCTAAGGGCTGTACCGGAACAATAGGACTGGTTAAGGTAATAAGGTTGTGATCGGAGGAGCCCAACGGAGAGGAAAGATTAGCAGTGTAAGCAGAAGGATGTTATAAGGAAGAGGTCACGTATGTTGGATGTTGGAACTCTCTCCAAGGCAGTCAGGGATATGGGTAGGGTGTTGTACAAGCTGCTCTGAGTAATGACAAGATGTATGCTTGTTCACCAGGTGGATCAGTGAAAGGAGAGGAGAGCCAAAGGTGGTGGTGAACATTGAAATCTCCTAAAATGGAGATTTCAGAGAAAGAAGAAATGAATAGGATGTCTTCCATCTTAGAAGTAAGATGGTCAAAGAATTTTTCATAGTCAGTAGAATTTGGTGATTAGTAAACAGCAAAGATATATTTAGACAGAGAATGACCTGAAAGCCGAAGCCAGAGAGTAGAGAATTCAGAAGAATTAACTTCAGAAACACAAGAGCAAAGTAAGTCTTTGCATAC